>NC_057814.1:169032754-169407610 GCF_018294505.1 Triticum aestivum | reverse complement strand
CCACTTGCAGCGCCACCTCGGGGAAACTTGAGGGCTGGTTTTAGTTGTACGTAGTGTTCATCCGGTGTGTCCTGAGAACGAGGTACGTGCGACTCCTATCGGGATTGTCGACACATCGGGCGGCTTTGCTGGTCTTGTTTTACCATTGTCAAAATGTCTTGTAACCGGGATTCCGAGACTGATCGGGTCTTCCCGGGAGAAGGAATATCCTTCGTTGACCGTGAGAGCTTATAATGGGCTAAGTTGGGACACCCCTGCAGGGTATTATCTTTCGAAAGCCGTGCCCGCGGTTATGTGGCAGATGGGAATTTGTTAATATCCGGTTGTAGAGAACTTGACACTTGACTTAACTAAAACGCATCAACCGTGTGTGTAGCCGTGATGGTCTCTTCTCGGCGGAGTCCGGGAAGTGAACACGGTTTCTGGGTTATGTTTGACGTAAGTAGGAGTTCAGGATCACTTCTTGATCATTGCTAGTTTCACGACTGTTCCGTTGCTTCTCTTCTCGCTCTTATTTGCGTATGATAGCCACCATATCTTGCTTAGTCGCTGCTGCAACTTCACCACTTTACCCCTTCCTTACCCATTAAGCTTTGCTAGTCTTGATACCCATGGTAATGGGATTGCTGAGTCCTCGTGGCTCACAGTTTACTACAGCACCAGTTGCAGGTACAGGTTTTGCGATGATCATGACGCGAGAGCGATGTTTCTTGTTGTGAAGTTCTTCTTCTGCTTCTTCTTCGATCAGGGGATAGGTTCCAGGTCGGCAACCTGGGCTAGCAAGGTGGATGTCGTTTAAGCTTCTGTTTGTGTTTCATCCGTAGTCGTATGTTGATCTTATGTATGATGTATTGATGTTTTCTTGCGGCATCTATATGCCTTGTATGTATCCCCAACTAATATGTAATGTTGATGTAATGATATTCACCTTGCAAAAGCGTTTCAATATGCGGGTTTATCCTTGGTGGGACCTTTGAGTTCCTCGCGGATAGGGTCGCATATTGGGTGTGACAATATGAATGATTCTAGCTCTAGTGACCGTACGATATCTATCCAACGGCCGTAGTGCTTCTTCAACCTCTGGTCTTCTTGCTCCAGCCGCCCAAACCAGCGCCGGTCGTGCCGCCTGCTCCTGCCTCACGTGGCTGGCTGTGCTGTCGCGGAGGCCTCACCGCCCCCTACTACTCCCACCGCTGGCCAGGCCCTGCGGCGACGGCAGCCTCACACCGCAGCCGAACCAGTGAACCCTCGTATTCCTCTCCGCGTGGGCATCCAGTACCGCGTCTTCCCCGGCTCCACGTCGTCCCCTTCCTAGGCCTCGCCACCGTCCACCGCCTTGGTGCTCTCGGCGCGGCGTGGTCAATGTGGTCAACGACCAACTTCCATCGGAAGAGTACTGTACATGGAGAGGCTGACAGCTGGGTCCACGGCTGCAGCAAGGAAGTGCCTCCTTATTACGCGGAAAATAATGATTCCTCCACCTGACAGCAGGGACCCACCGGACGGGCCACCTTATTTCATGAAAAAAACATTTCCCCCTGACTGCTGGGACCCACCAGCTACATCTTCGCACGCAAGGAAGTGTCTGGCAGTCGGGACCCACCCGGTCGAAGCGTACGTAGTGTTGTCATTCTGGTCGCGAACGTGTACGTACATATGATCGGTCTGTCTGCAGGGTGCAGCAATGAACCGTGGCCGTGTAAGGAAGGGCACGTGTCGTAGTAGAGGCGCGCACGTGTCGTAGTAGAGGCGCGCACGTAGCATGTACACGTACGTACATCGGCCAGGGTGCAAGAAAGTAAATACGTCCACGTACGTACATACGGGCGGGGTCTCCAACGCCTACTCGTGCATACGTAAGGCCAGGGCTCGTGTACATGGCTGGGTTGAAACGGAGAAACTGCGTCGTCGTCGTGTTCATGGGGAGGCAACAAAATGCGTCGTGTTCATCGGGAGGCAACGGAACGCGCGCTGTTCATCGGGAGCCAACTGGCTTGGACGGAACAGCCAATGGAAACGAGGCCCGGCGTACCGCAGAACGGAGGAAACGGCCTTGTGTTCGACCGGCCACGGTCGAAACAGGATCCTGTTCATTGGGAGGGGTCTGGCATACCGCAAAACGGAGGAAACGGACCTCCTACGGTCGAAACAGGGTCCTGTTGATCGGGAGGGGTGTGGCATACCGCAAAACGGAGGAAACGGACTTGTGTTGGAGCGCTACGGTCGAAACGGGGGTCATGTTCATCTGGAGGGGTGTGGCGTACCGCAAAACGGGACTCCACGGGATACTGTTCATCTCCACCGTCGACTGCCTCCATGGGCTACTGTTCATCCACCCTCGACTGCCTCCACGGGCTCCTGTTCATCCACCGTCGACCTCCTCCAGCCTCCACCTGCGACTGTTCATCCAGCCTCCACCGCTCCTCCACCGGCTCCTGTTCATCCAGCCTCCACCGCTCCTCCACTGGCTACTGTTCAACCAGCCCTCTCCACGGGGTCCTGTTCAACCACCCCTCCACGGCTTCTGTTCATCCAGCCCTCCACCAGCTACTATTCAACCAGCCCTCCATGGGGTCGTCCTGTTCATCCAGCCCTCCACGGGGTCCTATTCATCCACCCCCCAACCGGCTCGATCGGGGTCCTGTTCATCCAGCGGCAACACCACAGGGTCCTGTTCATCCATGCCCCCCCCCGCCGGGAACTATTCATCCAAACCCCCCAACAACACTCACTGTTCATCCAGGGAAGGAGGCAGCACGGTTCGATCTGCTTCAGTTAGCAGCAGTAGCGAAGGAATCACTCGGGTTCAGTTAACAGTAAGGGATCGATCGCTCAGGTTCAGTAACGTAGCTAGTGCAATTGCTCGGGTTCAGTTAGAGCCCAATGCCTTGCTCGGGTTCAGTTAGAGCGCAACGCCTCGCACACACGTGCGTACGTACGACAGAAACGCGCATCGCTCGGCCCTCGACCACCCACCGTAACCGGGAACTCCCCCGATATTTTCCTCGCCCTCGCTTCTACCACGGTTTTTTCCGTCATGGACGGCCCAAAGAATGTCATGCAGCTGCGTCTCCGGCCCGCCTAGGATGAAAAGCCCATTTTTTGTCATAGAAGTAGGAGCCCACCACATCTATGATGATACCGGGTTTTGTCACAATTATCGTCATAGAAGTGTCATACGCATGACAGAAAAAAATTCGTTCGGCCCAAAATGTCACGGATGTATCTTTTTTTTGTAGTGCATATAGGAGGATAAATGCATGAAAAAATATGTACTATGAAGCATAGATGCGGTTCGAAAAGGAGACCTAAAGTGATGACAGGTATAGGTCGCACGCACCCAACTAGTGGTACTAGACGTACGACTACTTTTTCCCTCAAAAAAGAGGTACGAGTGATCAGTACTCCTATTCTATCAACATGAGTCCCATCTGACAACAGCGTTCGTGCTACAGCTAGCTCTTCTCCCTCGTTTCTCTCTTTTAATTCTAAACTCAGCCGACGCGCGGTGGGCGGGGTGGGGATTTGCCGATGGTCAGTTTGCTCAACTGCGGCCCCACCTCACAGTGAAAACGTTACGACTGGAATGAAAATGCCATATACTAATAATAAAACATTAAGGCCACGAGGCGATGCAGTGCTGGTTACAGGAGGCAAGAAGAAAGATGCATCCATCGATGATGTCCACCTCCTCGAGTCAGGGCGCCAGCCCACCGAACGGCGGCTAAGTAGTAGCGGCTTTCATGGCCAGGTCGACATGCTTCTGAACAATGACGTTAAAAGATTCCAGCCGCTGGAAGAAGGCCAACGTCTTTCTGCCCTCGCTGGCCTTGTAGTGGCCTATGTAGACGATTTCCTCGTAGACGTGGATGTGCAGGTTGATGGTTTCTTGCATGACGAGGCGCTCCGCGGTGAGCGTGGCCTCGAGGTGCACATTCTTCATCGCGACCTCCGGCACCTGCAGGGCCACCAGGGCTTGAAAGAGTTCATCACCATGGAGGCCTATGAGGGTGGCAGGCAGGGGCGGGTCTACACCCCAGGCCCCCAGGGCCCAGGCCCGGGGCGTGGCATTTCCTTTTAGCTATTACCATGCTATGTTTTTCATATGGGCCCGGGACCTTGCCCATGACATAGCCAAGGCCCAGTCGCCTTGCTTCCTCAGCCATGACCTAACCGTAGTTCGCACGCGAGTCAGGAGCAGAGCGACCGTGACAGCCACCTCCCCTCCTGTGCGCCGCATCGCCATCGGGCCACCGGCTACTTCCCCCACGCCGCGTACAGTCCCAGGGACAGCCTCCCTCCTTGCCGCTCGTCCCCAATCCCCGCAGCTCAACACTGTCGATTGCCAGTCTACCGCTGCTGCTCTAGCTGGGCAGTGCCACCGCTCTACTCTAGCAACTGCCTGAATCCGTACTCCTCGTCTCCGCGCCACTGCTCTACTCCGGACACTGCCCGACTTCGGAATACGATCTAATTGATGTATAGCCCCTGTCTATGTATGATACAAAGAAAGTTTAACTGAACCCTGAACCAACTATTCAGTCATTGTTCTTGCATAATTCTATATATATTATGATTTGAAACTCAAGCATTTTTTATGTCAATTCATTTCATACTGCAGAAATAGAAGATGAAGAAATATTTTTCATCGTTGTCGGCAAGGATTCAATTCAATGGAATCAAGGGGTTGAGAGGGCTTAATCAACTCCACAAACTGTAACAACCGCAGAAATGTTATTTGCAAGTATTCCTAATGATGATATTTTATATTGCTTTCAAACCTGTAGGGGCCACAGAGGTAAGTTTTTAGATTTTACTTAATCATTATCATTTCACTATGTTTATGCCTACTCTCATGAAATTACACGTTTGATGTCTTGAAGGTGTCTTTCTTCTGCCGCCGATCATGTTATGGAAGGCACAAATGAAATAAACAACAGATTTGGTACTGTTTTATATCCCTGTATTATTTCTAGTTTTATCATGTTTTACCTCTTATGTTGGATTGTTAAGCACTAAGATTAAATTCTTGAATTATTGAACAATTGAGATTTATTTTGTTTGTAATTGCATATGATCTTTTTAAATGTCATGGTGTGTTTTTGTGTAGTTATAAGTGTCAACGTTTTCCCTTGTTGCCGGAAAAAATTGGGTCCGGGCTTTGCTTCAATCCTGGCTCCGCCATTGGTGGCAGGCAATGAGGAGCCTGGGCGCGTGGGCTGGAGCAGTACGGCAAGGTCGTCTGCGCGCTTCTTGACGGCGGTGAACTTGCGGATGGAGTGGACTATCATGTCGTCCATGCAAGAGGCGAAGCCGGCGTCGGCGAGGGCTACGACGCCTGAGGTCGCCAACACTGTATGGAAACGATGCGTGGTGCAGGGCCGCAGGCCGGTGTCTTGGATGATCTAGCACAGCCAACTGCCACTCGCGTCCATCGCCTCCATAGGTGCTTGTGGCTTCTGGTCACTTAGTCTTGGATTGGAGTGAGTAGTGTTGCGCAGAGTCTAGGAGTAGATGGATTGGAGTGGTGGGGCGCCTTTATATGAGAGTCCAAACTCTGTTGCATTCACATCATGTTGGCTCTATTCTGCTTCTCCAATTAATTCCCTTTGCATGCTAATTGAGGATGCATCATTGACCGTTCAACGTCTCAGGAACCGCTACCCTCTCCCTCCTTGGCATTCAAGCCGTATCAATGTAAATGCAGGTCAAGAAGAGACTAGTTACTACATTGTGCACCGCAATCGTGTAGGGGTGCGATGCAAACGGCACAGGCATGTTGTGCCCACTTTCTCGTTTTGAACTCGTGACTTGTAGTAACGCTCAGTTTTGAATATACTTTATAAGTTTGGTTGTCGCGCCAATATATACAGCACTCCCTCCATGTAGGTTGGGTCGCTGAGGTCAAAATTAGACACAAAAGACGATGGTGACGGACCAGTCTACCTCCATCCTGGTTTATTGCTCCCCATCGTGATCTGTGCCAAATTTTGACCATAAATTTGACTAACAAAAGGTTCATGCATGTCACCAAAATTATATCACTGAAAACTATGTTCAAATACAAATCAAATGATATAATTTTTGTTGGCATGCACTAACATTTTGTCAGTTAAATCTTTGGTCAAAATTTAGCACAAATTACAAAAGGGACTAATAAACCAGGAACTAGGTAGTACACCAAGTCGAAGACAGTGATACTACATATAATTAACGCCAAATAAGAGCAAGGGATCACACATGTCATTTACGACTGGAATAAAAATGCCATACACTAATAAAACATTAAGGCCACAAGGCGATGCAGTGCTGGTTACAGGAGGCAAGAAGAAAGATGCATCCATCGATGACGTCCACCTCCTCGACTCAGGGCACCGGCCCACCGAACGGCGGCTAAGTAGCAGCGGCTTTCGTGGCCAGGTCGACGTGCTTCTGAACAATAGCGTCCAAAGATTCCAGCCACTGGAAGAAGGCCAACGTCTTTCTGTCCTTGCTGGCCTTGTAGTGGCCTATGTAGACGATTTCCTCGTAGACGTGGATGTGCAGATCGACGGTTTCTTGCATGGCGAGGCGCTGCGCGGTGAGCACAGCCTCGAGGTGCACATTCTTCGTCGCGACCTCTGGCAGCTGCAGGGCCACCGGTGCTTCAAAGAGTTCGTCACCTTGGAGGCCGATGACGGTGGCAGGCAACGAGGAGCCTGGGCGCGCGGTCTGGAGCAGTACGGCAAGGTCATCCGTGCGCTTATTCACGTCGGTGAACCTGCGGATGGAGTCGACCATCATCTGGCACATGCGACAGGTGAAGCCAGCGTCGACGAGGGCTATGACGTCGGCGGTCGCCAGCATCGTCTGGAAACCCTGCGCGGTGCGGGGCCGCAGGTCGGTGTCTTGGACGACCTGGCACAGCCGACTGGCGCATGCGTCCATTGATGCCATGGGTGCTTGTGGCTTCTGGTCACTTGGTCTTGGTCTTGGTCTTGGATTGGAGTGCGCAGTGTTGCGTAGATGGATTGGAGTGGTGGAGCGCCTTTGTATGAGAGTCCAAACTGTGTTGCATTCACATCGTGCTGGCTCCATTCTGCTTCTCCAATTACTTACTCCTACCTCTGCATGCTAATTGAGTGCAAAGGCATCATTGACCGTTCAACGTTTTGGGACCTGCTACCCTCTGCGTCGTTGGCATTCAAGCCGTATGAACGTAAATGCATGTCAAAAAGAGACTAGTCAGTAGTATACTCAATATTGTGCACCACGACCAAGGAGGAGAGGAAAATGAGAGAACTACGTATTTATTTACGGTGTAGATTCACTCATTTGCTCCATATGTACTCATTTAGGGTGTAGTCACTTGTTGAAATCTCTAAAAAGGCAAATACTCCTTTTCGGTTTAGGCCTCATTCGGTTTGGAGGAAATCAAAACGTAGGAATTAAGAGTAGTATAGGAATTTGATAGGATGGCACTTGCCATCCTAAGGAATTGTCTTGCCTCGTTCCTACGCACAAAATGAGATTTGAGTGGATGTGTAGATTCCTCCAAAAACACAGGAAAATGAATAGTATTCCTATGAAATTTCCGTACGCGTTTCCTACAAACCGAATGCATCTATATGATTTTTTCCTATGGAACCCTTGTTCCTACGTTTTTCCTATAGAAATCCTCCAAACTGAATGAGGCCTTATAGGGCTTATTCGGAAATCTCTAGAATTAAGCCCTATAAACCGGAAAGGAGGCACTAGTATACTACAATAGTGGGCTTATAGCCTGCTTACATAGCAATTTTGTCTCATGCAAGAGCCGGGCTATATGCGTGCTCCAAGGCTCCGCACCACACCCCATGACTACACAAAGACTGCCACGCGAGCGTTCGCAACTCCCACGTTCGGGTTCCGCTTGGCTCTTCGCCTCTTCGAGAAGACGAACAATGATGTTACTACTTCTACAGTATCGAATCAACTGCTGCATGTCCGTCCACTGCGTGCGGGAGGGATAGCTTGTTGTAGTAACCAAAAGCCTTGCCTCGTCTGCGAGCCACCGCGCGCATGGGCGAGGGAGAAGGCGTGTAGTAGTAAAATCAAGCTTCTCCTCGTTGTACGAGTTAATGCGACACATCGTAGCACTGGCCCCACATGCTTGCCTCTAAACTTGGCTAAAAGACCCGTAGTATATATTTGTTGCACCCGTAGTATACATTTACCCCACCACAAATTAAAATATATATTCCTGTCTTGACCAGACGAGCGTCCAAACTACAATCACCAGGATGACAGATTATTGTAATTAAAAAATGCTTCGAGACGGCCTCATAGCATGGAGCCGACCCCAAAGATTTTAAGCTTAGAGGCACGGTACATGTCGGTGTACAAAAGTAGGGGCTCTCCTTTTTACCCCTTTACTTGTGCACGGGCAGTCAGAACCGCGCCCACGGCCACACTAAGTAAGGCAGAGGGGGGAAGCTAGAGGCACAAGACAACCAAAGCAACGCCAGGACCAGAGACGCAAAGATCAAGAGGGCGAGGTGGACTCCCCCGGCAAGACCCTTGCCGGGGCGGCCACCGCAACCCCGGGAAGAGCCTTGCCGGGACAGCTTGCCCAACACCAACAGGGCGCGCCACCCTTGAGACCAAGGGTTCCAACACCGCCAACCATATTGGAACCAAGGCTCGGGAGGCACCTCCGTGG
Organism: Triticum aestivum; assembly: GCF_018294505.1. Taxonomy (NCBI): domain Eukaryota; kingdom Viridiplantae; phylum Streptophyta; class Magnoliopsida; order Poales; family Poaceae; genus Triticum; species Triticum aestivum. Next base: position 169,398,930 of record NC_057814.1, on the reverse strand, counting down.
TGGCATGCAGATCTTTGTGAAGATCATAAGGACACAAGATCAGATGAGGACCAGAAGACGACGACCCTCGACAAGATCCTTGCCGAGGGAATCAACGAGACCTCCGGCAAGATCCTTGCCGGGGACGACCGCGATGTCACGACAAGACCCTTGCCGAGGACACCCGCGGGGCCACAGCCAGGCCCGTGTCTGCCAAGGCTCCACCGCCGTTCCCATACAGCTGCCAACCAACTGAGCTGGCACCTGCGTGGCGACGCACGATCTCCAGGCCGACTCAGCAAGCACTTGCATGGTGGCATGCAGATCTTCGTGAAGACTCCGCCACTGCGCCAGCCCAGCAGCCAGCCAACGTGGCACTACCACGCCTCATCAACTCAGACGCGCGTCGAAGCCAGGCGAGGCGGCGACAGCTGGGACGAGCTTCCTCGCCGTCCCCAATAAAGCAACGGGACACCTAAGGAGCGCATTTAATGTGTCTTGTCCCGTAATGACAAGCGATAAGCTTGTACACTGTACACCTTTCCACCACCTGTGTGCCACTGTGGCGACCCCTTTTGTCTATAAAAGGAGGCCCGAGGAGTCCAGGAGAAGGATTCGGATATTTTGGGCCACATACGCACCGTAGCTAGCTCAAGAACTCAAGAACACTCAAATACATACACCAAAGCAGGACTAGGGTATTGCGCATCTTTGCGGCCCGAACCTGGGTAAACGATCCTTGTGCTGACCACCAGACCCGCTCTTTGCACAACCCCGCGCCCGCCAACCGTAGAAGGGATCCCAGTAGTCCCATAGGTGTCATTCCCATCGACATCTTTGGCGCGCCAGGTAGGGGGTGCGCAGTTGTGGAAATCTGGTCTGGTTGGAGTAGCGGTTTCATCGTAGTCGTCACTCCAAGGAAGAAGACGACCAAACGGGCAGCGTCGCCTACGGATGCGGTGAACGCCCGCGCATCGACAGAAAAGCTAAGTCATGAAAAACTTTGAGCAATTCCTTTATATATATATAGTTATTGTCCCCAAGGATCTTGCCCTGTGTATGGAAAACCTGCACGCAATGGGGCCCTTCCGCTGTTGGCAACGCCCTTGCTCTGTTTCGAGTCTGCTCAACAGTTCGAGCGGCTGCGTCGAGGGCGGCAGGGTGGCCTTCTGCAATTGGCAACGCTCTCGTTCTGTCTCGAGTCCGCTCGGCAGTTCAAGCGGCCGCGTTAAGAGTTGAAAGGTGGTTTTCCTGGCAGCACGCACACCCGGCAGGCTATTGGGGATCCATCCTCAAGGCGCCGCGCCCTGGGTTTACGCGCCGGCAAGCCTACCCGATTAACGTAGGGTGGACATACAAAGGGAGATCAAATGGGAAAATAACATGCATCGTTTCAGGGTACTGCAGAGTTATATTACATCAAATAATTGCTGCGGCTCTAACTAAAGATAAAAATTGTCCTGGTCATGAACCTGCAGCGGCGATGAGAAATGGGGTGCCTAGTCCCGATGCTGGCCTTGTATCCTCCGAACTCCGTCGACGCGGCTGATGACGGGCTTGATACGCTCCTCGAGCGGCGTGAGGTCCACGCCCTCCGGCAAGCTCTCCAGCACGGCGTCGAAGTCGAGGTCGGGGTTCCAGTATGCCACCTTGGTGAGGACCTTGGTCATGGCACCCCGGCAAAGCCTCCGGGCCTCATCGGCCAGCGAGGCCACCCGGTTGGAGCGGAACTACTCCAGGGCTCCAAGAACACCCTCGAAGAACAGGGTCAGTTTGGCATTAGGGCTCGCATTTGGCTCTGGGGCATACCTCACGTGCGGCATCCCCATGGTAGCCAGCTGCGTGGTGATCCTGCCGGCGACATCGGCGAGGCGGCTGATCCAGAGGTTTTCGCCCTTCACAAAATCCGCGTGGTTGGCGGCGTCGTTCTTCCGCAGCTGCCTCTCCTTCTCCAGATTCTTGGTCAGGGTCTCCTCCCGGGCGCTGACCTCCGAGAGCGTCGCCTCAAGACCCTCCAGCTTCAGCTTCAGGTCTTTGATGGAGTCGTTGGTCTTGGAGAGCTGCTCAGCCTTGCCGAGGACTGCGCCCTGCGCCTCCGCCAGAGCACCGTTGAGCATGTCCTTCTCCTTTGCCAACTTCAAGGACTGATCCTTCAGCCCGTCCCGCTCCACCTCCAGCTCTTTCACCTTGCCGGCATGGACCAGAGCTTGGGCATTGAGCGCCTCCTTGTGCCTCTGCTCCAGCTCCTGGGTCCGCTGCATGACAAGCCTCTCCACCTCCTCATCCTTGTCGTGGAGTGTCGCGGCGAGCTTCTCCTCACGAGCGGCAAGGTCCTCCTCCTGGGAGTTTAGCACGGCCTGGTGCTGGTGCCGAGCGGCCTCGTCCTTGGCGGCCTGCTCCCTCGCCAGCTCCCGGGCCTTCTCGATATCGGCCTGCTTCATGACAAGTTCTAGCTTGCGCTCGTCCAGCACATCCTGGGCGGCCTTCAGCTCCTGGTGGGCCTGGCAGAACCAAGCCTGTGCCTCGGCGATGCGCTCCTCGAGGTCCGCCTCCGCTTTGTCCACCACTGCCATCCTGGACTTGGCCTTCTCCAGGCGGGCACGGTGAAGCGCCTGGAGCTTCTGGAAGTTGGCGCTCATGGCCTGGAGGAGCCGCTCCTCCTGGGAGCCGCCGCCACCGGTGCTCGGTTCGTCAACAACCTCAAGCCCGGCGGCGGTGAGCACCTCGTCATCAAACACCTCCCCCTCGGTGGGTGCCCCGGTGCTCGCCGTCCCTGGGAGGTGGACGAACAGGCCGTCGCTCACCTTCAGGTACCTGCCTGAGCCAGAGGCAGCGGAGGAGGAAGGTTGGTCGTCAACCGCCCCCTCCTCGGCAGTAGCCTTGCCGGCCTCCCCGGCAGGCTCCTTGTCGGCCTCCTCGGCAGCGGCCTTGCCGGCCTCCCTGACCGGCTCCTTGGCGGCGTCCTCGGCAGCTCCCTTGGCGGCCTCTTCGGCGGCGATCTTGTTGGCCTCGGCCTCAGCGTCTGATACGTCTCCAACGTATCTATAATTTTTGATTGTTCCATGCTATATTATATTCTGTTTTGGATGTTTAATGGGCATATTTATACACTTCTATTTTATTTTTGGGACTAACCTATTAACCGGAGGCCCAGCCCAAATTGCTGTTTTTTTGCCTATTTCAGTGTTTCGCAGAAAAAGAATATCAAACGGAGTCCAAACGGAATGAAACCTTCGGGAACGTGATTTTTGGAACAAACATGATCCAGAGGACTTGGAGTGGACGTCAAGCAACAGACGAGGAGGCCACGAGGTAGGGGGGCGCGCCCACCCCCACCAGGCGCGCCCTCCACCCTCGTGGGCCCCTCGTGGCTCCACCGACCTACTTCTTCCTCCTATATATACCTACGTACCCCCAAACCATCAAAGGCATCCATGAAAACCTAATTCCACCGCCGCAACCTTCTGTACCCATGAGATCCCATCTAGGGGCCTTTTCCGGCGTCCTGCCGGAGGGGGCATTGATCACGGAGGGCTTCTACATCAACACCATAGCCTCTCCGATGATGTGTGAGTAGTTTACCTCAGACCTTCGGGTCCATAGTTATTAGCTAGATGGCTTCTTCTCTCTCTTTGGATCTCAATACAAAGTTCTCCTCGATCTTCTTGGAGATCTATTCGATGTAATCTTCTTTTGCGGTGTGTTTGTCGAGATCCGATGAATTGTGGGTTTATGATCAAGATTATCTATGAACAATATTTGAATCTTCTCTGAATTCTTTTATGTATGATTGGTTATCTTTGCAAGTCTCTTCGAATTATCAGTTTGGTTTGGCCTACTAGATTGATATTTCTTGCAATGGGAGAAGTGCTTAGCTTTGGGTTCAATCTTGCGGTGTCCTTTCCCAGTGACAGCAGGGGCAGCAAGGCACGTATTGTATTGTTGCCATCGAGGATAAAAAGATGGGGTTTATATCATATTGCATGAATTTATCCCTCTACATCATGTCATCTTACTTAAAGCATTACTCTGTTCTTATGAACTTAATACTCTAGATGCATGCTGGATAGCGGTCGATGTGTGGAGTAATAGTAGTAGATGCAAAATCATTTCGGTCTACTTGTCGCGGACGTGATGCCTATATACATGATCATACCTAGATACTCTCATAACTATGCTCAATTCTATCAATTGCTCGACAGTAATTCGTTTACCCACCGTAATACTTATGCTCTTGAGAGAAGCCACTAGTGAAACCTATGGCCCCCGGGTCTATTTTCCATCATATTAATCTTCCAATACTTAGCTATTTCTTTTACCATTTATTTTACTTTGCATCTTTATTTCTCTTTATCATAAAAATGCCAAAAATATTATCTTATCATATCTATCAGATCTCACTCTCGTAAGTGACCGTGAAGGGATTGACAAGCCCTTTATCGCATTGGTTGCGAGGTTCTTATTTGTTTGTGTAGGTGCGTGGGACTCGAGCGTGGTCTCCTACTGGATTGATACCTTGGTTCTCAAAAACTGAGGGAAATACTTACGCTACTTTACTGCATCACCCTTTCCTCTTCAAGGGAAAACCAACGCAGTGCTCAAGAGGTAGCAAGAAGGATTTCTGGCACTGTTGCCGGGGAGATTCGCGCCAAGTCAAGTCAAGATTTGACTCCCAACAACAAGCCATTTTTGGTGCTGTTTCTGAGTCTATGCACAAGTCAAGACATACCAAGTACCAATCACAAACTCTTATCCCTCGCATTACATTATTTGCCATTTGCCTCTCGTTTTCCTCTCCCCCACTTCACCCTTGCCGTTCTATTCGCCCTCTCTTTTCCGTTCGCCTCTTTTTCGCTTGCTTCTTGTTTGCTTGTGTGTTGGATTGCTTGCTTGTCACGATGGCTCAAGACAATACTAAATTTTGTGACTTTACCAATACCAACAACAATGATTTTCTTAGCACTCCAATTGCTCCTCTTACCGATGCTGAATCTTGTGAAATTAATGCTGCTTTGTTGAATCTTGTCATGAAAGATCAATTCGCCGGCCTTCCTAGTGAAGATGCCGCTACCCATCTAAATAGCTTCGTTGATTTATGTGATATGCAAAAGAAGTAAGATGTGGACAATGATATTGTTAAATTGAAGTTATTTCCTTTTTCTCTTAGAGATCATGCTAAAGCTTGGTTTTCGTCTTTGCCTAAAAATAGTATTGATTCTTGGAATAAGTGCAAAGATGCTTTTATCTCTAAGTATTTTCCTCCCGCTAAAATCATCTCTCTTAGAAACGATATCATGAATTTTAAGCAACTTGATCATGAACATGTTGCACAAGCTTGGGAGAGGATGAAATTAATGATACATAATTGCCCTACTCATGGTTTGAATTTATGGATGATTATAAAAAAAAATATGCCGGATTGAATTTTGCTTCTAGAAATCTTTTAGATTCGGCCGCGGGAGGCACTTTTATGGAAATCACTTTAGGAGAAGCTACTAAACTCCTAGATAATATTATGGTTAATTATTCTCAATGGCACACCGAAAGATCTACTAATAAAAAAGTGCATGCGATAGAAGAAATTAATGTTTTGAGTGGAAAGATGGATGAACTTATGAAATTATTTGCTACTAAGAGTGTGTCTTCTTATCCCAATGATATGCCTTTGTCTACCTTGATTGAGAATAATAATGAATCTATGGATGTGAATTTTGTTGGTAGGAATAATTTTGGTAACAACGCGTATAGAGGAAACTTTAATCCTAGGCCGTTCCCTAGTAATTCCTCTAATAATTATGGTAATTCCTACAACAATTCTTATGGACATTTTAATAATATGCCCTCTGAATTTGAGACTAGTGTTAAGGAGTTTATGAATTCGCAAAAGAATTTCAATGCTTTGCTTGAACAAAAATTGCTTAAAGTTGATGAATTGGCTAGGAACGTTGATAGAATTTCTCTTGATGTTGATTATTTGAAACTTAGATCTATTCCACCTAAGCATGATATCAATGAGTCTCTCAAAGCCATGAGAATTTCCATTGATGAGTGCAAAGAAAGAACCGCTAGGATGCGTGCTAAGAAAGATTGCTTTGTAAAAGCGTGTTCTTCAAATTTTTGTGAGAATAAAGATGAAGATCTAAAAGTTATTGATGTGTCTCCTATTAAATCTTTGTTTTGCAATATGAATCTTGATAATTATGGGACTGGAGATGAGTCACCTTTACCTAGAAGGCGTTCCAAAAATTCGGAGTTTTTAGATCTTGATGCAAAAATTGGTAAAAGTGGGATTGAAGAGGTCAAAACTTTAGATATCAATGAACCCACTATTTTGGATTTCAAGGAATTTAATTATGATAATTGCTCTTTGATAGATTGTATTTCCTTGTTGCAATCCATGCTAAATTCTTCTCATGCTTATAGTCAAAATAAAGCTTTTACTAAACATATCGTTGATGCTTTGATGCAATCTTATGAAGAAAAACTTGAGTTGGAAGTTTCTATCCTTAGAAAACTTTATGATGAGTGGGAACCTACTACTAAAATTAAAATTAAAGATCATGAATGCTATGCTTTGTGTGATTTGGGTGCTAGTGTTTCCACGATCCCAAAAACTTTGTGTGATTTGCTAGGTTTCCGTGAATTTGATGATTGTTCTCTAAATTTGCATCTTGCGGATTCCACCATTAAGAAACCTATGGGAAGAATTAACGATGTTCTTATTGTTGCAAATAGGAACTATGTTCCCATAGATTTTATTGTTCTTGATATAGATTGCAAACCTTCATGTCCTATTATTCTTGGTAGACCTTTCCTTAGAACGATTGGTGCAATTATTGATATGAAGGAAGGGAATATTAGATTCCAATTTCCGTTAAGGAAAGGCATGGAACACTTCCCTAGAAAGAAAATAAAATTACCTTATGAATCTATTATGAGAGCCACTTATGGATTGCCTACCAAAGATGGCAATACCTAGATCTATCCATGTTTTTACGCCTAGCTAGGGGCGTTAAACGACAGCGCTTGTTGGGAGGCAACCCAATTTTATTTTAGTTTTTTTTTGCTTTTTGCTTCTGTTTAGGAATAAATATTTGATCTAGCCTCTGGTTAGATTTGTTTTTATGTTTTAATTAGTGTTTGTGCCAAGTTAAACCTATAGGATCTTCTTGGATGATAGTTATTTGATCTTGCTGAAAATTCCAGAAAACTTTCTGTTCACGAAAACAATTGTTAAAAATCACCAGAACGTGATAGAATACTGATTCCAATTGCAGCAGATCAATAAACAAATTTTCTAGGCCGTCCTATTTTGGTAGATTTTTCTGAGATCCAGAAGTTTGCGTTAGTTACAGATTACTACAGACTGTTCTGTTTTTGACAGATTCTGTTTTTCGTGTGTTGTTTGCTTATTTTGATGAATCTATGGCTAGTAAAATAGTTTATAAACCATAGAGAAGTTGGAATACAGCAGGTTTAACACCAATATAAATAAATAATGAGTTCATTACAGTACCTTGAAGTGGTGTTTTGTTTTCTTTCGCTTCGCGTTGGTTGCGAGGTTCTTATTTGTTTGTGTAGGTGCGTGGGACTCGAGCGTGGTCTCCTACTGGATTGATACCTTGGTTCTCAAAAACTGAAGGAAATACTTACGCTACTTTACTGCATCACCCTTTCTTCTTCAAGGGAAAACCAACGCAGTGCTCAAGAGGTAGCAGCGTCCCTGGCGACCTCCCCGATGACAGTATCGATGTCCTCCTGGTCTGCTGAGGGAGCGCCTAGATCCCAAGAAGGAGGATAAGGAAAAGCCAAAACCAAGGTTCAAAAAGAGGAAACAAGAACAAGGACAGAAGGCAAATAACTTACCCGTGCCAGGCTGGGAAGAAGAGGTCCCTTCCCCGCCAACATTTAGCGCCGGGACGGAGCCACCAGCGCCCACGTTCGCCTCCTCCTCCTCCGTGTGCATAGGCTCGGTGCTCGGCGCCCTTGCCGGGTCGCCCCTCGGGGCGGCGTGGTCGGTAGGGGCGGTGTGTTGGGGGTGGCCCTCAGTGGTTCCTCCTGCTGTCGTCCTCCTCCTGCAACCACGGCAAGGTCAGCTCCAGGGGATCGTACCCCAACACACATTGATGGGGAGTGAGTGGTGAACGCACGCTGGGGGCTGCTGCCGGGCTGCTCTCCACCACCAGCGGCGTACTCGAGGTGCCCGCCGGGGGCTGGCCGCCCGACGAGGCCCTGGCTCTCTTTGCCACCCTCTGGGCCAACGTCTCCACATCTCTGCAAAGATGAAAACAAGTCAAGAAAGCGGCGCGGTCTGAGGGGACAGAGATGACAAAAGACAGGATACTTACTCATCCTCTGCCTCCTCTTCCGCTGCCTTCCTCTTCCTCCTCGGGCTGAGAGACCCAAGGTCGAAGATGACCTCCGTGTCGACATCCGCAGGAGAATAGGAAGCGGGTGGGGTCCGAGGGCGCTTGGACGAAGAAGAGGTGGTCGCTTTCCTCTTCGCCACCGCGGCCTTCACCACCTTCTTTGCTGCCGCAGCCCTCGTCAGGCGCACGGACTCCCCCTGGGTCTCCTACCACTGCTCGGTCCTGCCGGGCCGGACCAGCTCGCCAGAGGTGGCCTGCCTCAGGATGCGCCTTCTATCCAAGGCCGGAGGATCGTCAGCCTCGTCCTCCTCCTCGGTCGACTCGTCGACCACGTCTTCAATGAGGGGGGCCCCGGTGTCGATGCTGCTGGCCTCCCCAGCGGACTCCGCCCACCCGGCAAGCTCCTTCTCCTCCGCGGCAGCCTCGGCCTCGTCCTCCACGTGGCCGACGCTGCCAGCCTCCTTGGCGAGCTCCGCCTCCGCCGCCCTGGCGGCGATGTAGTCCAGCTCCACCTGGCTGGTGTCCTGGATGAGCAATGGCTCGACATGGACGTACTTCTCTGACAGCTTGTCGAAGAACTCCTGCACCTGATCCGCCCCCGGCTCGGCCCAGTTTGGGTCGAGCCCGTGCGCGTTGAAGTCCGGCATCATGGCGATGATGTCGTTTCAGCGAGAGTTTTTGCTTAGTGGGACCACTCCTGCCGGCAGCCCAAACAGGGGCCCCTTGACGACCTTGCCGGCCTTCGCGGCCTTGCCGGACCTCTCGGCCCTGCCGTCGCAGTGCACGTCGAGCTGAAAAAGCCTCTGGCACAAGTGGGCGTGCCTGATCACTGTGAGGTTGTGATCCAAGCCAGGGCAAAGCCTCATGATGTCAGCCGCGTTCGTGAAGAGCCAGGCCGGCCTCCCCTTGTTGTGCAGTGGAGCAATTCGGCGACGGATGAAATCTGCCCCAATCATCTCAAGGGTGAGCCCGGACATGGTGAGGCGATGAATCCTGGTGGTGGCGATCATGAGCTCCTCATCCTCGGCGTCGACATCTCCAATCATCTCTGCGAACCGGCGGCGCCTAGCGGACTCAGCAAAATTCATGTGGGTCCTCCTCCTCAATCCAGCACCATCGGCCCCGCCACTCCTCCCACCTCTCCTTCTAAGCGCCCTCCGGATATGTCCCCTTTCCCTGGCTCCTTGGGATCCAGGCGACACAACCGGAGAAGGCGCCTCCCTTTTGGATACGAGGATAAAAGTAGTGCCGGAAGAGCGTCGTGCTCAGATGCACTCCGGCGAAGCCCTCGCAGAGATGGGCAAAAAGGGCCATGCACGCCACGGCATTCAGAGTGAAATCCAGAAGGTGGAAGCCGTAGGTGTGCATGACGTCATTGAAGAAATTGGAGAAAGGGGGCAGAGCCCGCAGGAAAAGTAGTCGACGAACAATGGGTACCGATTCGGGCCGGCCTCGGCGAAACCGGCGGGGATGACGCGCGTGGCAGGGTGCCCCTTCGTCTTGCACCCCCGCAGGGGCTTGAAGTAGTCCCGGAGGTGGATCGCATCGACCGTCGAAGGAAAGTAGGCGAGCTGCATCCGTCGCGCCGCCAACTCGCTCTCCAGCGCCTCCTTCCCCCCAACGTCCTTGGCCACTCCCTTGCCCTTGCCGGTTTTGGGTGCCATGGCGGTTGAGGGCGACGAAGGATGAGGGACAGCAAAGGCGCGGCGGCGGCGGCGAGCGAAAGCAAGAGCTTGAGAAGGAAGAAGGGAGGGACGGCGGTTCCGAGATTGGAGAGAGCACACGGGGTAAATGGGTGTCGCGCCCGCAGTTTCTCCTTTTTTATGGGGAAGGCGCGGGCCGCTTCGTTACCATTTACCATGATGTGACGCATGAGGGCAGCGGCCGCCTCACGCATGCCCCCCACGTCACGCACGACCCTCCACGACGCGCATTCAACGCGGGTCGTGGGGAAGCGCAAGCAAGCGAAGGAATACTGCGGTAAAATCCCGCCCCGCCTGCCCGCGCACCGTTCTGAGCCCGGCCCAACAACGTGTTGCGCTTATGTGTGGCCCAGGCCCGAGGGCTCCTGTCGGTGTACAAAAGTAGGGGCTCTCCTTTTTACCCCTTTACTTGTGCACGGGCAGTCAGAGCCGCGCCCACGGCCACACTAAGTAAGGCAGAGGGGGGAAGCCAGAGGCACAAGACAACCAAAGCAATGCCAAGACCAGAGATGCAAAGATCAAGAGGGCAAGGTGGACTCCCCCGGCAAGACCCTTGCCGGGGCGGCCTCCGCAACCCCGGCAAGAGCCTTGCCGGGATAGCTTGCCCTACACCAGCAGGGTGCGCCACCTTGAGCCCAAGGGTTCCAACACCGCTAACCACATTGGAACCAAGGCTCGGGAGGCACCTCCGTGGTGGCATGCAGATCTTTGTGAAGATCATAAAGACACAAGATCAGATGATAAGGACCAGAAGACGACGACCCTCGACAAGATCCTTGCCGAGGGAATCAACAAGACCTCCGGCAAGATCCATGCCTAGGACGACCGTGATGTCACGACAAGACCCTTGCCGAGACCTCGGCAAGGCCCTTGCCGAGGACACCCGCGGGGCCACAGCCAGGCCGGCGTCTCCCAAGGCTCCACCGCCGTTCCCATACAGCTGCCAACCAACTGAGCAGACACCTGCGTGGTGACGCACGGTCTCCAAGCCGACTCAGCAAGCACCTGCGTGGTGGCATGCAGATCTTCGTGAAGACTCCGCCACCGCGCCAGCCCAGCAGTCAGCCAACGTGGCACTACCATGCCTCATCAACTCGGACGCGCGTCGGAGCCAGGCGAGGCGGGGACAGCTGGGACGAGCTTCCTCGCTGTCCCCAATAAAGCAACGGGACACGTAAGGAGCGCATTTAATGCGTCTTATCCCGTAATGACAAGCGATAAGCTTGTACACTGTACACCTTTCCACCTCCTGTGTGCCACTGTGGCGACCCCTTTTGTCTATAAAAGGAGGCCCGAGGCGTCCAGGAGAAGGATTCGGATCTTTTGGGCTACACACACACCGTAGCTAGCTCAAGAACTCAAGAACACTCAAATACATACACCAAAGCAGGACTAGGGTATTACGCATCTTTGCGGCCCGAACCTGGGTAAACTATCCTTGTGCTGACCGCCAGGCCCGCTCTTTGCACAACCCCGCGCCCGCCAACCGTAGAAGGGATCCCAGTGGTCCCATAAGTGTCGTTCCCACCGACAGTACACGCTATCCTAGACTACTCTACACATGAAACTGCCAAACGAGCGTCCGGGTTGCACTTGGCTCTTCGCCTCTTCGGGAAGTCAAACAATGATGGTACTACTGCAGTGGAGTACTATAGTATGCTTCTGGCCATATGACACTGAATGAACTGCTGCATGTCCACCGTGTGCGGGAGGGAGAGTGTGTAGCGAAAGCTTCTCCTAGTCCTATGAGCCAGCACGCTCATGGGCGAGGGAGGGACGCAGATTCATTGACTTACTGCTCCTGCCTTCGGGTGTATGATAGGTGTGCCCAATAGGTGGCTGGCCCACCTGTCATATGGCCAAAGGCAGGTGCAGTTAAGGCACCAGAGCTCAGTCCGCGAGGGAGAGGGCGTTGTAATCAAATATCTCGTTGTTGTACGAGTTGACACGAGACATCAAAGCAGTGGACTCGATATATTTCAATAATTTGCGTTTACCGTTGCATTAATTACAACACATGCATACATGCCGTAACTTTCCTTTTGATACTTGCATGTGTTGATTTAATGCACCCTGAAGTAGTATGAATATGTGACGGTAAAGCTTTGTAGTGCCCCGGCCCTAAAGCGAGAGATGGTTGTGCACGAGGAGGGCGAGATCATGCCAACGGAACAGGACCCGACGATGGAGCTCTCTATGGTCTCGATGGACGTCACCTTGCTCCACTGCCCCTTGTGCCTCCGCCCCTTGAAGCCTCCAGTGTATGAGGTTCGAATACACCTCGTCCATTCGGCTAGTCGAGCAAGGTGCAGGTTTCTTGATTGATGTGCTGTTAGATTGATTTGTGCAGTGCAAGGGAGGGCACCTGGCCTGCATGGAATGCCGCGGCGAGCGCCCTGGGAACCAGCGGCAGTGCCAGAAGTACGAGCAAGGCGGTGGCTTTGACGTGCGGAACACGGCGGTGGATGTCGTCCTCTCCTCGATGAGGGTGGAGTGCCCGCACGAAGGCTGTGGGCTCTACGTCACTTACCACAAGCTCGCCGATCACCAGAGCGTGTGTCCGCTCACGCCCTGCAAATGCCCCATGCCCGTCTGCGGCTACGAAGGCCCGCCGCCGGCGCTCTCCCCCCACATCAGCACCGTGCATCCCATGCACGTGCATAGGATCCAGTACGGCAAGGTGCTCCAGCTACAAGTGCCACTGTCGGAACCACGGCTCTTGCTGTTCGTAGAGGAGCATGGCCGCGCGTTTTTCTTGGTTGGCGGCATGCTCGATATCGGCGCGCCTATCGCCGTGTCGGTCATCTGCATTAGAGCGGGGGCGTCCCCACTGCCGCACTACGTGGCCAAGCTGTGGGTGAATGGCCTGCCGGGGGAGCCCAAAGGCAGGACCGACGCCGTCAAGGTGGAAATGGAGGTGACAAGCAGCAAGGATCCCGGCGACGTCGTCGTGTAGGAGCTGACCTTCTTCACAGTTCCGCCCAAGCTGCTGGCCGGGGCTGGGTTGTCGAGGACGGTGTCCCTCCACATTCAGATTGACAAGCTCACCTCCTAAATGATTCTACAGTGCCTTCTGTTTATCTTAGTAATATGCTAATATAGGGGTTAGCTCGGTCTAATTTAGCTTAAGAGATGGTGGGTTTTGGTGGCGATGCAGCAATTACATCGACATCAAATCGGCAGTTAAAGTAATTTCCAATGGTCGAACGGATATTTTGTGTCTGTTGGATATAAAGATCCTTTGGGTAAGAAGTATAATAGCTTGGGCCTTGTTTGGTTCATAAGTCCTAGGACTTTTTTTAGTCCCAACCAAAAAGTCGCTAGTCCCTAAAAATTCCCTACCTGTTTGGTTCCTCGGACTAAACATGGACTAAAAGACCATCTTACAACTAAAAGTCCCAAAAAGACTCTCCCTCAGGGTCTTCTTTCATAAGTCCCAAATGCCCACTTTAAGTCCCTATAAGTCCCTCCTGTTTGGTTTAGATGGGACTAAAAGAGACTTTTTTAAGTCCCTACACCAATAAGTCCCTGTGAACAAACACCCCCTTATATGCTTGTTTGTTCAAGAAGTGTTGCATACTTGTGCGAGTTGACGCGACACATCAAAGTAGTACTACTAGTAGTATTACTCCCTCCAATCCTAATTTCTCTGTGCATAAGTCGAGGCGCAGATACCAAGGAGGGCATGGTTGTGTCTACTTGGACAACTCACCTGACTGCGCACTAGGCAGACGAAGCTCGTGTCATGTTGGTATCGTGTGCGGCCCGCACATTAACCAAAACCTCGCGCCTCCAGCTTAGCCTCCGCGTTTTAAACTTCTCAACCTCAAGGCCAAGGAGCAACAAGAAACCTATGATAGAGCCAATCGGATGGTTGAGAACACTAAAATTCGTAGCTATAGATGCGTGTGTGAGAGAGGACGAGTGTGTGCGTGCACCTCTTCTCTTCTTGTATAATGTACTAAACTCAGAGTACAAGTGTATGTGGGTGGCATCGACCTAGGGAGCTAGAGATGGTGCGTGCGAGAAGTCCCGAGAGATAGGTGTAATGCGTCTGAAAAAAGACTAGTCTATAGCTCGCCACGAGGCTATTCTTGTCGAATGCCCCAATAACCGTAAGATATGTATCCAATGGTGCCAGTTATTGCACGTACACAGCAGTAGAAAAAGAAGTACCATGGCATATGCTACACCACGGCCAAGAACACGTGCCCACGTTACGCCATCAGGGAATAGTGCCGCACTTCGAAACTAGAACCGTCAATAAATTTTGAGCTTGCGTCTCGCCACATTCCAAATTACTACCACGCTATATTTAATTGCAAACCTGTTCACACTGATCACAACCTAAACGGTTTCCCACTTAGGAGCGTATTAGTACTTCGTTATAAATACTACTATGCCAAGATGACTGCACATTCCTCCTCAACTCCTCATCCACAAAAACAAACAAGTCATTCAGCATCCTTCCCTTGCGTCTGCCATGGCCAGCATGAGTTCTGGTTCGAGAGATTACCACCAGGGAGAGGCGAGCATGGAAGCGGAAGCACGAGAGATGTGCCGCCTCATCACGAAAGCAGCCGACATGTCCCGCTGTGCGGAAGTAGCAGCACAGAGGTCCCGCCATGCCGCCGAAGCAGCACGGAGGTCCCGCCGCGCCGTCGATGCAGCAGACTGGTCCGGACGCGCCGCGGAAGCAGCAGAGATGTCCCGTCGCGCTGCGAATGTAGCAGAGATGTCCCGCCACGCCGCGGTGGCCTGGGAAAATGTCTCGCGGGCAGGCGACGACTCTTACAGGCGCATGCATGCGATCATCCATAGCCAGATGGATCAGATCTCCGGCTGGGCGAGGTTTCAGGACGACATGAAAGCCTCGTTTGAAGAGGCTACCGGCGTCATCCGGCAACTAAGGGAGGGCAATGAGAGGCTCCGGGCCGAGTGCGACCTGCTGAGGGCGAAGATTGTCGGAAGTGCAGAGCAGTAGGAGGAGATTAGTGCCTTGTTGAAGAGGACCGGCGTCATCGTCAAGAAACTTATGGACAAGAACGACATGCTCCGCATCGAGCGCCAAAGTCTGGTGGAGGAATCCGTGGATGCTCTCAAGCAGCGTCTTGAGGACACGACATAGCTCATCACCCCTCGCCGCGGAGACTAGTTCCCACGGCCTGCAGCAACGCATCAAGAAAGTAGAGATCAGCGAGCCAAATCGTTGTCTTCCTTCTTCGTTTGCCCATGTGTATTTCGGGTGTAGCCGCATGTGGCTTTTTTAATTGGGATAATTAGATTTATGCCCCTAGTTGTGTCCCACTCGTCTGTTTTACCCCTAATTTCCAAAAGTCACCGGTTCTGTCCAAGTCACTTTGCTCCTATTATGCATTTTCCCTTTGACCGTTTGACCGTCAGTTTGAAAACTTGATAACTAATTCATACTAAATCGAAAAAATGCAAACAATATACCAAAATGTTCAGAAAAACATCACCTATATGTCAGTGCCATTTGCATTCATGAAAAAAGCGTTGGAAAGTGCACATCCCAGTTTTAGCTCTTTTGATACCACCATGAATAGTAAAATCTAAAAAAATCAAAAAAATTATGGTGGCAAAGAACGACAAATGTTCTAAGTGCTTGCCAAGTTTCATCAGGGATTGACATTCGTGGAAGTTGTGGCAAAAATAATCTATTTTGGAGTGCTGATTGTTTTTTTCTGGGGCACCCACGAATGTCATTCCCTGATGAAACTTGGCAAGCACTTAAAACATTTGTCATTCTTTGCCACCAATTTTTTTGATTTTTTTGAATTTTTTTAGATTTTACTATTCATGGTGGTAGCATAAGAGCTAAAACTCGGATCGACACGTTCAAATACTTTTTTCATGAATGCAAATGACACTGACATATAGGTGATGTTTTTCTGAACATTTTGGTATCTTATTTGCATTTTTCTGATTTAGTATGAACTAGTTATGAAGTTTTCAAACTAACGGTCAAAGGGCAAAAGCATAAGAGGAGCCAAGTGACTTGGACAGAAGCGGTGACTTTTGGAAATTAGGGGTAAAACAGCCGAGTGGGACACAACTAGGGGCATAAATCTAATTATCCTTTTTTAATTATCTTCCTAATTATGTAAGACAATTATTATCCACTGTCGTCATCCTTATGTATTCATCAGTCTTGCAATAAGTCGCAGTAGATGCTATATAGGTCCGTCGGATCTTACATCAAGATCCGTGCAAAATTTTCTTTTCATATTTTCTTTTTTCTCTCTTAAATCTCAGTCGAGTGAGACATAGCCACGCCATTAAACAGGGGCTCGGGCGCCATTAATGGAGAGCTTGGGAGAGAGGTGGGCGGCAGATGGAGGTCAAAGGGCTCTCCTCCCGATAAGCACACGCAGGGGTCTGATCGGACGCCTCCCGTACTCAAATAGCTACCCTGCAAGGCGCCTCCTAGCTAATAAAAAAAGGGACGCGTTACGGCACGTAAATGGTAAGTAGAACACCCACGATTTCAATAATACTTGTGTTTCCGACTGTAACGTGACAGCACTTGTTCCAAAATGACTTTGTTGATTGTTAATGTGTGCGCCTTCGCAAATCGGACAGCAAAATTACCACAGCATGTTGGTGCCATGTCATGACACCAAGCCAAGTTTCATGATTTTCATGCGTGTTTTGGTTTACAGGAATTAAAAAACCAAGTTTCTCAATGTTTCCGGCCGAGCCACGATGCCCAGATGTTTGAATTCCCTTCCCATTTCTTGCATGGGACCTAGAAATTTACCCGAGGACACACATGTGATTTTTCAACCAACTTTGGTGCACTGGAGCATGTGCTTGTAGTCCAAATTTGAATTATGCACATTAAATGGCCAGAAACTCAATTAATGTATAAAAAAGTCCAAACAAACCCGGAATAATTCGAAAATTTAACACGACACTCACATAGTTCTATGTTGCCTCTGTAAAGAAAATCAAGGGGGGCAGCGTATATCGTTTCGCACACAAAGGTGACACGTTCCCTCTTAGAACCACGAGCCTTCTTGAGAGAAGCTCTGGTTTGCAAGAAGCATATACCAAAACTTGTTCCAATTCGGCCAATTTTTTTACCACAGCATGTTAGTACCATGACATGACACCATGCCAAGTTTCATGATTTTCAGGAGTGTTTTGGATTTACAAGAATTTTAAAACCAAGTTTCTCAATGTTCTCGGCCGAGCCACGACGCCCAGATGTTTGAATTTATTCCCATTTCTTGCATGGGACCTAGAAATTCACCCGAGGACACACACATGTGATTTTTCAACCAACTTTGGTGCACTGGAGCATGTGCTTGTAGTTCAAATTTTAATTATGCACATTAAATGACCACAAACTCAATTAATGTATAAAAAAGGCCAAACGAATCCGGAATAATTCCAAAATTTAATAGGACACTGATATAGTTATATGTTGCCTTTGTAAAGAAAATCAAGGGGGGCAGCGTATGTCGTTTCGCACACAAAGGTGACACGTTCCCTCTCAGAACCACGAGCCTTCTTGAGAGAAGCTCCGGTTTGCAAGAAGCTTATACCAAAACTTGTTCCTATTTGGCTAAATTTTTAACCACAGCATGGTAGTACCATGACATGACACCATGCCAAGTTTCATGATTTTCAGGCGTGTTTTGGATTTACAAAAAATTTAAAACCAAGTTTCTCAATGTTCTCGGCCGAGCCACGATGCCCAGATGTTTGAATTTCATTCCCATTTCTTGCATGGGACCTAGAAATTCACCCGAGGACACACATGTGATTTTTCAACCAACTTTGGTGCACGGGACCATGTGCTTGTAGTTCAAATTTGAATTATACACATTAAATGACCAAAAACTCAATTAATGTATAAAAAAGGCCAAACGAACCTAGAACAATTCCAAAATTTAACAGGGCACTCATATAGTTCTATGTTGCCACTATAAAGAAATTCAAGAGGGGGCAGCGTATATCGTTTCGCACTCAAAGGTGACACCTTCCCTCTCAGAACCACGAGCCTTCTTGAGAGAAGCTCCGATTTGCAAGAAGCTTATACCAAAACTTGTTCCAATTCTTCTCAATTTTTTACCATAGCATGTTAGTGCCATGACATGACACTATCCCAAGTTTCATGATTTCCAGGCGAGTTTTGGATTTACAGGAATTTAAAAACCAAGTTTCTCGATGTTCTCTGCCGAGTCACGACGCCCAGATGTTTGAATTTCATTCCCATTTTTTGCATGGGACCTAGAAATTCACCCAAGGACACACATGTGATTTTTCAACCAACTTTGGTGCACCGGAGTATGTGCTTGCAGTTCAAATTTGAATTATGCACATTAAATGTCCAGAAACTCAATTAATGTATAAAAAAGGCCAAACGAACCCGGAATAATTCCAAAATTTAACAGAGCTCTCATATAGTTCTATGTTGCCTTTGTAAAGAAAATCAGGGGGGAGGCAGCGTATATCGTTTCGCACACAAAGGTGACACGTTCCCTCTCGGAACCACGAGGCTTGTTGAGAGAATCTCCGGTTTTGCAAGAAGCTTATACCAAAACTTCTCCCAGTTCAGCCAAAAATTATACATATGAAAACAGGGTTTACATTATCTCGAACATCTCGCTACCTAGACCAATGTACTCTGATTTGAATTCAACATAAAATGGATACAAATATTTGAATTGGAGATCGTATGGTACATGTAGTTCATAGTGAAATATGATTACTGCTATATGCATGTTTTTGCTATCAATATAATATTTAAATGATGGTATAACTTGACAACAATCGTATTCAAATAAGGAAAATTGATTCAAATTTAGTCCATATGGTAGACGACAATATATATGTTCATAGGGTGGAGTAAAATGTTCATATATGATGGAAGATCAAAATGTAGGACTACATCCATTATAAACCGCAAGGTCACCTAACGATATATTCGAATTCAAAATAACGTGGATTCAAAAATTGAAACTCGAGATCCTAGAATTTGTAATCATATAGAAAGGGACATGACTCTTTCTTGTGGTGGGAATTGATTTGTTTTTTGTTGTTGTTGAGGGAAGTGCGAATTGATTTGGTACTGTACAGGGTAATCTTGTTCTCATGATTTTTTTTACATTTTTCTTGTAGTTTTTTCAATGGCATTTATAGCAATATAGTAAAAGGGGACATGACTCTCTTGTGTCTTGTATGAATTGTTTTTTTGTACACGATAAGTTTGTTCTGCCGAACAGGAATCCATGCCTTGTTATCCCAAAATTTTCAAGCTCGAGTATCTTTTGTCTCATTTGCTGTGAAACTCACGCCTCTTCAACCCATGTCGCGCCTTGTTATCTCAAAATTTTGACGCGCGCGAAAAATCCCTCCTCATTCAAAATCGGTCTCGCAGCCCAGACACGCGAAATCCCCCGTCTACCCCTCAGCCAAAAATGCCGGCTCGACGTCGCGTGGTCAAAACCGGTGGAGCTATGCTGGTAACTTACCCTACATTTTGGACAAGCGTGTCCCTAAGCCATGGCTCCCCCTACCTTCCCCTTCGTCCCCCCCATTCGTACACCGAGGCCGTCAAACCCCGAGAAACCCCACGCTCCTCCGTCGGCCTCCCGACCGCCGCCCAGCCGGAGACTCTTCCCCGACGATCACGTCCACCGCAATAGCTCGCCGTCCCTCATCCACCGCACCGGATGAGGATCCATCATCAATCTCGTCATCCCGCCGGATCAGCCGCCCCGTCCTCCACCTCCAAGGAGCTGCCCTGACGTTCGCCTCGTCTATCGCGCCACCTCCATCCCCACAACGTCGTCTTGACCTGCCCCACCAGAACCGCAGCACCCTCACCAATTCCTCCGATGAAGTCGAGGCCTACTCGGCGCCACCAAGGAGATTCTGCACTCACCGCTGCATTTTATCTTTTACTCGATCTCACGGGGCTGCCAGTGCTTGATACCGAGCAGCCATGGCGGGTCTACATTGACGGCCCTATCGCCGGCCACTTCATCCACAGCGTCTCTCCCCCATGTCGTTGCTTCCTCGGCGGTGACTTCCACACCGACACTAGCTGCAACTACTCCGGCTCTCGCTCGCGCTGCTGCTGCTCCGGATCTCGGTCACGCTGCGGCTCAGTTCTTGCTGTCGGTCGCGCTACTGCACTTCTCTTGCTTTCGTTTGTGCTGCTGCTCTGCTCTACTATTGTTGTCGGTCGCGTTGCTGCTCCGCTCTTGCTCTCATCCGTGCTGCTGCTCTGCCTTGCTCTCGCTCACGCTGCTGCTGCTGCTGCACGACCTCCGGCAGCTACAGGAGTTGCTGCTTTAGCACTCGCTCGCGGTGTTGCTGCATGACTTGCTCTCTGCTAGTGCGTTCCCTGCTCGAGCAGCTGCTGATTTAGATCACCACATCTCTGCTACTAGTGCTCGAATGCCCTAAACATCTATTGCAATGCTCTGCTACTAGTTTAATCAGTTTCGACAGTAAAATTCAGTTTCGACTGTAAAGTTCAGTTTCTTAAGTTAAGTTCAGAGTGAACAGTATTTACAGCATCTGTCGGAGCGGCCGTGGCGCGGCTGATGCATTTTACATCTAGCACTTTTTGGTGATTTATTTTACATCATCTATTGCAGATGATATTAGAGTCCCACTTCAGATTAACATTGTTTGTCTTGTCCTGCTTCAGCCTCGCCGCCGTACACCTCACCGGAGCTGCTCCAACGATGGAACTATCCATCACAGCGGAGCAGTACCCTCGACGCCATTTCCGGAGGCCTCAGATCTTGTTCCCTTCCTCCAACAGTCACACCAGCATCACCATCCTCCACGTCCAACCCAATGATGCTGAGGTCGACATGGCTATGCCAAAGAGGTTGTACACTCATCGCATCACTTTGTTACTCTGCATTCATGTCGATCCCTCAGGGATCCTTTGCTATGGAACTACTATGGTACTACTATTCACGCATTTGGTTAGAAGGAGTGGAGCAAAGCAAAACTGGAGGATTTTTTTCCCTTGGTGTCTCTTTCAAACAAAAAGCGTAGGAATTTTAATATCCACTTAGACGTCCTTTTCAAATTAATATGCATGAAGAACAGGACTAATTGAATTACTGGCATAATAAGATTCTTATTTTTTTCATTTTCACGTGGTTTGACTTTAATTTGACCATGTTTCTCCATTCCTGTGTTCTTCCAATTCATGTGAACCAAACACCCAGGCTGACAGAAATCTTATGTTTCCAAATGCTCTGTTTTGCACATGCATTCCAATCCTATTCCTGTGTTTTTCCTGTCCCTGCATTTATAGAATCCTCCAATTCTAAGGAGCCCTTACAGATTTACTTCATTTTCAGATAGGCGTCAAAGAAAACTATGTGTGTTATGTCCTGCTCCTGCCGTGCCGTCATCCACCCCACCTGAGGTGCACCGTCGACAGAAGCGTTCACTGTAGTAGAGATTCCCCCTGCAGACTTTCTTTCGCCGCCTCAAATCACCTTCCCCTTTGCCCGCAGCCATGCCAACTGCATCACCATCATCGACTGAGCATATGAACATGAGGACTACACAGTTCCGGAAGAGAGGTCGCACTCTTTCGTGTTTGCTTACGTTATACATCGGTTATTATTACCTGCTACTTTATCGTTCAATCTTGAGTTTTGAATTGCCCATGGGTCTCATATCGAGCCAGCAACGAATAGTATCTGTCTACTATCTGGTTCCAGAATATAAGGTGTATTGGTTTCCGTGCAAGTCAACCATTTGGTTGTTTGACCAAGATTATAGAATAAAATAACAACATCCGCAATACCTAGTAGATAAAATATGAAACTACTTTTCATGATTGATAAAATGATATAAATTTCGTATTATGAATGTTGATATATTTTCTAAAAACTCGGTCAAACTTGGACTCGTTTGACTTTTCAAAAAAACAAATACACCTTATATAAAGGAACGGAGGGAGTACATCGGTTATTATTACCTGCTACTTTATCGTTCAAACTTGAGTTTTAAAATGCCCGTGGGGCACATATCGAGGCAGCAACGAATAGTATCTGTCTACTATCTGGTTCATCTGGGGTCTTCTAGGTGGTTCATGTTGGGTAGGCAACAAACAGTAGATGATCCATTGTCTATCTTTTTAAACTGAAGCTATAATCTACCTGCTATCATTAGTTCTGGATCTATCCACTCGGTTGCTACCATCAGTCTTGATTTCTGCATGCACCCCTTAGGCCTTACATAATCTAACTATGTTTTTTATTATGCATGTTAGTTATTGTACATAATCGTACTGAACATGTAGAGAAAAAGAGAAGATCGTTGCGTAGGAATATAATGTCATGCAGACGCCGCTCCATGTGGGCGAAGTGCCCCCCCCCTCCCACCATTCCAGATTGTATTACAGAGGAAGATAACTATTCAGATGGGGATTCAGAGGGAGCCGACCACTCCTATTTACCACCTGAGGTGTTTGCTCTAACCTGGCATGCTGATGTTGGTCATATCATGCATATGGCGCCTCGCATTGCTTACATTATACATCTTATATGTCATCAACTTAGTTTAGATTTTCTTTGTGTGAATGCCACCTGTTTGGTTTCTATATCACACTCCCACCGTTCCTAAATATTTGTCTTTTTAGAGATTTCAACACGTGACTACATACGGAGCAAAATGAGTGGCAGATACTACTTATTAAAGGGCACACATTTCAAGACACCTTCAAGAATCTACACTCTAAAATATGTCTATATACATCTGTATGTGGTTGTCCATTTGAAATCTCTAAAAGACAAATATTTAGGAACGGAGGGAGTATATGGGAATTATGCAATGCGGTCTTCTTTAGCCAGGCATCATATACGTGAATCATGCATTGCCATCCTGTTTAGCCAGTCATCGTATATGTGAACTGTATCGTGCCATATTTTTTTCATAATGTATACCATTTGTCAACAATGTTTATACATTCATCTACTCTTCCTGTGCATCAGCCATTTGAGTCGGTCATGGGAAAATCTGGAGTGAAAACAAGGTCTTCTGAGCAGTCAGTGCTACCTGCCGATGTAGATTTCTTGCTGGTTACAGATAGCTCCTCAGAGGAGGATTCAGAGACAGATGACTAGTCGTATCCCCCCCCCCCCGAGGTGCATCCTCTAACTTGGCAGGGTTATATTGCTCATATCATGCATATGGTGTCTTGCATTGCCATGACATCTGCTTAGATTAGACATGCTTTGTGTGAATGCCTCATGTTTGCTTTCTATATCAGATATGTGAATTATGCAATGCCATGTTTTTCAGCCAGTTATCATATATGTGAATTATTCACCGCCATGTAGCCAGGCATCATATATGTGAATTATCTCATGCCATCTTTTTTTCATTACGTATTCCATTTGTCGACAATCTGTGTATATTGAACTACTCTTCATGTGTATCAGCCATTTGAGCTGGTTATGGAAAAATCAGGAGTGGAAACAAGGTCTTCAGAGTAGGCAATGGTACCTGTTGAGGTAGCTCCTTAGAGGAGGATTCAGAGACAGATGACCAGTCCTATATCCCACCTGAGGTGTATGCTCTAATTTGCAATGTTTATATTTCTCATATCATGCATATGGTGTCTTGCATTGCTTAGTTTAGACATCATATGCACAATATTGAATTCCATCTGCTTGGTTTAGAGATCATACATGCGAGTGCCAGTTGCTTAGTATATGAATCAATTATGTCAATTATATCATGCCATCCTGTATACTTAGACAACATGTATGTGAATTATTTCATCCCAACCTATTTAGAAAGGCATCATATAGTTTTATCATGTCATCCTGTTTAGATACTCATCATATGTTGAATTATGCCATTATATCCTGTTAAGTTATCCATCATATTTCTGAAACTGTGTCATGCTATCCTGTTTAGTTGGGCATCATATATGTGAAATTGTGTCATGACGTCCTGTTTGGTTAGACAACATATATGTGAATTACCACATCTATCTATCATACAATGTCTGTACGTTCAATTTCTTTTCTTGTTTATCAGCCATTTGAATTGGAGGGGGTGATGGCAGTATCTAAGGGAGCAAAAACATGTTCTTCACAAAAGACAGTGCTACCCGTCGATGCAGATAGAACCATGGTTGTACTGGCCCACGAACTAGCCCCACCACACATAATCGAGACTCTTCCAGATTGCACACTTACACCGTTGGACAGAGAACCGGCTACAACCCATCTAACCCCAACCCCAGCGGATAGTAACCCACTTCTAGTTGACAAAGCACCATGTCCACCACAGAGTACCCCCACACGAGCAGTTTGTAAAGCAACTGCAGTGCCCAAAGCACGAAGACCACCTCAACGAACCCAAACTCCACGTTTAAAGCAGAAGAGCAATTGTTCTCACGTCACATTCCGTAGCTATGGTCCATACTCCTTTGCTGTTGCATCACTGTATTTACTCATACCAACTACTTTCGAATTTGAAGGATCCAATTGAAACTCCAATGGCGCAACAGGTATGTTTTAAACCTATTTATTTAACTGGATTGTTGTTCTAACTTCTTGCTCTATGTTGATTTCAGTTCCAGTTGTATAAAAAGTTATTTTCTCATGTGATGCACATTACAATTGTTGCCAATGTTGTGTAGTTTCTCACACTTATATTCTGTCTATGCTGTTGTGTCTTAAAAATATATGAGTTGAACTGTGTCTCTATCTTGATTTGGCAACATAAACTAGAATGATATGGACAATACAGTGACCATAGTACATAGATATATGTTTGTTTCATGCTAATATCCTGTCCACCTTACTACTGAACCGGTTTACCAAAATGAGTTCCGTATACTACATGTTAAACCTGTGACGTGTCTGCTTGTTTCTCTTGTAGTATGCGAAAAGAATATTGGAGAAGAGCACCCCACTATGCAATGGTAGAGAAAGTAATGCATATAAGGTTCAAGATAGTGAGACAACCCTGTTGGTCTCCAAGAAAGGTGATAAAAACGATCTTGTAGACAATGAGAAAACCCCACAGTCCTGTGTTGATGTAGTGTTCGAGTTATTGGCAAGTACCGCTGGCACAAGCTCTTCGAACTCGCTGCCTGAATCACTTCGGCTTCTTCAGTCTCAGCTACAAGCTGAAAGGCATCAGTCAGTTGTGCTGCGGCAAGAAGCCGAAGGACTGAGGAAGTCCCTGCGGAATTCAGATGCATATTTTCTTGTGCAACAGCAAGCGCTGGAGGATTTAAGCGCCAAACAAGAGAAAGTTAATAAGCTTGCTAAGCATCTTGCCAGCATTATGGGTACCCAGGATATTGTTTCTTGAGCTCTTCTGAAGTGGTTTCAGTTCTGGACTTGTTTTGCTGCGGCGTTCATTTGCACTGGTCACCAACTTTGACAACCAGTGTATGTGATATGCTGCTTTGTTCCCTATATTTGGACTGGTGGCGAACTTTGATGCCCAGTGGATGTAATATGTGTAATAGTCGTGATAGCCTAGCGTAAGTTGCTTGCTTATTTATTTCCTTGTTGTCTTGTTTATTTGTTTGCTTGTAGTCAGTGCAGTTCTTTTTCCGCGGTTTGCTAGTGGCCGCAATAACCTATTTTTAAAACTAGGCCACAATAACCATGGGCTACATATTTACTATAGTGACCCTGGGCCTCCTACGGGCCGTAGAAACAATGGGCCTTCTACGGGGAGTAGCATCAATTGGCCCTTTACGGGCCGTATGATCGATTGGCCAAACATGGGCCAATAACGGACTACATTAGGGCCTTAAACAGGCTAGAGTTGGAATCGTCCATTCATGGGCCGACCATAATGGGCCGTCGTTAATCGGTCGTATTTGATGATGCTATGAAAACGGCCCAACGGATTAACGGGCCACAAACGGGTCGATTGTAACTACAGGCTGAATTTGGCCCAGAAGCAGAAAAGGCCAGTAACACGCCGTAAGTAACCGAATGCTGGAAATGAGCCCAAGAATAAATGGGCCCTGAGAAGGCCGAAAGATAGCATGGGCTTCAAACGGCCCAATGGAATAATGGGCCATTAATGGGTATAAAGCGATATATTGTTCATTACGGGCCAATTTCACCACGGGCCGTTAATGGGCCAAGTGTTACAAAGTGCCTCACATGGGCCGAAATACGTCATGGGCCATACATCGGCCGGAAGTTACAATGGGCTGGAATCATATTGGACGGCCCAGATGACGCTACTGGGCCTAATTCGGATAGGCCGTCACGGGCCCTGGGTTAGCGGGCTGTAAATGGGCTATGTGCGAACAGGCCATTAACAGGCTTTCCGTGGGCCGGCCCACTATCTTTTGACCAAGTCAAACGGGCCGGCCTTTTCACAGGAATGGGCCTCTGTTGGGCCGTGCCACATGTCGACGTATCATTGGCGCATTTTGTCCAATGAGTGGATGACATGTGTCCCAACGGTGAGCCGACACGTGTTTCCTCCAGCCAATGATAATTTTACACGTGGAAAATCCCCATTGGTCCGGGTTGTTAACGGGTTATCGGATCCAAACCGGAACCCGATAGCTTAACGGCGACCCGTTACGGTGGATGCCATGTGTCGGTCACCCTTGACGAAAGCACTTCTATGACGCGCGATTTATCATCATGGAAGTGGACACTTCCGTGATGATAATTTTGCTAATGTCATGGAACACTTCTACAACAACACAGGTATGACTATCTTGATTCTGTCATAAAATCGTCATGGATGTACATGCATGACAAAAAATGTGACCTACTATGATAAACACGTATCATCACGGAAGTGTTTTTTTTGTAGTGTTGGCTTGGCCAACTAGATTGGTTTTTCTTGCCATGGGAAGAGGTGCTTTGTGATGGGTTCGATCTTGCGGTGCTCAATCCCAGTGACAGAAATGGACATGACACATATTTGTATCATTGCCATTAAGGATAAAAAGATGGGGTTTATTCATATTGATTGGGTTTACTTTGTCTACATCATGTCATCCTGCTTAAGGCGTTACTCCGTCCTTTATGAACTTAATTCACTAGATGCATGTGGGATAGCGGTCGATGTGTGGAGTAATAGTAGTAGATGCAGAATCATTTCGGTCTACTAATCTTGGATGTGATGCCTATATACATGATCATTGCCTTGGATATCATCATGATTATTCGCTTTTCTATCAATTGCCCAACAGTAATTTGTTTACCCACCATATGCTATTTTCTTGAGAGAAGCCTCTAGTGAAAACTACGGCCCTCTGGTCTATTTCCTATCATATTAAATCTAAAAATACCTTGCTGCACTTTTTCTTTATTTATTTTATTTTGTGTTTTAGTTAGATCTATTCATCAAATCTCATACAATTTAATCTATCTCGATATCGGGGAGGGATTGACAACCCCTCTTACGCGTTGGGTTGCAAGTATTTGTTGTTTGTGTGCATCTGCTATTTACATAGTGTTGCTTGGTTCGCCTACTGGATTGATAACCTTGGTTTCATAACTGAGGGAAATACTTACCTTTGTTGTGTGGCATCATCCTCTCCTCTTCAGGGAATTACCAACGTGGATACAAGCAATCAGCACGCCGTGGGCCCGGGGGCTACTGTCGGCCCAGTGGGAACCGGGGTACCACCCCACCTGCCTACGACCCAGGAAGGGCTCCTTGCCCCAACTCATGGGGCAGCCCACCAATGGGCACCGTGAAGCGAGCAGCCTCGCGAGGGCCCTGCCCTGCGAGGGTCTTCTCCTACGAAGGACTTCATCCAAAACTACCATCACAGCAAGTGCCCTCGTGAGGCCTTCCTCGCAAGGCTCCCTCCCTTGAGGCCTCCCAAGGAGCCACGCGGGGCGGGTTCCGCTCGTCACATAGGTGATGTCATCTGGGCAGGTGCCAGTCTGTGCGGCCAGGACAACTTCCCCTTCGCTGCTAAGGGGGCAGCTGTGCCTACCTGCCCCCAAGGAAAGTCCCAAAGGTTTCCCCTTTGGTGATAGAAGACCAAGACGGTGCCGCGGTAGGATGGAGGTCATCGTGGAGCCCCTGGCGTGTCATGGATAAGCACTTTAGCAGGCGAAGACCACCTTTTGTTCAGAGAAGCACCGGCGCCTGTCCCCTTTCAAATTGCCGCCATGTGGTAGCCCTTTCCCACTCATATTTTTGGGGAAGAGGCCCAAGGCATCTATATAAGGGACAGAGCGGCCACCGTAGCAAAGGATCGACTCCTGCCAAACCCTAGTGCCATTGCTAAACCCAAAGAGCTACGGCTCATCTTGTAGCTCCGAGAGCACTGTCCACAAGGAAAACAACCAAGAAGGAGTAGGGTATTACACCGCACGATGGCCTGAACCTGGGTAGCTCGTTGTGTCCTTGTCGCCTAGCTCGTATCTTTGTAGACGCAAAGCCAGGTCCCCAAAGCTCGAACTAGGGCTTTGGACTATTTCCTGTGGCTCGGAATCAATCCCCCGACAGTATTTCCCTTAGTTAAGAACCAAGGTTATCAATCGAGTAGGAGAACCACGCAAGACCTCGTGAACAGCACTTACACACGAAAGAACAAATACTTGCACCCAACGCAAACAAGGGTTTGTGAATCCCTTGGCGGTTAATTGCAAGGATCAAATCTCATAGTGATAGATAGGTAAACAAAAAGACAAAATAAAATAATGGTAAATAAATTGCAGCAAGGCATTTTTGGATTTTAATATATGATAAAGATAGACCCGGGGGGCATAGTTTTCACTAGAGGGTTCTCTCTTGAACATAGCATACGGTGGGTAAACAAATTACTGTTGGGCCATTAATAGAAAAGCGCATAGTTATGACGATATTCAAGGTGATGGTCATGTATATAGGCATCACGTCCGAGACAAGTAGACTGACTCCTACCTATATCTACTACTATTACTCCACACATCGACCGCTATCCAGCACGCATCTAGAGTATTAAGTTCATAAAGAACGGAGTAACGCCTTAAGCAAGATGACATGATGTAGACAAATTAAACCGAAACAACATGAATAAACCCATCTTTTTATCCTTAATGGCAACGATACAAATACATGTCATGTCCCTTTCTATCACTGGGACTGAGCACTACAAGATCGAACCCATCACAAAGCACCTCTTCCATTGCAAGATAAATCAATCTAGTTGGCCAAACCAAACGGATAGATCGGACAGAAATGCAAAGCTATAACAATCATGCATAATAAAGTTCAGAAAAGACTCAAATAATATTCGTGAATAATCTGATCATAAACCCAAAATTCATCAGATCCCAACAAACACACTGCAAAAGGATTACATCGAATAGATCTCCAAGAACATTGTATTGAAGATCAAAGGGAGAGAAGAAGCCATCTAGCTACTAGCTATGGACCCGTAGGTCTATGGTAAACTACTCACACATCATCAGAAGGGCAGCAAGGTTGATGTAGAGGCCCTCCGTGATCGATTCCCCCTCTGGCAGACTACCGGAGAAGGTCTCCAGATGGGATCTCCGAAGAACAGAAACTTGCGGCGGAGGAAAAAGTATTTTGGGTGGCTCTCTAATGTATTGGAGATATTTGGGAATTTATAGGAGTGGAATTAGGTCAAGAGGTGCCATGAGAGGCCCACAACCCTGGGGGCGCACCCCCCGGGCCGCGCCCTGCAGGCTTGTCGCTCCCTTGTGGCTCCGCAGGTCTTCTCCCGAAGCTTCTAGGGTCCCTTATGTCCAGAAAAAATCATCAAAAAGTTCATAGTGTTTAGACTCTATTTGGTACTGATTTCCTGAAAAGCCAAAAGCAACCAAAAAACAGCAACTCGCACTGGGCACTAGGTTAATAGGTTAGTCCCAAAAAATGATATATAATTGCATAATAAACATCCAAGATTGATACTATAATAGCATGGAACAATCAAAAATTATAGATACGTTGGAGACGTATCAGCATCCCCAAGCTTAATTCCTGCTTGTTCTTGAGTAGGTAAATGATAAAAACAAAATTTTTGATGTGGAATGCTACCAATCATATTCATCATGTAATCTTTTTTGTGGTATGAACATTTAGATCTGAATTATTCAAAGCAATAGTCATAATTTGACATAAAGACATCGATACTCGGGCATACCAACAAACAATCATGCCTTTCAAAATATCAATGATAAAGAATGCTATACCTACAAAATCATATAGCCTTTTCATGCTCCATCTTCTTAACACAAAGTATAAATCATGCACTACCTCAGTGTCAGCCAAGCAATTGGTTCATACTTTTTAATGCGCTTCACCTTTTTCAACCCACGCGCAATACATGAGCGCAAGCCATGGATATAGCACTATGGGTGGACTAGAGTATGGTGGTAGAGATGATATGAAGAGACAAAAAAAGGAGAAAGTCTCACGTCGGTGAGGATAATCAATGGGCTATGGAGATGCCCATCAATTGATGTCAATGCAAGGAGTAGGGATTGCCATGCAACGGATGCACTAAGAGCTATAAGTGTATGAAAGCTCAAAAGGAAAACTAAGTGGGTGTGCATCCAACTTTCTTGCTCATGAAGACCTCGAGCACTTGAAGAAGACCATCATTGGAATATATAGGCCAAGTTCTATAATGAAAAATTTCCCAGTAGTTATATGAAAGTGACTAGATAGGAGACCCTCTATATGAAAAACATGGTGCTACTTTGAAGCACAAGTGTGGAAAAGGATAGTAACATTGCCCCTTCTCTCTTTTTCTCTCATTTTTGTTGGGTTGTTTTTGGCCTCCTTTTTCTGGGCTCTTTTTGCCCTCTCTTTTTCCTTGCTTGATTCTACTGCTCCCATCAGAGAGAAAGGTTTGTAAAGTTCGAATAAGATCAGGCATGAACTGCAATTCACACAGTAGCAATACCGTATTAGCACCCCAGCAAAGAAAACCCTGGAAGTGTCAAAAACGCTATTATATTATGGGACGGGGGAGTACCGTATTACTCCTTCCATTCCTTTTTATAAGGTGTATTTGTTTTTTTATAAAATTCCAAAATGTAAGGTGCACTTCTTCTAATTCCTCATAATTTTCTTGTTAGTCCTTCAGAAAAAGGAAAAGTATCTCTAACCTAATTATGTGTATCTCTCCTTGTAGCAAAAAAAAGTACTATCTCTCTGTCGATTGCATGTGTCTTTTACTTTTCTAGACTAATTAATTTAGGAAAACGTTCAAATTAAACCGGATGGTTTCTTGTTCCTGCAAGCCGCCTCCTGGTGTTGACACGTGTCCCATGGGACCGATGAAAGATCGTGAATGTCGCCTAGAGGGGGGTGAATAGGCGCTTTAAAATAATTACGGTTTAGGCTTGAACAAATGCGGAATAAACCTAGCGGTTAATTTGTCAAGCACAAAACCTACAACAACTAGGCTCACCTATGTGCACCAACAACTTATGCTAAGCAAGATAAACAATTAGGTGATAGCAAGATATATAACAAGAAACAATATGGCTATCACAAAGTAAAGTGCATAAGTAAAGGGCTCGGGTAAGAGATAACCGAGGCACGCGGAGACGATGATGTATCCCGAAGTTCACACCCTTGCGGATGCTAATCTCCGTTTGGAGCGGTGTGGAGGCACAATGCTCCCCAAGAAGCCACTAGGGCCACCGTAATCTCCTCACGCCCTCACACAATGCAAGATGCCGTGATTGCACTAAGGGACCCTTGAGGGCGGTCACCGAACCCGTACAAATGGCAACCCTTGGGGGCGGTCACCGAACCCGTACACTTTGGCAACCCTTGGGGGCGGTCACCGGAACCCGTCAAATTGCTCGGGGCGATCTCCACAACCTAATTGGAGACCCCGACGCTTGCCCGGAGCTTTACACCACAATGATTGAGCTCCGAACACCACTAACTGTCTAGGGCGCCCAAGCACCCAAGAGGAACAAGCTCAAGGGTACCAAGCACCCAAGAGTAATAAGCTTCTCAACTTGTAACTTCCACGTATCACCGTGGAGAACTCAAACCGATGCACCAAATGCAATGGCAAGGGCACACGGAGTGCCCAAGTCCTTCTCTCTCAAATCCCACCGAAGCAACTAATGCTAGGGAGGAAAAAGAGAGGAAGAACAAGAAGGAGAACACCAAGAACTCCAAGATCTAGATCCAAGGGGTTCCCCTCACATAGAGGAGAAAGTGATTGGTGGAAATGTGGATCTAGATCTCCTCTCTCTTTTCCCTCAAAAACTAGCAAGAATCCATGGAGGGATTGAGAGTTAGCAAGCTCGAAGAAGGTCAACAATGGGGGAAGAACACGAGCTCAAAGGATAAAGTTCATTGGGGAAGAAGACCTCCTTATATAGTGGGGGGAACAATCCAACCGTTACCCCCACTTCAGTCCCGCAGAGAGCGGTACTACCGCTTGGCCAGCGGTACTACCGCTTGCCCCTATAAGCGGTACTACCGCTCCCCCTCGCGGTACTGCCGCTGGGCCCAGAGCGGTACTACCGCGGTGGCAGGGCGGTACTACCGCAAACGAGCGGTACTACGGCCCCCACTGCCGCGGCTAGTACCGTAGAACCCGACACGAAAAAGACCCCTCGAATCGAGGCGGTACTAGCACGAGACCGCAGCGGTACTACGGCTGGGGGATACCAGCGGTACTGCCGCTTGTAGCACCCAAGCGGTACTACCGCTCCGGCCCGCGGTACTACCGCTAGGAAACCAAAACTGCCATAACTTCTGCATATGAGCTCCGAATTGAGCAAACTCAAGCTTGTTGGTTATAGTAAGAAGAGGCAGGGGAGGTATGCCAACAAATAGAGGATTGAAACCTCCAACCGAGAAGAACCGGCATAACCTCCAACATCGAAAACATCATAGAAGATGCGAGTGAACTCCGTTTTCTTTGAACTCGAGCTTGTCATCAAGATGACCATAAGCTCCAAAACTCACAAAGAGAAGAACCAAACAAGAACCAATAAAGATGATGCAAGGATGCAATGGTTTGAGCTCTCTATGAACGATACGATCAAGCTACTCATCGAGAGCCCCCCTTGATAGTACGGCAATCGATCCTATAACCCGGTCTCCCACCTACCATCATGAGACTGGTAAAATAGAAAACCTATCAAGAGCAAACCTTTGCCTTGCACATGGTCCACTTGAGCTAGATGATGACGATCTTGACTCCCTCAAGTTGGACCACCTTTCTTGGTTGCGTTGGCTCGATGAAGACTAGTTGATTGCTCCCCCATGCTCCACTATGGGTGAGCCACTCTTCCGCACATCTTCACAAGTCCATTGTCACCACAATGGACGGCAAGCTTCAAGCATTTGATCTCTTCATGATGCTTCACTTGAACTTGCACACCGCAACATCTTCACAAGTCCATTGTCACCACAATGGACGGCAAGCTTCAAGCATTTGATCTCTTCATGATGCTTCACTTGAACTTGCACACCGCAACCTAACCCCACAAAGAACTCTCACGAAGATCATGGGTTAGTACACAAAGCGTAATTGACAATGCTCACCACACCATGGGATCGCTTGATCCCTCTCGGTACATCTTCTACGCTTTGTGAGTTGATCAAGTTGATTCACTCTTGACTTAGTCTTGATCAACCATGAATCTTTTCAACTCTCTTCATTTGGATGATGTCTTGAAGATATACATGAATGATCACACAATCTTCTTCTCCAAGACATGCTTGCAATAAGCTCAACTCTCACATGACCAATCTTTGGATAATTCCTTAATAACACCTTGGTCACCACATAAACTCCTTGAAACCAACACATGAACTTCAAGAAATGCCTATGGACAAATCCTTCAAATATAACTCAAGGCAACCATTAGTCCATAGAGATTGTCATCAATTACCAAAACCAAACATGGGGGCACCGCATGTTCTTTCAACCGATGCATCTGTCCACCCCGCAACCCCCAACCTTATCTTCTATCCAAAACGTGTCATCCTCATCCTCCCGAGCTCCTCTTTTCCCGTCCCTACAGGCTACAGCTTAGCTCTATGTCTCTCTGCGAGCCCGAGCTCCCTCTCTCCCCATCCCCCTGCAACCCAGCCCTCTTTCTCTCCGCGAGCGCCTCTCCCCTTCCTGTCCATGACCTCCCCATCCCGGTCGTGGAGCTGCTATTGCTACGACGGTCGGCGGTGCTGCGAAGCGCCGGCGATGAAATATCGGCTGCGACATCACTGCTGTCTGCTGCATACCCCGCTTCATTCTGGCGTCGGAGTTGCAATGGACCATGACTCCATTTGAGAAATGGGAAAGGAAAAGATTGAAACTGTCTTACCTACGTACTTGGGGTTGTTTGGCGAAAGTCAATATACCAATTCCCAAGAAGCGCAAGCTTGGACCAAAAACCGTGGATTGTGTTCTTCTAGGCTATGCTTTTCATAGCGTTGGCTATAGATTTTTGATAATAAAATCTAAGGTATCCGACATGCATGTTGGTACGATTATGGAGTCGAATGATGCAACTTTCTTTGAGGACATATTTCCTATGAAGGATATGTCGAGTTCATCAAACCAGGAGATACCTACTCCATCTAGTGAGGAATTCGCTGTAATTCCTGAACCCACCATTGCGATGGAACACGTTGAGAATCCTATTGAGGGTGACAATGGAACTCCTGTGAGGAGTAAGAGACAGAGGACTGCAAAGTCCTTTGGTGATGATTACATTGTGTACCTTGTGGATGACACACCTAGGACTATTTCGGAAGCCTATGCATCTCCTGATGCTGACTACTGGAAGGAAGCTGTTCGTAGCGAGATGGATTCCATCTTAGCTAACGAAACCTGGGAGATCACTGACCGTCCTTATGGGTGCAAACCTGTAGGATGTAAGTGGGTGTTCAAGAAGAAGCTTAGACCTGATGGTACGATTGAAAAGTACAAGGCACGGCTTGTGGCTAAGGGTTATACCCAGAAAGAAGGTGAAGACTTCTTTGATACTTACTCACCCGTGGCTAGACTGACCACAATTCGGGTGCTACTATCACTGGCTGCCTTACATGGTCTTCTCATTCATCAAATGGATGTTAAGACAGCTTTCCTCAATGGAGAGTTGAAGGAGGAAATTTACATGGATCAGCCGGATGGTTTTGTAGTACCTGGTCAGGAAGGAAAGGTGTGCAAGTTATTAAAGTCTTTATATGGCCTTAAACAAGCTCCTAAGGAGTGGCATGAGAAGTTCGAAAGAACATTAACTGCTGCCGGCTTTGTAGTAAACGATGGTGACAAGTGCGTGTACTATCGCTATGGTGGGGCGAAGGAGTTATTCTTTGTCTGTATGTCGATGACATACTGATCTTTGGAACCAAACTTGATTTAATCAAGGAGGTTAAGGATTTCTTATCTCGCTGTTTTGAGATGAAGGATCTAGGAGTAGCTGATGTTATCTTAAACATCAAGCTATTGAGAGATGAGAATGGTGGGATCACACTGCTTCAGTCTCACTATGTGGAGAAGGTCTTGAGTCGTTTTGGGTATAGCGACTGCACGCCTTCTCCAACTCCATATTATGCTAGTGTGATGCTTCGAAAGAATCGACGGATTGCTAGAGATCAACTGAGGTATTCTCAGATTATTGGCTCGCTTATGTATTTGGCGAGTGCCACGAGGCCTGACATCTCGTTTACTATTAGCAAGCTGAGTCAGTTTGTGTCAAAACCAGGAGATGATCATTGGCATGTGCTTGAGAGAGTTATGCGCTATTTGAAAGGCACCGCGAGCTATGGGATTCACTACACCGGGTATCCAAGGGTACTGGAGGGTTATAGTGACTCAAACTGGATATCTGATGCTGATGAGATTAAGGCCACAAGTGGTTATGTTTTTACACTTGGTGGTGGTGCTGTTTCTTGGAAGTCTTGCAAGCAGTCCATCTTAACGAGGTCAACTATGGAAGCAGAACTCACAGCATTAGACACTGCCACTGTTGAAGTAGAGTGGCTTCATGAGCTCTTGATGGACTTACCTATGGTTGAAAAACCATTACCCCCTGTCCTCAAGGCATGTGAAGAGGAGACTAAAAAATTTCAAAAAATTGAGGAACTCCGTAGTTATTACGTTGGATTATATCCAAACGTCGAAAAAAATTGGCAGATCCCTTCACAAAGGGTCTATCACGTGATGTGATAGATAATGCATCGATGGAGATGGGTCTGAGACCCACCGCATGAGTTGTCCATAGTGGTAACCCACTCTATGTGATCGGAGATCCCGTGAAGTAGAAGTGGGAGACAAGTTGTTGGTCAGTTGGGAGGAGAGTATCCCTATATTAATTATCCCACTCCGTGAATCCTCTCCTGATCTGCATGGCAGGTTGATACTTATCTTAATGTGTTCCAAGTGGCTTATTCGGGTAAGCAGAGATGTTGTCCTGCAGAACATCTCCTGAGGAACACACCTATATGAATTTGACTGTTAACGCTGCAGTCTGTGAGAATTGGGTGTTCTCTAATAAATCCATGAAAGGCCCTGGAGTATGACGTATACGCTCCACCCGCGGGGAAGCCTTGCGGCCGCCCAGTATCGGTCAAGAATTTGTGTGAAACTAGTTTCACAGAAAACTTGTAGTTCAAGGCATAGTCCACTATTCAAGTTGTGATCTAGTGTAGCATAAAACTCTAAGTGGAAGTTCAACTTCACAGTCTCCACTAAGCACCGGTATATAAACAATGTTTTGGAACTAAATGATGAGATGTGCCAATGAGACTTTGTGGGGGATTGTTGGAATTTGCTAGTGGGCTTTTTGCCCAAAGCCCAACTAAAATTCTGAAATTCTCTTGGCCCATTCATGCACACATGTGAGTGGAGTGAGTGAGGCTAAAGTTTAGTCCCACCTCATAAGTTGAGAGAGAGTTGCACCTCTTTATAAGGTGAGCTCTTCTACCACTTGTATGAGCATGAGAAGAGGAGACCTACACGCGCGCTCCTCCTCCTCGCTCGCCTCGCCATGCCTCGTCACGACGCGCCGCGGGTTGCGGGATTGAGCCGAGCCGAGGACAGAGCTATGCACGTTGTCTATATTTTTGCTGCTCGGGAAAATTAATGAGTCATTAATTAATAATTAACGGACGCGTTAATTACTGAACCGTTTCCGATTCTTTTGGATCATGACGACTCGGACGTGGGGTTTACTCCCACGACCTACCGGGCCCGCACTATATAGTCAGGCAGACGTCAACCCTAGCCGCCGCCGCTTCGTATGGTTTCTAACCACCGTTCCAGGTCATTGCGCCGCCAAGCAAGTCTTCTCCATCCCTCCTTTCGGCGTGCACCGGGAGAAGGGACAGCAGGCCTCCGGAACCCCGCCTCTCGTGATCCTGTACGGGAGAGGGGCGATCATGTTTTTGGGGAGCGCACTCGCGCAACTGCTGGCAGCGACGACTTCGCGAACGACAACTTCTTCCCAGACCTCGGCAACCTCATCCTCGACGACATGGGCGACAACGTCAACGTCGGCGGTGCTGCTCCCGCTGCACCGTATGTGATTCTATCCTTCCTGTTCGAGATCGTGGTAGAATTCATGTTTCTAGTATGTGCCCTAGATGTGATCTGTTCATCTACTATGCTAGTTCGCATGATTAATTCAATCTCTACTGTAGTCATGATTTATCTTCTGTTTATTCGGATTAAATCTCTTAGTAATTTGCTCATATTTCCAACAATGGACGCTTCGCGCGGAGCCGTCGGTGTTGCGTTGGAGCTCCGCCGGGCTGCAATGGAGCTCATCCGGAGTTTCAATGGAGCTTCGCCGGAGCCATCGGTGCTGCATTGGAGCTCCGTCGAGGCTGCAATGGAGCTGTCGGGGCTGCAATGAAGCTCGACCGGAGTTGCAATGGAACTTCGCCGGAGCGTTGGTGCTGTGTTGGAGCTCCGCCGGAGCTGCAATGGAGCTTCATCGGAGCGTCGCTGCTGCATTGGAGCTCCGCCGGAGCTGCAATGGAGCTCATCGGACGCCTTTGGTGGCTCGGTGCTACATTGGAGTCGGCCAGGGCTGCAAAGGTGTTGCGCTCAAGCTGTGGCCCTCGATGATGCTGTGGCGTTGCTGTCATCCAATGGCCAACAATGCGCTAATCGGACGGAATCGGACGGCTGAATACGCGGGTGATTTCTCTAAGAAATCATCCGGCTTATTTGTAGCAGCCACCATTAATTTACTTGCCACTAAACAACAAATTTGCCAAAGGTAATTTCGTCCTAACATGTGTATAATTATGTGCATTGATCACTGTGCCAAAAATAATACATCTTACATAAAGAAACAGAGAGAGTATCAACTAACGGAATTTTCCCTTTTCCCTTTCCGAAGAAAAGGGATCCGAGTAACAGTAATAACCCGGTGACATTGTCTGAAACATTATGGGTTTATTGCAGTTTTAACTCTATGGCCTAGCTAAAATGGTCAACTTTTAGTCATCATTTGAGATCTGCCAGTCGTACTTTTCTTTGTTTCTCTGCATAGCGACAATCTGGTCAATTCAAGGCTGCCAGCTCTACTTGCTAGGACATGCACTCGTATAGAGAAAACAAATCTGTGGGACAAAACATCGAGTCCTGAAATCGCTCGGAAGTCGTAACAAACTATGACCTGTATTTGTATCCAACCGGGTGTCTCGTTCGGGTGGCAAAGAAAGATGGGAACTCGCGTCACATGGATAAGTACTACTCCCTCCGTTGGGTCATCTATTTTGAAACAGAGAAAGTAAAATATAATGTTTCTGATACTATGCTAGTGTCAAAAACGTTTTTATATTTTTATATTTTAGGATGGAGGGAGTACCAATCTAGCACCTACTCTCCGAAATATTTGAGCAAAGTGCTACTACAAATAAAATCCATATATACATGTAACATTTGTCCACTATAGCGCGATATAGCTCTGCGTAACAAGAAAAGGAGAAGATAAAACCGTTAAGTTGAAAGTATCCCAGCTCAAATGCAATTTGTCATGATGAAATCACATTCGTGAAGGCCTAAGCAAAAATAACAAAATCAACACACCAAAATACTGTAGAAAAGTCTTTTGGAGAATTGAATTTGTTTCTTTCACCCAGAGCATTACGAATGTTTTTTCTTCATAAATTTTGCACATAAGCAGAAAACTGAGCAAATTATTGCAAAAAAATCCCAAAAAATGAATTTGTTGCTAAAAAAATTGGGTTTTACTGTTCACAATGGCGCAATTGAGCACAAGTGTGGAAACTCCTTGTCCCGTATAAGTAGCTAGCTTGAAATATCACGACGGTGCGAACAAAAACCTAAAAAGTAATCTTTTCCATGTAAAACGAGTAGCAATTCTAGAGATGACCAGATGCTGTTTAAAAAGTAGAAAGAGACCAGCTGCACACACAATTTAAGGTTTGCATATGATATTATGTACTTAGAAAGCATTTCCAGGATACAAGAAATTGAAAGTCAGCAACAAGGCACTAATGGCAAGTAGCAGTGATATTCAGCAGCAAGATATAAGAACGACACCAAACTGAAATGCTTCTGTCACTGACTCTTCTGTCTTTCAACAGCAAGACCAATCTAACATCTATTGTTGTTCCTCAAACTCATGGCCATGATCCAAAAGATAATTGGCAGCCAGTTCTTCATCCCTGTTGCATGCAAAGAAGACCTCCAACACAAGCTCACGGTTGAACCCCATCCCCTCGAGCTGTCAAATATACAAATATAATTAAATATTAAAGCTCTTCTAAGTAGGTAATGCAACAAAGAAACTGATACTATCCATTGATAATGGATAGTCAAACTGTCAAGAGTGACACTAGGCTACAGAATACAAATATATACATTTAGAAATAGGCAAGGTTTTACAAAGAAAGCAAATCATCAAAATGTATTGTACCCGCTGGATGGCCTCCCGTTCTTCTGGAGTAACTTGAACTGCCTGTGGCATTTGAGCTGCTAGCGCGCCTAGTATATTCCTGGTTGCACATAGTGGAGAAAACACCAATGTAAATGCTGCGTGTATGCCTAACTGCACATAGTTGTATAATGTTTCTTAATTCTTACCCGCCAGCACCACTCTCAGGTGTTTCATTTACCAGGCGGAGAAACTCAGCCTGATTTTCCTGAATCAACCGCAGGATCTGTGGATTTTGTTTCCCCAGCTCTTGAAGCATTGGCTGTGAATACATAGGATGATACATCAGCTGATTTTCAAGTACATAAAAATAATAAGTTATGAAGTACTCCTCTGTAAACTTCTATAGAAGTAGTGACCTAAAACGTCTTATAGAAGTTTGCATAGGGTACTAAATAAAAAGGCTAATTCGTACCTGCAGGATTTGGGGATTAGCCTGGACCAATGCAAGCAGTGCTTGGAACTGACAGGAAAAAGTGCATCACTGTTAGAACAATGCAACACTTCAATGACCAACCAGTATAAGGCTGTACTGCTAGTACCTGTGGAAGCTGTCGCAATGCATCAAGGGCACCAGCACCGGCACCCACACCGGCACCAGCATTTGCCCCTCCACTTGGAATACCCTGTTAAGATAGTGTGTATCAAAACTAGCCAAAGGAGTGATCATCATCGCAAAAAAGTTTGTTTTCAGAATAAGAATGTACAACAGATAGGTGGCTGTAGATGCAGTACACAAGAAAGTTGCATAATGCTTTGTCAAGGAGACTCCACACCAGGAGACACCACAGAACAGACAGTTGTAAGAGCATATCTAACCAGTCTATGCTATGATTTTCCCTCCACACAGGGACCAACTTTTAGCTTCAGAGACTGACATGCAATTTCCCTTTTTCTTTAGGGGCAGGGTGTGGTCTCATTGACACCTGTATATATTTTAATTTTTTTAAAGCAGTAGGTTCCTATGATTCCTAATCATGCTTCTGATGATGCCCTATGGGACTGAGCATGTAAAAAAAATGAAGTTGCGGCAGTGGATGAATGTAAAGGTGTAAACTAGTTTAACTGGGTCAGCAACTACTGACTTTGTAAAGCTTGGTCCATCCAATTCCACACAAAAATATACAAAAACTATAATGGTTGAAGGGGTATATCTGGAGTACATACCTGCGGGAAAAGGTTTAGAGGATTTGCATTAGGCCCTGCAGAGACACCACCAGATGGCTGCACTGGTGCTAGAGGTGCAGCCTGAGCCTGAGGAGCCTGCAGGTTTGGTGCCTGTTGAGCAGGAGCAGGTGCTCGAGCCACAGGTGGGGCATCTACAGATTCAGGTATTCCCTAACAGTCAAACCAAAATGAAACAGTTAGAATAACATGAATTTAGAATGAAACACAAATTCAGTTCCCTCCAGATTTTGTACAAAAACAATTGAGCACATAATGAAAGGCAGCACATGGAAATAAAAACTTCAAAAGAAAAAGGAAAAAAATAACAAGCATGGAACTTACAGAATACAGATAGTCAATAGCCCTCTCAGGGTTGTTATATGCAGCACGTAAAGCACGGACAACCATATCACGTTCCCAGGTGCCACCCCCCATGTCAAGAATTTGTTGGACCGTCTGTTCTAGACTGCCGCCAGAGACAAGGTTTGATGCAGCCTGACTGTATACATCAGCATCGCCTCTATACAGCACAAGCAGAATAGAGAAATGTTAATTTATAGTCAAACGGATTATACACAGTGAAAGAGAACGAGGAAGATTCTTTCTGGCTCAAGATTCATTAGAACCAAATCAGTAGCCAGATTACATAATATACAGAAGCAGAAGTTGCACTGAACATGTGCTGATGCCAAATACACCCAAACACATAGAATGAACTGCCGGTTTTTGAAGTCTACACATTCAGAAAATAAAGCAAAAAATTATAACCTAACAAAATCAATGTATGAACCTATGCATTTCCAAGGTTCCATTCATCTTTCTTTAACTTTTGTCCAGTGTTACATCATAAGTAAGATTTTCTATCACTTTAGCAGTATAACTTGCAGAGAAGTACCAAAGAAGAAAATAATTAAAAGGTAATAAACGTTAATACCAAAAGAATTCAGGAAATAGGTTACATGACTTGTCAGCTGCTAGGTATGTCAATGGCACAATAATTCAACCATGTTTATATTTATATCATTATAAAAGCAACAAGAAACTCGTTTCTTCTCAGGCATTCAAGAATAGTTCACGGCTCCACTTCAAAAAGAAAAAGGGAGAAAAGTTCAGAACATGGCTCACCAATGATATAAACTGTGCATGCTGTCTAACAGAAACACGAATGGAAACATGTCGGGTCACCAATGTGCAAAAATAGATAATACTCCCTCTGTACCGAAATACTTGTCGTTGGGGAAAACCAGTACAAGTTCCCCAGCGACAAGTATTGTGGTACAGAGGGAGTAGTTTACAGAAAGAACCGACATGACAAGCGACCATATGATAAGGCAAGGAATTTGTAGCTAAAAATAACAAGGACAAAGCTCTAGATTATGTTTAACAAACAGACTAAATACACTAATCAGTATCAATATATCCCGCCGTCCCATAATATAAGACGTTAGCATATTGGATGTAATAACGTCTTATATTATGGGACGGAGGGAGTAGCTTCTAATAGAATGAAAATTAAGGCTCTGAAATGGGCTCACGATGCAGTTACTGCAGGAGCTGGAGTATCAGAAACAGCTGAAGGCTGCGCACTGGGAGGCGCCCTACAAATGAGAAGAAATAAATTAGATAAATAGAAGGTTCCAACACAAAAGTTGGGAGGCATTGATAACTCACGGTTCAGATGCAGCAACAGGTGCCTGTGAAGGTGGTGATCTTGCAGCTGAGGCAACAGGGGCAGGTGGAGTAGCAGGTTGAGACTAGCGCAATGTGACGAATTAAATAATTCCAGTTAGATGTTGATAAATTGAGGGTCACACAGAAACAAAAGACAGGGTAATATTAGACAACATAATTATATGATGAACTACTATTTCTGTTTAGCTAAAGTGAACTGCCTTCGCAGAAGGCAAGATATTTATGATCACAGATGTCCCACCTTATTAACTAGTAACACACATTTCTCAGGTTCACTATTCTAACTTTATTCAATTTGAAGAGTCCACATATAACCCTAACAGGATATGACATGGCAGAACATTGTTGGTGCTGATTGAAGATAAAAGGTGGGAATGAAGACGCATAAAATACAAAAACAAAAAAGGGAAACCAGGTGGAATCATATTTAGCTTTTTTGCACAGCAGGACGTAAGAACATAGAATAAAATGTTGGTTAAAATACAATAATAGGTACTCCCTCCGTTCCAAAATAGATGACCCAACTTTGTACTAAGTTAGTACAAAGTTGAGTCTTCTATTTTGGAACGGAACGGAGGGAGTAGATCTTACAAAAACGTATGAACCCAGAATACCTGACTAGCAGGTGCCTTTGAAGCAGTAGAAGCACCACTAGATGACGCCTTAGGCTACAAGACAAATGCATGCCAGATATAAGTTAATGATATCCAGGTCAGAAGATAACAGCCATTTAAATCTTCAAAATACAGTTCTGGCACCAACTTATAATGATTTAAGAAGTGCGTAACAAAAGAACATTAGAAGTGCAGAATGGAGACATTGCTGACAAAATACAAATATGGAATCCACATGAATGAAATCGCTAAGATCAATATTTATTGCTTCATCCAATTAGTGGGCTATAAAAAACTAGAAACAAAACAAAATACCATGGCCGAATTAAACACGTAAGGGCAATTCAGAATGCGTAACAGAGCATCATCGCATGTCTATGATTATCTCACCAACTTTTAATTATTTGATTGAGAAGCGCTTAACAAAAGAACATTAGCAGTGATTGATAAAAGAACATTGAAAGTGCAGAATGGAGACATTACTGAGAGAACATACAAATGTCGAATCCACATGAATGAAATCACTAAGACCAATATATATTACTTCATCCAATTAGCAGGCTAAAAACTCAAAACACATCAAAATATTAAATACCATGGCTGAATTAAACACGCAAGTGCATTTCAGATGTGTAACAGAGCACATCATCGTACGTCTATGATTACAGCTCAACGTTGGGTGTTGGCTAAACAAAAGGAGGGAAATGGTGGGATCCATATTGGTTTGAGCAGGCAACTCATTTTGATTATCAGACAAACATGAATACTTCGACACAGAACTTGGTGTCTAATAAGGTCCGTCAAATTTCGAAGGATTACAGATCAAGGTAATGAAATATACTCATTATTGCCATAAGTATTCATAGATCTTGACTAAAATAGGCTACATTGTCAAGCTTAGTTCCCTGTAACATACAAATATGGCCTAATTTCTATTCAAACCACGAGGGTCTGGGAAAAATTCTTCAAGAGTTGGAGAACTGACGATTCAAACTAACGGGACAAGAAGCATCAAATACCTTAGACAGCATTATAACAAGGAAGCTGTTCTCTGCAACCTTGTTAGCTTCCAGAGTGGTATCATCCTTGAGAATTTTTCCTTGATATATGATCATCAGCTGATCCGCAGGGTACACTTTCTGCCCCTGAGCACTCTCGATGATTCTCTTGACCTCACCCACCTGCAAAACAGAGCAAGCCCTAAGCAGATTAGTACTAGTGAAGCAAAACTTCAAGCATTGCAGCCCCAAACAATATAGATACAGCAGATAACAGACTTCACACAAAAAATTCCGGCACATGTCGACTACTACCGAGCAGTACTCAACACGTTCAATTCAGAGCACCCAGCCGACGTAAAATTACAGGCATCAGCGCCCCAACAACCGCAAGTTGCGAC
This sequence comes from Triticum aestivum, assembly GCF_018294505.1. NCBI lineage: Eukaryota > Viridiplantae > Streptophyta > Magnoliopsida > Poales > Poaceae > Triticum > Triticum aestivum. The sequence goes on along the minus strand of NC_057814.1, from coordinate 169,354,122 downwards.
CGATCTACACACCACGCCATCCACCCCCCACACACCAGCAGAGCCGAGCACCGACTAAACCCTAGATTCAGATTTCTTAGAAACGCGACATCGCCCGCACGGGCACCTAATCACGGTGCCACGGCGCGCCCCAATCGCACGGAGACGCCTCGAATCAAGCGAATTGCCGGAGGATTGCGCCGAATCGCGCGCGATTGGAGATACGCACGAGGGGAAGGGGGGAGAGGGATCGTACCGAGGACTCGGGGGTCGCCTCGATCTCGAAGCTTGTGCCCTTGAGGGTCTTCACGTTGAGCTTCATCGCGGCTTCCCTTCCACCCTCTCACTCGACTCTCGTCTCTCGCGGGTATCCCTATCTGACTCTCGCTTCGCCTCGAGGGTTTTCGCCTTGACTTCGGACTCGCGAGGGAGGGGAGGACGACGGAGGCGCACGGGGGAAGTGAGTTTATAGGGGGGAGCAAAAAAATCTGGAGCCGTAACCAAAAAGATATCCGATCAGATAGAGATAGATGATGGGGGATGCGGTGTCCGGCTGCGGTCCCTGACGCGTGGGGCCAGAGCCAGGTTGGGCCGATTTGCCAGTGGGAGGGTAACCGGTGTCGAGTCGGGAGGCGGACAGCGGGGTGCGAGGCGGTGGGCAGTTCGGCTGCTCCGAGGCGGTGTGTGGGCGGATCTGCGTGCGGAAGGGGCTCGCGTGTACACGGAGCGGTTTGGTGTGGATTGAGCGCTGACGTGTGGGGGTCACTCTTATGTTGGGTGGGCGTACCGGATCCGGGAAGATACTTCCTTCGCAGGGGGGAGACGGGCGGATGTGGAGTGCGAAAAGGTGGTTGTTGTGTTGGGTTGGAGAACAAGAAAGAAAGTGTTTTTTTTAATCAAAAAAACGAAAAAGCTATCTGACAAACGTCAGATGTTTAAGGATTACCAACGAACGCGCCAACTGCCATCGGATGAGGCGCACGAATCCTAAAGCAGAGAGCGTTAGCACCACGCGAACAGGGGGCAGCTTGCATCCTTTATCTCGGCTGACCCATTTTCCCTCTCCCACACGCCCTATCCTCTCTCTCCTTCACTCATCACTCTCCCGGCCAGATCCCAGCAAGTAGCCGCGGGAAGCCATGAATCTGACCTTATCTTCAGAGTGGGTGGTGCATTGTAGCCTTCTCGTCGCCGACGTGTGGTGCTCCAGCGGCGGCCATCCATGAACCAACAGAGGAGCCGCCTCGCTTTGATAAGTGGATGTGGGGGCTTTGCACTGGAGGGTTATGTGTCATAAACCTCCTCCTCGCTGGAAGGAGCATGAAGAGAAGAGGGGCGGAGTTGCACCGCGCGCGTGAGGGCACCGCCTATCTGCATAAATTGTTTTTTTCTAGATCAACAGTGCTTACCAAATACTCCATCTGTCCGAAAAAGCTGGTCCCTCAAATGGATTTATGTAGCACCAAGTTATTGCTAGATATATTCATTTGAGGGACAACCTCGGGACAACCTTTTTCGGACGAAGGGAGTATGTTTTATCAAACTAGATGATACCCCGCGCGTTGCTGCGGGAATCAGTTGCAATATTTTTTGATTAAATTTAGTTGTCTTAAATACTTAGCACTCCACGTATGAAGGACTATCCTGAATGAAAAAGTTATTAGTTATCTATAAAAGTTAACTGTAAGGGACATATATTTAGTTAGAAACATCGAATCAATATAAATAACCACCACAATTCATTTCAAACTGCATACCAACAAATTACCATCTTTAAGTTGCAACTACATGGTAGAAAATGTGGAATGGAATTTATAACCACAGTCATATATACTATATCCCAAAATCAACGGATTTTACTTTTCACCTTGGTTATGGGGTCTCACAAAAAAATGATACATGGTTTACATTGCCACATTAGACATTATCACTATATGCGGCCACGATGTTAATTACACCTAAATTTCTTGCGAAGTATTCTATCTGCATGGATAGAAACAAATCTTAAATCCAGTTATGAAACCAATAGCAGATCAAGAAATTATAAGATGTGAACATTAAACCATAGCATTTATAGGAAACAAATCACTGAAAATTGAAGGCCAGTCTCACCTTCTTGAACCATTTCTTGGATAAGCAACAACAGTGTATATACTAATCTCTGACGCAAAATTTTGCTAAGAGTAAATAAGTGTAAGAAAAAACACCTAAGGATTAGATACCACATTTCGCCAATGCATGAAGCAAATACAGAAAACAAAATCCCATAGATGAAGGGAAACAAAATAGATAGTCATTTTATATACCATCTCCAAATGGGCATTATGTAGCACGCAAAGGTATATAAATGCAAAATAAACATATGTTACAACAATTAACAACAATTTGTCAAAAGACTAACAGAGAAAAAGGAAGCACAAATATGTACTACATGAAATAACTTGCTGGCCACACCGCAAATCAATTCATGAATCAATTAATAAGCGTGTTATTTGAAGGAAATATGCCCTAGAGGCAATAATAAAGATGTTATCTATATTTCCTTATATCATGATAATTGTTTATTATTCATGCTAGAATTGTATTAACCGGAAACTTGATACATGTGTGAATACATAGACAAAACAAAGTGTCCCTAGTATGCCTCTACTTGACTAGCTCGTTAATCAAAGATGGTTAAGTTTCCTGACCATAGACATGTGTTGTCATTTGATGAACGGGATCACATCATTAGGAGAATGATGTCATGGACAAGACCCATCCGTTAGCTTAGCATAATGATCGTTTAGTTTTATTGCTATTGCTTTCTTCATGACTTATACATATTCCTCTCACTATGAGATTATGCAACTCCCGAATACCGAAGGAACACTTTGTGTGCTATCAAACGTCACAACGTAACTGGGTGATTATAAAGATGCTCTACAGGTGTCTCCGGTGGTGTTTGTTGAGTTGGCATAGATCGAGATTAGGATATGTCACTCCGAGTATCGGAGAGGTGTCTCTGGGCCCTCTCGGTAATACACATCACTATAAGCGTTGCAAGCAATGTGACTAATGAGTTAGTTACGGGATGATGCATTACGGAACGAGTAAAGAGACTTGCCGGTAACGAGATTGAACTAGGTATGATGATACCGACGATTGAATCTCGGGCAAGTAACATACCGATGACAAAGGGAATAACGTATGTTGTTATGCGGTTTGACCGATAAAGATCTTCGTAGAATATGTAGGAACCAATATAAGCATCCAGGTTCCGCTATTGGTTATTGACCAGAGATGTGTCTCGATCATGTCTACATAGTTCTCAAACCCGTAGGGTCCGCACACTTAACGTTCGATGACGATTTGTATTATGAGTTATGTGATTTGATGACCGAAGTTTGTTCTAAGTCCCGGATGAGATCACGGACATGACGAGGAGTCTCAAAATGGTCGAGAGGTAAAGATTCATATATTGGAAGGTTGCATTTGAACATCGGAATGGTTCCGAATGGATCGAGCATTTTTCCGGAGTACCGGGAGGTTACCGGAACCCCCCGGAGAAGTATTGGGCCTATTGGGACTTATTGGAGGAGAGGAGAAAGGCCACGTGAGAGGGGCGCCCCCCCCCTTGCCCAAAACGAATTGGACTAGGGGAGGGGGCCGCCCCCCCTCTTTCCTTCTCCCTCTCTCTCCCTTCCCCTTTTTCCCTCTCCGGTGGAAGGAAGGAGGGGGGCGAATCCTACTTGGACTAGGAGTCCAAGTAGGACTCCCCCCTTATGGCGTGCCCCCTTAGGCCGGCCACCACCTCCTCCCCCCCTTTATATACGGAGGCGGGGGGCACCCCAAAGAGACAACAGACATCTCTTAGCCGTGTGCGGTGCCCCCTCCACAGTTTACCACCTCGGTCATATCGTCGTAGTGCTTAGGCGAAGCCCTGCGCCGGTAACTTCATCATCACCGTCGCCATGCCGTCGTGCTAATGGAACTTTCCCTCGTCCTCAACTGGATCAAGAGCTCGAGGGACGTCATCGTGCTGAACGTGTGCTGAACACAGAGGTGCCGTACGTTCGGTACTTGGATCGGTTGGATCGTGAAGACGTTCGACTACATCAATTGCGTTACTAAACGCTTCCGCTTTCGGTCTACAAGGGTACGTGGACACACTCTCCCGTCTCGTTGCTATGCATCTCCTAGATAGATCTTGCGTGATCGTTGGAATTTTTTTGAAATACTGTGTTCCCCAATAGTGGCATCTGAGCCAGGTCTATGCGTAGATGTTATATGCACGAGTAGAACACAATGAGTCGTGGGCGATAATAGTCATACTGCTTACCACCAACGTCTTACTTTGATTCGGCGGTATTGTTGGATGAAGCGGCCCGGACCGACATTACATGACCGCGTTCATGAGACTGGTTCTACCGACGTGCTTCGCACACAGGTGACTGATGACCCACAAGTATAGGGGATCAATTGTAGCTCTTTTCGATAAGTAAGAGTGTCGAACCCAACGAGGAGCAAAAGGAAATGACAAATAGTTTTCAGTATGGTAATGTCTGCAAGTGCTGAAATTGTAAGTAACTGAGTAGTTTGATAGCAAGATAATTTGTAACGGACAAGTAACGATAGTAGTAACAAAAGTGCAGCAAGGTAGCCCAATCCTTTTGAGGCAAAGGACAGGCCAAAACGGTCTCTTATGATAAGCAAAGTGTTCCTGAGGGTACACGGGAATTTCATCTAGTCACTTTCATCATGTTGGTTCGATCTGTGTTCGCTACTTTCATAATTTGATATGTGGGTGGACCGGTGCGTAGGTGTTGTTCTTACTTGAACAAACCTCCTACTTATGATTAACCCTCCCGCAAGCATCCGCAACTACGAGAAAAGTATTAAGAATAATTCTAACCATAGCATTAAACTTTTGGATCCAATCGGTCCCTTACGGAATAGCGCATAAACTGGGGTTTAAGCTTCTGTCACTCTCGCAACCCATCATCTAATTGCTACTCCACAATGCATTCCCTTAGGCCCAAATATTGTGAAGTGTCATGTAGTCAACGTTCACATGACACCACTAAGGGAATCACAACATACATACTATCAAAATATCGAACACATATCAAATTCACATGATTACTTGCAACATGATTTCTCCCGTGACCTCAAGAACAAAAGTAACTACTCACAAATGATAAACATGTTCATGATCAGAGGAGTATTAAATAGCATAATGGATTTGAACATATAATCTTCCACCAAATAAACCATATAGTAATCAACTACAAGATGTAATCAACACTACTAGTCACCCACAAGCACCAATCTATAGTTCGGGTAACAAGATTGAACACAAGAGATGAACTAGGGTTTGAGATGAGATAGTGTTGGTGAAGATGTTGATGGAGATTGCCCTCCCCAAGATGGGAGAGTTGTTGGTGATGATGATGACAATGATTTCCCCCTCCGGGAGGGAAGTTCCCCCCGCGGAATCGCTCCGCCGGAGGGCAAAAGTGCTCCTGCCCAAGTTCCGCCTCGAGACGGCGGCGCTCCGTCCCGAAAGCCTTTTCTTATTTTTCTTTCTAGGTCAAAATGACCTATATACCAGAAGATGGGCGCCGGAGGTGGGCCGAGGAGGGCACAACCCACCAGGGCGCGCGTGGGCTCCCTGGCGCGCCCAGGTGGGTTGTGCCCGTCTGGTGGGCCCCCTCTGGTAGTTATTTGCTCCAATAATTCTTAAATATTCCATAAAAAATCTCCGTGAAGTTCCAGCTTGTTTGGAGTTGTGCAGAATATGTGGCCTGACGTAGCTTTTCCAGGTCCAGATTTCCAGCTATCGGAATTCTCCCCCTTGGTGTGCACCTTGCAAATTGTGAGAGAAAAGGCATTAGAATTACTCCAAAAAACATTATTATAGATAAAAACATTATAAATAACAGTAAGAAAACATGATGCAAAATGGACGTATCAACTCCCAAGCTTAGACCTTGCTTGTCCTCAAGCGAAAACCGAAATCGAAAAATATGTCCACATGCTTTGAGAGAGAGGTGTCGATAAAAACAAAATACGGACATAGAGGCATCATGTTGATTATTATAACAGCAACAAATTTAAACATAAGACTTTTATCATAGAACTTTTATCATACACTTCTCATGAATAAGTAACAGTTCATCACATAATCGAAGTATAAAGCAAAAACTCTATTAGAAACCAACAAACTATGTTCTCAGTCAACTTTGCAACTACAATTCATCATCTTTTCAGGAAGGGTCATGTGTCGGAGCCTTTAGGCAAGTCCACATACTCAACCATCATATAGTCTTCTATGATTGCTAACACTCACCTCGTACCCATGAGCAAAACGTTTCAACCGGACACATAGAAAGATAGGGGCTTATAGTTTCGCCTCCCAACATATTCACCTCAAGGGTGATGTCAACAATAATAACTTATGCTACCTATATTCAGCTGGACATATGTGCCTAGATCTTTCCTCACCACATGATGCTTGCCAAAAGAGAAAAATAAAAAGGAACAGAAGGAAAACTTTGACTCTTTGCATAAAAGTCAATACATGGAAGTAAAAGATAGGCCCTTCGCAGAGGGAAGCAGAGGTTGCCATGCGCTTATTTGTTTGTATGCTCAATCCCTTAGTGCAAAAGAACGTCACATTGTATTGCCCCTTAAGATGGCAACCTTTATTATGCAGTCTGTCGCTTTTATTCTTTGTCATCCAAGTTCGTACAAGGCTCAATTTTCTCTTACACTAAATGATCCCACACTTTTAGAAGCAATTTTTATTGCTTTTTGCACCGATGACAACTTACTTGAGAGATCTTGCTCAATCCCTAGGTAGGTATGGTGGACACTTGAAAATAAGATTTGGGCTTAAGGGTTTTTGGATGCACAAGTAGTATCTCTACTTAGTGCGAAATTTTTGGCCAGCAAAGATAGGGGCAAGCACCACATGTTGAAGGATCTATGACAATATGACTTCTATGTGAATATAAACAAACATAAACCATTAAGTTGTCTTCCTTATGCAACGTCAACAATTGTGGCATATAATATTTTGATGAGGGCTCATAATCACAAATGATTTCTAGGATAGTATATTTATATGTGAATCTTCTCTTCCTTATTAATTCTTTCATGAGTTGCATCATTGACTAATGCTATGTTTGTCAATCTCTAATAAAATTTCCTACTTATACTTTCCCTTATGTGGTGACATCACCTACCATAGGATTAGTATATGATCTTATTGATTTGTTTCCTTTCTCATTTTCTTTCTTTCTTATATCGTTTCTTTATTTGCAACATGAAAGTAAAGAAAGCAAAAACTCAAACTAAACTTTATTATATATAACTTGCACACGATTAAAATGATATATCACTAAGCAAACTCTCAAGTAGCACTAGTACGCGTCGGTGCTATACAAACAGTTTTTAACCCCTTTCGCATTTGAAACCGTCGCCTAGTGAGTGTGGGCGATAGGGGGGTCCTTCCCACACGACCCAGAAACCGTCGGGGTTATGCCCTCCTGGCACACACGCTCGGCAAAATGAGGTCGTGTGCGACCGGCGAGCACTCAAATATGGAAATACGTATAGTAGAGCTAAAAATACAATTATACAAGCGAAATTGTTTCCGGTCGCAAGTACATCCCACACAGCCAGTCCCCGCTAAACGTTTCCGTTCATATGTACATCCCACACAGTTGCTACAAGGAAAACGTTTCCGTTCACAGGTACATCACACACAATTTTTCCCGTTAAATCGTTTGCGTTATTGAATGCATCACACACGGTCCGTAGAAGAAACTGTGTGGCAAAGGCTGTCCATCACACACCGTTTTTATGTGGTAAACGTTTGCGCAAGGTGGCCTAACGCAAACAGTTTTCAAGAGAAAGTCGTGTGTGATTGTTCATTGATCCAACACGGTTTATTCCTAGAAACTGTGTGCGTTGCCTGAGGTCATCGCCCACGGTATTTATTCAATAACCGTTTGCAATAGCAAAACCCAATTAGCAGGCTAATTGCCTTATTATTAATAATCCATTTATTAATCTAATTGACATTCATATTAAGCACGTGATATATTTCATTTCCATATTAAGAAGCAGAATTTCATAATTGAAATACATCAGAGTACAACATGATATAGCTTCAGCACTCAGCTACCCCATTACACAACTGCATCAGCACCAAGTTTCACATGCAACATGTAGAACCTTTCGAAATTAGCATCATAGACAGTATATAGACAGATGCATCTCTCTGGAAAATTGCTGAAGCAGAAGGCGAATATTGAGCCTTCATTCATGTTGAAGGTCTTTGCAAATTTAGGGCAGTGCCTGTGGATGATTGACCGTCCGTCCTTCGTCCTCTCCAGAAGCACTTCAATATTGAACCATGGGTGTTGTATGAAAACCTTCCTCGCCTCCTGACCATAGAGGTGGTTTGAGAGGTAATCATCAGTGAACTGCTTTGGAAAGGCCTGAAAACAAGGATGTGCATAAATATCTTCTCTATATTGAAAATGGGGCAAAGGAATAAAAAAAGCAAGGTATAATAGTTAGTACCATCTTGTAGTGAACTGATGTCTTCTTCATTGTGCAGACAAAGATCTTGTTGTTTTTTGTCGCTAATTTCTTTATCCTAACAATCTTTCTGAGTTTCTTGATTTGATTGATATTCATGGACAACTCATTTCCCCATATGCAAAAAGGGTCGAACAGTGGGTCAAAACCTCTGACAGCAGGACCTACATGTGCAAGACCAAATTGTTAAAAACCTAAATATTAGAATGGTTCCTGCAATTGCACAATAATGTGCTATTAGACAACGGACCATGCACGTGCTAACCTCGATTGTAAACCTCAGTGCTTCCCATTGTTTCCCTGCAACACATATAAGGTAGTTAGTCATCAGGTTAAGTAAGGGTTCGCATGCTATCAGTAAAATATGTTGATGAAAAATAAGCACATTGCAGATTCATCAGATTAATTCAAGCCACATGGAAAACCCATTTATCCAAACCAAGCATGATTAAGAACTAGGAAATATAGCACTTGTATATGTTTCTCATGTATTAAGTGCAGCCAAATTCGATTTATTCCTCACATGGCACAACAATACAAAATTCTACCCACGACAATTGGACATCGCATTGCAGAATTGAACCAAGCAGTTAACTAAACACCACAACAAATGAACCAAACATTAACTGAGCACCACATTGCACAATATAACATACTCCTAATAGAAGATCAGACAGTTAACCAAACCAAGCATGCTTAACAACTTGGAAATATAGCAATTGTATTTGTTTCTCATGTATTTACTACAGCCAAATTCAATTTATTCCTCACATTGTATACAATAACAGAATGCACCCACAACTATTGAACATCGCATTGCAGAATTGAACCAAACAGTTAACTAAACACCACAACACAAATGAACCAAACGTTAACTGAGCACCACATTACACAATGTATAACCAAACCAAGCATGCTTGACAACTTGGAAATATAGCAATTGTATTCGTTTCTCATGTATTTTGTAAAGATAAATTCGATTTATTTCTCACATGGAAGACAATACAAAATTGCTGCCTGAAGAATTGAACATCACATTTGCAAAATTGAACCAAACAGTTAACTGAAGACGACAACTAATTAACAAAATAGTTAATAAGTGAGCACCACACTGCATGACATATAGAACATATAAACTAGAGCAATAGATTGCATGGTAAAATTAGATAGCAGAATTCACTAGAACTTGTGAAGGAAAGGCAAGAGCAGCACACGCAACGGGTAAACCGAGCATGCTTAACCGGCGTAGCTAGCAAATGGCAAGGTGCTCCTCCAAGATCTGGGGGTCGGCACGAATAGCAGCCATCGCGACCTCATCCGCGCGTGTGACCGTGATTTGCTTCTCCGCTGCCAAATGCTCCTTGAGATCCTGGCTAAACTGCCTGCACCATGGCTTAGGGCGGCGCTTATTTGGTGGAGGGGCCAGTGATTTTGGTGGAAGGTGTCGCACTCGCGCTGGCGGTCGGGGCATGTGGGATGTGGAAGGAGGAGGAGGATGGGGGACGGGTGTGGATTACCTGCCTGGATAGACGAGGCCGAGCAGCGTGAAGGAGGGTCGTCGGCGAGGAGGCGGCGCTGCAAGCAAGGAGTGAAGGTTTCAACTTGGAAAGGAAGGCAGAAACAGGGGAAATGTGGCTTTTGGTAAGGGGGAGGGGGCGGGGAGGTAGATACTTCCGCGAAAGCCGAAAATTTGGAATCGCTTCAGCGAAAAAACTGGCGCGTAAAGTGTCATCAGACACGGTCCCTTATTCAGAACTGTGTACGATATGTGAACATCACAAACGATTCAGATAGCTTAACCCATGTGTGATGAGTTTGAACGTCAAAAATTTTGGTTCAAATTTCCATGGTTACAGTGTTCATCCACGTCATTGCATAATTAGGGTACACAAAGGAGACTACAACACACCCACACTTCTTAATCGAGCAAGTTCAGCAATTAACAGAGCTAGCTGACCTAAACATTACTCTAAAAAATTAAAGACCGACGCTCTTAATTAAACAAAACAAAGAGTACTAGTACTACGGCTGGTGCTCGTCGATCTCCGCCGCCGCCTCCATGTCCAGCTCGCGCCCGACGACCTCCTGGGGAAGGGGCTCCATGGCATCCATCGCACCATACTCGACAAGCATCTCGCCATCCGCGTCCGGCATCTCTTTGGAAAAGGCCGCCACGAGCTGGGCGTGGGCGGCCGCGATCTGGGATTGGACGGGCTCCGTCGTCGCAAGGTATGCGGCGGAGGAACGGACGGCTGCTCGAACGCTCTCGGCGATTGCCAACTCTTCAGCCGTGGGTTGCCGACCGTTGTCAGAGAAGCTTCGTTCGATTTGTGCGGTGACCGCCACAAGCTGGGCGTGGGCGGCCTCCATCAGGGCTAAGGCCGCCGTTGTGAAACGGACAGTTGCTGTGCCGCTCTCGCCAGTTGCTATCCCTGAGGCAGATGTTGCTGCCGCCACCTGAGAAGCAATAGCGGCCGTTTGGGCTGCCCTGGCCGCCCGGTCGCAGATTGCGGCCGTGCTCATGCACCTTGTTAGCACGCGCATGGCGGCTGCGGCCGCGCTCTCGCCGGAGTGGGCCACCGAAGTTGCCCTGACGACGCGGGTCCACATGCCCATCTTTCACCGGCGATGATTGAACAGTGAAATGATATTTGGGGAGCAAGCTAGTGTGCTTGAGACGCCGGCTATGGACTGTAACCGACGCACCTTCTCGCGTAAGCCATAGGTGTACTATATATACACCGACGGTGCTCCAGGATATTTTGTGATGCATCTCACACGGTTGGTGATAATAAACTGTGTGCGATCTACTTGATTTTTCATCTTGATTTGAATTACATAATGGGGTCACGGCGGCAATGGACGGTGTTTGAATTGCTAGACCTTTTATCTGCAGTGAACATGCAACTATATGTGTGTCGTAAAAGAATTGGAATTATTCAGGGTTCGTTTGAACATTTTATACATTAAGTTGGTTTTCTAGCCATTTCAGGTGCATAATTCAAAATTAAACTACGTGCACATGCTCCGGTGCACCAACATGGGTTGTAAAATCATATATGTGTCCATGGGTTTATGCTTATGTCCCATGCAAGAAATGGGGATGAAATTCGAACACCACGGCACCGTGGCTCTCCGGCAAACGTCGACGTACTTGCTTTTGTAATTCTAGTAAATCCAAAATTCGTCCGAAATTCATGAAACTTGGCATTCTATCATGGAGCAGCATCAACATGTCGTGGTAGAAATTTTGTCCCATTTGGGGCATGTTTGGGTATAAGCTTCTCATAGACCAGAGCTTCTCACAACAAGTGTGATGGTTTCGGTAGGGAACGTTTCACCTTTCTGGACGAAACGATATCCGTTGCCTCTTCTCGATTTCAAATTTTTTCCTAGTGTCAACATAGAACAACAGGAGTGTTGTGTCAATTTTTGGGATTTTTCGGGGTTCGCTTGGACATTTTTATACATTAACTGAGTTTTCTATGCATTCATGTGCATAATTCAAATTTGAACTACATGCACATGCTCTAATGCATATAAATTAGTTGAAAATTCAAATCTGTGTCCTTGGTTGCCTGCTTAGGTCCCATGCAAGAAATGGGAATGAATGTCAAACACCTTGCCACCGTCACTCGGCCGCAAACAATGAGATACCTGGTTTTTAAATTCTAGTAAATCCAAAATTCGTCTGAAATTCATGAAACTTGGCATGCTATCATGGAGCGGCATCAACATGCCGTGGTAAATTTTTGTCCCATTTGGGGCAGGTTTGGGTATATGCTTCTCACAAACCAGAGCTTCTCACAACAAGCATGATGGTTTCGGTAGGGAACGTCCCACCTTTGGGGACGAAACGATATCCATTGCCTCTTATTGCTTTCAAAATTTTCCCGTGTCAACATAGAACAACAGGAGTGTTGTGTCAATTTTTGTGATTTTTCGGGGTTCGTTTGGACATTTTTATGCATTAACTGAGTTTTCAATGCATTTATGTGCATAATTCAAATTTGAACTACATGCACATGCTCCAGTGCATATAAATTGGTTGAAAAATCAAATCTGTGTCCTTGGGTGCATGCTTAGGTCCCATGCAAGAAATGGTAATGAATTTCAAACACCAGGGCACCGTTGATTGCCGGCAAAACATTGAGATACCTGGTTTTTAAATTCTAGTAAATCCAAAACTCGTCTGAAATTCATGAAACTTGGCATGCTATCATGGAGCGGCATCAACATGCCGTGGTAAAATTTTTGTCCCATTTGGGGCAGGTTTGGGTATATGCTTCTCACAAACCAGAGCTTCTCACAACAAGCATGATGGTTTCGGTAGGGAACGTCCCACCTTTGGGGACGAAACGATATCCATTGCCTCTTATTGCTTTCAAAATTTTTCTCGTGTCAACATAGAACAACAGGAGTGTTGTGTCAATTTTTGTGATTTTTCGGGGTTCGTTTGGACATTTTTATGCATTAACTGAGTTTTCAATGCATTTATGTGCATAATTCAAATTTGAACTACATGCACATGCTCCAGTGCATATAAATTGGTTGAAAAATCAAATATGTGTCCTTGGGTGCATGCTTAGGTCCCATGCAAGAAATGGTAATGAATTTCAAACACCAGGGCACCGTTGATTGCCGGCAAAACATTGAGATACCTGGTTTTTAAATTCTAGTAAATCCAAAACTCGTCTGAAATTCATGAAACTTGGCATGCTATCATGGAGCGGCATCAACATGCCGTGGTAAATTTTTGTCCCATTTGGGGCAGGTTTGGGTATATGCTTCTCACAAACCAGAGCTTCTCACAACAAGCATGATGGTTTCGGTAGGGAACGTCCCACCTTTGGGGACGAAACGATATCCATTGCCTCTTATTGCTTTCAAAAATTTTCTCGTGTCAACATAGAACAACAGGAGTGTTGTGTCAATTTTGTGATTTTTCGGGGTTCGTTTGGACATTTTTATGCATTAACTGAGTTTTCAATGCATTTATGTGCATAATTCAAATTTGAACTACATGCACATGCTCCAGTGCATATAAATTGGTTGAAAAATCAAATCTGTGTCCTTGGGTGCATGCTTAGGTCCCATGCAAGAAATGGTAATGAATTTCAAACACCAGGGCACCGTTGATTGCCGGCAAAACATTGAGATACCTGGTTTTTAAATTCTAGTAAATCCAAAACTCGTCTGAAATTCATGAAACTTGGCATGCTATCATGGAGCGGCATCAACATGCGTGGTAAATTTTTGTCCCATTTGGGGCAGGTTTGGGTATATGCTTCTCACAAACTCCAAAGCATGATGGTTTCGGTAGGGAACGTCCCACCTTTGGGGACGAAACGATATCCATTGCCTCTTATTGCTTTCAAATTTTTTCTTGTGTCAACATAGAACAACATGAGCGTTGTGTCAATTTTTGTGATTTTTCGGGGTTCGTTTGGACATTTTTATGCATTAACTGAGTTTTCAATGCATTTATGTGCATAATTCAAATTTGAACTACATGCACATGCTCCAATGCATATAAATTGGTTGAAAAATCAAATCTGTGTCCTTGGGTGCATGCTTAGGTCCCATGCAAGAAATGGGAATGAATTTCAAACACCAAAGCACCGTTGATTGCCGGCAAAACGTTGAGATACTTTATTTTTAAATTCTAGTAAATCCAAAACACGTCTGAAATTCCTGAAACTTGGCATGCTATCATGGAATGGCACCCAACATGCTGTGATATTTTTCGTGTCCATTTCGAGAGAAGGCGCACTCGAATAATGACAGCCAACAAAGGCATTTTGAAAAAATAACTACCACTTTAGTATCTCAAACGTTTGTATAATCCAAATCGTGTGCGTTATGTTAACCATTCACGTGACGCCACATGTCTTGGTTATGGCTGTAGGACGTGCCGTGCGGACAGCTGCTTGACCTTGACTGAACGAGATGCGTGCGAGCGCAGTCCGGTGTGCAGGCTGACCGAGAGGCGTGCAAGCTGTCCTAGAATGCGCAGGCTCACCGGGAAGCGTGCGAGCTGTATGCTGCGCAGGCTCACTGGGAAGCGAGCCCTTTGGCTTCCATGGCCGCCCGCCTTCCTCTCCATGCGCGCGCCCCCCTCAGCGGCATGGGATGCCGCCGTCGAACGCTACCTCTCAGCGCCGCCGGCTCCGTCCTACCGCGCCACGCCCGTCGATCCCGGGATGACATGATCCAAAGTGAGAGCAGGATTTGTGCATCTCTTCAACGCAAACGGTTCTTTTGGATGACCCGTGTGCAACCACTTACAAACAAGTTGGTAAGATTTGCATCTGTCATATTGGGTATGTTGCCATTTGTCAAACTGGAAAGATTGACATTTGTTGATCTAGTAACATTGCCATTTGTCAACCTTGTAACACTGCGATTTATCAAAATATGAAGCTAAAAATCACTAGCAGTATCTAATTTTTGCAACTAAAATTCAGTAATTAAGCATAGATTTCATTCATAGATTAAGCAGTCATTCTTAATTTATACAAATAGTTCAACTCGACAGCTGAACCGACCAAACTTTTCCCCAATTGTTGCCAACCACGTACTGAAATAGCTAGTTCAACTATATATACTAGCTAATTTTAAGTACGTTGTACAATTCCACCACATCTGTAGTCAGATGAACTGAACAAAATAGCCCCTAAATACTACTACTACTACGGAGGGGCTTTGTACTACTTCCGGCTGCCTCTCCTCTGCCGAGCGCGCTCAGTAAGAGGCGGAGGAGGAGGGGCCTACCGACAAGCTGGGCAACCGCAATACGGTGCCTGCCGCTGTTGCAGCTTCAGCGACGCTCACCTCGAACGCTCTCTGCCGCTCCAGACGACCCCTCTCGAAGCAGTGGTTCTCCTTGTAGATCTCCCAATTCCTTGCCTCTGAGGCGGCGTGTGCCGCGGCCACGGCGGCGGTAAGGCTCTTTGCATGCTCGACGAGGCACTCCTCCTCCTTCCGCAGGAACTCGGTGTAGCGCGCAAGGTCGCTGACGCATGTGCGGGCATCCACCTCCGCCTCCCGCCTTCGGGCGGCGGTGGCGGAGCGGGTGATGACCCCGGCGGTCGACGGTGGGCTGGCGGCCACGACGGCCGACGATGGGGTGGCGGCCACGACTACCACCTCCCGCCTTCGGGCCGCGGTGGCGGAGCGGGTGATGGCCACGGTGGCCGGCAGTGGGGTGGCGGCCACGACGGCCACCTCCTGCCTTCGGGCCGTGGCGGCGGAGCGGGCGATGGCCCTGGCTTTCGACGGTGGTGTGGCAGCGACGGCGGCCGGCAACAGCTGCCGACGGGCACCGACGGCGGAGCGTGTGGTGGGTGTTCCGCGCACACCCAACAGGGACGCCACGCGCACTACACTACGCCGGGGACTGCGCCACCGCTGCGGTGTAACCTCCCAGCTGGAGCTGTCCTCTGATGACGGCGGAGTGGCTGAGCGACGACGATGGATCGGTGCCATTGGCGATTGTGGGAGAAGCAGACAAGATAAGCTACAGGGAGGCAGGGGAAAATGCGACGAAGGATGAGGGAGTCCTGGATTAAGGGGTCCTCTCGGGCATCCATCCTATGTGACGTGGGCCGGATTGATGGGCCGTGAAGATACAAGACAGAAGACTCTCTCCCGTGTCCGGATGGGACTCTCCTTGGCGTGGATGGCAAGCCTGGCATTCAGATATGAAGATTCCTTTCTCTGTAACCGACTTTGTACAACCCTAGTCCCCTCCGGTGTCTATATAAACCAGAGGGTTTAGTCCGTAGAGGCAATCATAATCATATAGGCTAGACTTCTAGGGTTTTAGCCATTACGATCTCGTGGTAGATCAACTTTTGTAATACTCATATTCATCAAGATCAATCAAGCAGGAAGTAGGGTATTACCTCCATAGAGAGGGCCCGAACCTGGGTAAACATCGTGTCCCCCGTCTCCTGTTACCATCGACCTTAGACGCACAGTTCGGGACCCCCTACCCAAGATCCGCCGGTTTTGACACCGACATTGGTGCTTTCATTGAGAGTTCCGCTCATCGTCACCAAAAGGTTTGATGGCTCCGTCAATCATCTACAACAACGCTGCCTTGGGGGAGGTTTTCCTCCCCAGCCAGATCTTTGTGTTCGGCGGCTTCGCACTGCGGGCCAACTCGCTTGGCCATCTAGAGCAGATCGACAGCTACGCCCCAGGTCACCAGATTAGTTTGGGAAATCTGGACTATGTCGCTGATATCCGAGGAGACTTGATCTTCCAAGGATTCGCGCCCTTAACCTCCGCTCTGCCTTAGATCCGGAGCGGATCGCCAGGTCCAAAGACGGGCTCCCTGAGCTCCCCGGACTATCTGCGGCCATTAGGCCCATCGTGGGAGAGCCGGAGGAAGTAGTGTCGCTGGCAGCCATCATGGAGCCGGACCCTTCTCCGGACACCGGCTCCGAACCCTCGGAGTCAACATCGTGTGAGTTCGGCCAAGGAGTGTCCCTCTCGCCGCACTCCACGGGCTCTCTTCGGGCCAAACCTCGCCTTTAAGCGAGGCTCTGGACTTAATGCGATCCCTTGTCATTACAGAGGAGCAATGTCTGAACTATGCCCAACCCAGACTAGGGGCTGAGAGCAGGGAATTTTACATCCCACCCACCACCCACTTTATAGCCACTGTCGAGGACTTAACTGACATGCTCGATTACGGCTCCGAAGACATCGACGGTGTGGATGACGATGCCGGAGAAGAGCAGGCCCAAAGCCCGCCGTTTACCGGACACTGGACGGCCACCTCTTCGTATGACGTGTACATGGTGGATACACCCAAAGAGAATAGCGGCGATGACAAGGAAGATCCAGTCGAGGAAAAACCTCCTGAATATAGCCAAAGCGCCGACATCAGCGGCGCCGCTCTAAGCCACGCCGCGGAAAAGACAGCAATACCGGCACAGGAGAAAACAATACTCTCGACGATGCCGAGGACAATGAAGACCCCGTTAATCCAAACTCCAAAAACAGGATGAACGGGAAGATGGGCGAATCAGCCCCGATGAACAGGCCGTAAACGAAGACTCGGAGGACAGTAACTACCTTCCGCTCTCCGAGGATGAGGTGAGCCTCGGCAACGAGGATTTTATCATGCCTGAGGAACCTCTCGAGCAGGAGCGCTTTAAGCGCCGGCTAATAGCCACTGCTAGGAGCCTGAAAAAGAAGCAGCAGTAGCTTCAAGCTGATCAAGATCTGCTCAATGATAGATGGACTAATGTCCTGGCAGCCGAGGAATACGGCCTCGAGCGCGCAACCAAAAGTTACCCAAAGCGCAAATTGCTACCTCAATTCAATGAGGAGGCACTTGAGCCCGTACCATCAACGCGTAATGCGGCTGATCGACCACCCCGTGGCCGGGATAAAGCGGCAACTCAAGCCGAACACCAGCCCATACTACCTCGCCGTAAAGGCATAGATAAAACAGCTCGGGGTTATACATATGACTTGCGGCAGGACCTAGACAATAGAGCAGGTCAGACCAGATCGATCTACAGATCACGGGGGCGCGCCCCGACGCGCGACGACGGCCATCCAGCTGGACGCGATAAGCATAATCACGTCTATGCCAAAAACCGCAGACGGACTCCATCCGAGCTACGTCACGACTTGGCCCGATATAGAGGCGCCGCACACCCCCTCTGCTTCACCGATGAGGTAATGGAGCACGAATTCCTAGAAGGGTTTAAACCCGTGAATAGCGAATCATATGATGGGACAATAGACCCCGCGGTGTGGATTGAGGATTTTATTCTCCATATTCATATGGCCCGCGGTGATGATCTTCATGCCATCAAATACCTCCCACTAAAACTCAAGGGACCAGCTCGACACTGGTTGAACAGCCTGCCTGAAAACTCCATTGGCAGCTGGGAGGACTGGGAAGACGCCTTGCGCGACAACTTCCAAGGTACATACGTCCGACCTCCGGATGCAGATGACTTAAGTCATATAGTCCAACAGCCCGGAGAGTCAGCCAGGAAATTTTGGACTAGGTTCTTAACTAAAAAGAACCAGATCGTCGACTGTCCGGATGCCGAAGCCCTAGCGGCCTTTAAGCATAGCATCCACGACGAATGGCTCGCCCGACACCTCGGCCAGGAAAAGCCGAAGTCCATGGCAGACCTCACGGCACTAATGACCTGCTTTTGCGTGGGCAAAGATAGTTGGCTAGCCCGTAGCAATAATAATGCAAGTGAACCTGGCACATCTGAAGCCAAGAATAGCAACGGCAAGCCCCGGTTCAATAGGCATAAGCGTCAAAACAATGGTGACAATACAGATGACACAGCGGTCAACGCCGGATTCAGTGGCTCCAAGTCCGGCCAGCGGAAGAAGCCATTTAAAAGGAATAATCCGGGCTCATCCAGCTTGGACCGCATACTCGACCATCCGTGTCAGATACACGGCACCCTTGACAAACTAGCCAATCATACCAACAGAAGCTGTTGGGTTTTTAAACAGGCCGGCAAGTTAAATGCCAAGCACAAGGAGAAGGGGTCACAAAGCGAGGACCATGACGAGGAGCCCCGTCCACCGAACACAGGGGGACAAAAGAAGTTTCCCCCTCAGGTCAAAACGGTGAACATGATATACGCTACCCATATCCCCAAGAGGGAGCGCAAGCGCGCGCTTAGGGACGTCTATGCGATAGAGCCAGTCACCCCAAAATTCAACCCATGGTCGTCCTGCCCGATCACTTTCGATCGCAGGGACCATCCGACCAGTATCCGTCATGGCAGTTCAGCCGCACTAGTCCTTGACCCAATCATTGATGGCTTCCACCTCACGCGAGTCCTCATGGACGGCGGCAGCAGCCTCAACCTGCTATATCAGGATACAGTGCGCAAAATGGGCATCGATCCATCAAGGATCAAGCCCACCAAAACTACCTTTAAAGGAGTTATACCAGGTGTAGAGGCCTGTTGCACGGGCTCAATCACATTGGAGGTCGTCTTCGGATCTCCGGACAACTTCCGAAGCGAAGAGTTGATCTTCGATATCGTCCCCTTCCGCAGCGGCTATCACACACTGCTCGGACGAACCGCATTTGCTCGATTTAATGCGGTGCCACACTATGCTTATCTCAAGCTCAAGATGCCCGGACCACGTGGTGTCATAACAGTCAATGGAAACACGAAGCGCTCCCTCCGTACCAAGGAGCACACCGCGGCCCTGGCAGTGGAAGTACAGAGCGGCCTTTTAAGGCAGAACTTTAATTCAGCGGCCACGCTCCCGGACACTGTCAAACGAGTCCGGACTACTCTGCAACATGACAGTCCGGCTCGTCATGAGTTATACTAGCAATTCGACCTCCATCTCAGTCCCGACCAAGTGGCAGCATACGTACCGCGCGTACATAATTACGCACTAAAAATACCATGGGCAGAGACGGAGGCATAACCAAATTGTGGTCCATAATACGGCTCGACCTCCCTTGGACACACATACTTTCACTTTTCCTTTTTTATCCTTTTCAGGTTTCTCTTCCACATGCCCCTCGCAGCGGTCTGATAATCGGTCCTTTCGAAGGACGGATACACCAAGGCGGCAAGCAGATCAGATGTGTGGGGGACTCTTTATACGCTCTTCTCGATGATTATTCTACCTGTCTTTCGGACCTGCACGCAGCTCCCCCTTGGTCTTGGCATGTTAAATAGCCAGGTTGCTTATCGCACTACTTGTACAAATACGCTTTGACGTATTAATCAAATTATAATTGAAGCAGTTTGCGGCCCAGCTTTTGTGGCACTAGCTTACTACTTCATTTTATTTCGTCATTCTTGTCGATTGCACACGTACACTTTGGTACGCTTTCAATTCGCCAGGGGCTTCACTATGCTCCACACTGCGGCAACAAAGTCCGAGCACTTTTTATAGTATAGTTCAGCACCCCGAATTTTAGCATTATATGCATCTGCTCCGAATCATGTTTTTGGTCAATAGTTGGGTTGCTCGGCTCCTGTGCTTACTACCTTACGTTCCGCTATATCGGCTAGGGTAGTAAAGGGAGGACTACTGCGATTGTGTCCTGGTTTATCCGGATGAGCGCCTCAGTAGAGAAAGCCGAAAACTGACTGTCATGATGCGGCAAGAGCTGGTCAGCTATTCGGAGGTTAAAAATCTTTTGCGATTTTTTCCGCATTATGCGATGAATCGGCCTTCATCCGATCAGGTGTTTACAACACCCTAGTACGGATTAAATGCTAACTAGGGGCTGCGCCTACATTTTTATTGTCAAACTCCTATGGCTAAGTGAGGCTGATAAAGCCACATAGTCTGATTGCCTGGCTCGTTGCGCTCAACACCTCCTTCAAGGACCAAAATCTTGGACCAGTGTGTTTAGATTTGTTGGGGAACGTAGTAATTTCAAAAAAATTCCTACGCACACGCAAGATCATGGTGATGCATAGCAACGAGAGGGGAGAGTGTGTCTACGTACCCTTGTAGACCGAAAGCGGAAGCGTTAGCACAACGCGGTTGATGTAGTCGTACGTCTTCACGATCCGACCGATCAAGTACCGAACGCACGGCACCTCCGAGTTCAGCACACGTTCAACTCGATGACGTCCCTCGAACTCCGATCCAGCCGAGCTTTTGAGGGAGAGTTCCGTCAGCACGACGGCGTGGTGATGATGATGATGTTCTACCGACGCAGGGCTTCGCCTAAGCACCGCTACGATATGACCGAGGTGGATTATGGTGGAGGGGGGCACCGCACACGGCTAAGAGATCCAAGGGATCAATTGTTGTCTCTAGGGGGTGCCTCCCTCCCTGTATATAAAGGAGTGGAGGAGAGGGAGGGGGCCGGCCACCCTTGGCGCGCCCCCTTCCATGTTGGAGTAGGAGAGGAGAAAAGGGAAAAGAGAAGAGAAGGAAGGAGGGGGCGCCGCCCCTCCCCCTAGTCCAATTCGGACTAAGCCTTGGGGGGGGGGGGGGCGCACAGCCTCCTCTCTCTCTTTCCCCTAAAGCTCAATAAGGCCCATATACTCCCCGGCGAATTCCCGTAACTCTCCGGTACTCCGAAAAATACCCGAATCACTTGGAACCTTTCCGATGTCCGAATATAGTCATCCAATATATCGATTTTTACGTCTCGACCATTTCGAGACTCCTCGTCATGTCCCCGATCTCATCCGGGACTCCGAACTACCTTCGGTACATCAAAACACATAAACTCATATTACCGATCGTCACCGAACTTTAAGCGTGCGGACCCTACGGGTTCGAGAACTATGTAGACATGACCGAGACACGTTTCCGGTCAATAACCAATAGCGGAACCTGGATGCTCATATTGGCTCCTACATATTCTACATAGATCTTTATCGGTCAAACCGCATAACAACATACGTTGTTCCCTTTGTCATCGATATGTTACTTGCCCGAGATTCGATCGTCGGTATCTCAATACCTAGTTCAATCTCGTTACCGGCAAGTCTCTTTACTCGTTCCGTAATGGTCCCAGAGATACCTCTCCGACAATCGGAGTGACAAATCCTAATCTCGAAATACGCCAACCCAAAAAGTACTTTCGGAGACACCTGTAGAGCACCTTTATAATCACCCAGTTACGTTGTGACGTTTGGTAGCACACAAAGTGTTCCTCCGGTAAACGGGAGTTGCATAATCTCATAGTCATAGGAACATGTATAAGTCAGGAAGAAAGCAATAGCAACATACTAACGATCAAGTGCTAAGCTAACGGAATGGGTCAAGTCAATCACATCATTCTCCTAATGATGTGATCCCGTTAATCAAATGACAACTCTTTGTCTATGGCTAGGAAACATAACCATCTTTGATCAACGAGCTAGTAAAGTAAAGGCATACTAGTGACACTCTGTTTGTCTATGTATTCACACATGTATCATGTTTCCGGTAATACAATTCTAGCATGAATAATAAACATTTATCATGATATAAGGAAATAAATAATAACTTTATTATTGCCTCTAGGGCATATTTCCTTCAAGATTCATCCCGAACACCCCCGTACTACCTACGTGGGGGCTGAAGCCGACGACTGGCCAACTCTCAGATTTAATAAAAACGGCCGCACAGGAGGTAAAATTTTAATAAAATAAAAAGCATTATACTACATAACGGCTTTGTTTCATCATACAAGACAAGATAACATGAATGTATTCATTCAAAGATAATGTCTTTTGAACACTGGCCCTCTACAATGCGGGATCCCTTGAGGACATCATCAAAATACCGCTCCGGCGTGCGGTGCTCCTTGCCAGCGGGCGGTCCCTCGGTCGCGAGCTTGACGGCGTCCATCTTCGCCCACTGTATCTTGGCACGGGCGAAGGCCATCCGTGCAACTTCAATGCAGACCGACCGCTTGATGTCATCAAGCCGAGGGCAGGCATTGACCAGCCGCTTCACGAGCCCGAAGTAGCTGCTGGGTACGGCTTCGGCAGGCCACAAACGGATTATCAAATCCTTCATGGCCAGTTCAGCCACCCTATGCAGTTCGGTCAGCTGTTTAAGCCGATCGCTAAAGAGCACCGGATACTTTGGCGCAAGGTATTGCGACGAGAACAGCTTATCCGTTGAGCTCCCCTCTTCAGCTCGAAAGAATTCTGCAGCGCCAGAAACACTGCGCGACAGATCCGCAAACGCCCCTGGAGAACTCCAAATCCGGGTCAGTAAGAGGTACCTTTTCTTCACATACTTGCTCTGCATAATAAAAGCCTTACCCGCCGCGATTTTCCTGGCCTCCTGGATTTCCTGGAGGGCGCCCTGGGCTTCGACCGGGCATCTTGTGTGCTTTGGCGGGCCTTGGCAAGTTCGGACTCTTGATCCGCAACATTGCGCTCCTAGGACTCGCATTTCTTCACGGCGTCCCGGAGCTCCTGCTGGACCTCGCCGACCCTGGCCTCATGCTTTTCGCGGGCAGCTTGTTCCTTTGCCGCTCTCTCCTCGGCCTCGGCCAGCGCCTTCTTGAGGGTCTCCACCTCGGTCGCCGCTCCTAACAAAAATCATGGCACTATGATTAGCACAAATTATTTATCCTTTCTGGATTAGCAAAAGGTCATTGCATACCTCGCTTGTCTTCTAACTGCTTTTTACACGGCCGAGCTCTTCCTCGGCCCGCTCCAGACTCTGCCTCAGTCCAGAGGCTTCGGCAGAATGAGAGGTCGCAGCCAGCAACGACGCCTGCTGATTCACATAAGACATATTTGGTTAGTCTCCTGCAAAAATTACTTGATCCTCTGTCCGGATTTTCTTTCCGAACACTGAACAGAGTCCAAGGGGCTACTGTCTATACTATGACATTCCTTTTGCATAAATTGTGTCTCATACCTCAAAGCCTGTTAGAAGGCTTGTGCAGGCCTCGGTCAGTCCGCTTTTCGCGGACTGAATCCTCTCAATCACCATACCCATGAGGGTACGATGTTCCTCAACAATGGAAGCACTTCACAGCGCTTCCAGTAGAGTATCTGGTGCCTCTGGATGGACAGAGGTCACCAGTGGAATCGGTGCACCTCCTTCTTTCGAAGGAGCCTGCTTGCCTGATTCCGGAGCTGCATAGGTCTCCGGAAGTGTATTCGGCTGGGGGCCGAATTGGATATGGCCCCCATCGCCCGTCTCCATGGGGATTTGCTCCCCCATGTGTCCGGCAGTTGAGATTTCACCATCCGGCGCCGCCCTGACGGCCTCCTACGTCTTTTCTTGGCCTGGAATCATTTGGGACAACACCTCGGTGTCATCCATGGCCTTGGGAGAAGAGGCCGCCGGAAGGGACCCGCTGTCCATCACCTTCGGATCCAGCGAACCCCCCAAAGATGAGGATCGCTGGAGGTCAGAGCAAGCTGGACTGCAGCGCATGATTCAACATGTTAAAACCAGGGAGTAAAGGAGCTGGATATATGTGCGCGTCTTTGAGTACTTACGATTCGGCCAGGGGCTTATCCCTAGGGCGCCACTCGGAGCTGCTGTCGATATCCCACGCGGAGTTATCCGCGAGGGAGATCTTCCCCTTCTTGGACGCCTCTGCCTCTAGACATGTGGAGGCCGCCCTTTTCTTCCTTTCCCCCTCTGGGGGAGAGTTGCTTTCCTCCTCCTCCTCATCGTCCTCGGTGGCGGAGGAGTGAGTCTCGGCGTC
Source organism: Triticum aestivum (assembly GCF_018294505.1). Classification (NCBI taxonomy): domain Eukaryota; kingdom Viridiplantae; phylum Streptophyta; class Magnoliopsida; order Poales; family Poaceae; genus Triticum; species Triticum aestivum. The sequence continues at coordinate 169,329,392 of NC_057814.1, read as the reverse complement.
TTCGGACGTCATATCCGAAGCGCCCTTGCGGCGGAGGCCACTTCTGGTCTCCTTGGCCTTTTTCTTGGCCTTCTTGTCCGGTGCTTGATAGGGTGCCGGAACCAGCATCTTCGTTAGAAGTGGAATTGCTGGTTCTTCGGGCAGCGGAGCCGGACACTGAATCCGCTCCGCCTTCTTTGTCCAGCCCTGAAAAAACAAATAGGGAAGCTTAGACATCTTCCTTGAGTAAAGCAAGTAAAGGGTACACCTTGAAATATGAAAGACTTACCAGACTGGCGGGACGGGCCAGGTCGTGCCCGCGGTCCTCGGTCGTCTTCGGCCATGTCTCGTTGGCCTTGAAGAGCACCTTCCAGATTTCTTCGTGCGTAGTACCGAAGAACTGTTGCAAGGTCTGGTGCTCAGCCAGATCAAACTCCCACAGATGGCAAGTCCGGCTTTGGCATGGAAGGATCCGGCGAACTAGCATCACTTGGATCACATTGACAAGCTTTATGTTTTTGTCGACCATGCTCCTAATGCGCGTCTGAAGCGCTATCAGCTCGTCTGACAAAGACCTGTCCAGGCCCTTCTCTAGCCAGGAGATGAGCCGCATCGGAGCTCCGGGCTGGAATTCGGGAGCCGCGGCCCAGGTGGTGTCACAAGGCTCTGTGACGTAGAACCACTGTTGTTGCCACCCTTTAACGGTCTCCACGAAGGTACCTTTGGGTCATGTAACGTTGGGCATCTTGCTCACCATGGCACCTCTGCACTCTGTGTGTTCGCCACCCACCACCTTTGGCTTCACATTGAAGATCTTCAGCCACAATCCAAAGTGGGGCGGGATTCGGAGGAAGGCCTCACACACGACAATGAATGCCGAGATGTTGAGGAAGGAGTTGGGGGCCAGATCGTGGAAATCTAGCCCGTAGTAGAACATGAGTCCGCGGACGAATGGGTGGAGAGGGAATCCCAACCCGCGGACGAAGTGGGGGATGAACACAACCCTCTCATGGGGCTCTGGGGTGGGGACGATCTATCCCTTGGCCGGAAGCCGGTGGGCGATTTCCTTGGCCAAATATCCGGCCTCCCGGAGCTTGGTGATGTCCTTCTCCTTGATGGAGGAGACCATCCACTTGCCCTGCGCTTCGGATCCGGACATGATTGGAGTGCTTTCTTGAGGCGAAGAGGATGAGGACTCGGGCGCTGGAGCTCGAGAATGGGTAGAGAGAGAGAAGGCATGGGTGAAAGGGGTGAATCCTTATCTCCTTATAAAGGCAACGAATATCAAGCGCCTCCCCACTTGCCTTAAAACTCGCCCATTCCTCAAAGGCCATGCGAACGGCACGGTTGGGTTACCCACGCCCGTATTGATGAGAATCCCGCAATAAGGGGACACGATCTCTGCTTCGACAAGACGTGACAATAAAACCGCATCTTGGAACGTGGTGCGGGAGGCTAAAAACGGTTCGAAATAATGACCGGGCGGCGACGTGATGTCACGCTACAAAAGTTGTCAGCAGATTGGACTCGTGAAATAGTGTACTCTGCGGTGGTGTGTGGTATTTGTTTTGCAGAGCCGGACACGTTTTCTGTGTTCAAAGGTCGCTTTGGAGTATTCGGAGGAGGAACCCGCCTTGCAATGCCGAAGACAATATGCGCGCCGGACACATCGTCATTGAAGCCTGGTTCAGGGGCTACTGAGGGAGTCCTGGATTAAGGGGTCCTCGGGCGTCCGGCCTATGTGACGTGGGCCGGACTGATGGGCTGTGAAGATACAAGATAGAAGACTCTCTCCCGTGTCCGGATGGGACTCTCCTTGGCGTGGATGGCAAGCCTGGCATTCGGATATGAAGATTCCTTTCTCTGTAACCGACTTTCTGTAACCGACTTTGTACAACCCTAATCCCCTCCGGTGTCTATATAAACCGGAGGGTTTAGTCCGTAGAGGCAATCATAATCATATAGGCTAGACTTCTAGGGTTTTAGCCATTACGATCTTGTGGTAGATCAACTCTTGTAATACTCATATTCATCAAGATCAATCAAGTAGGAAGTAGGGTATTACCTCCATAGAGAGGCCCGAACTTGGGTAAACATCGTGTTCCCCGTCTCCTGTTACCATCGACCTTAGACGCACAGTTCAGGACCCCCTACCCGAGATCCGCCAGTTTTGACACCAACAAAGGACTCGCCGGCCATGAGAGTTTTTATAGCAGGCCGGTAAGCATTAGGATTTTGGGGGATTTCACTGTGTCGGGCGGAAAGCTTGCGCGGGAACCTGCAAGGTTGCGCGGGAACAGGCTCACCGACGATTCATTGGTGCCACAGTTTGGCCAAAAGAACACCCCCGCACGCTGCGCAAGCTTGCGCTGTAAGCCGTCTGCGGCAGCGGGGTGACAAGACGTGCGAGAGGAGGACGAAAGGCCACGTACACACACGGTTAATAAAAAACGTTTGTGATTTAATTACCTACTATACCCCCGTCCTGGTTTATAAGTATGATTTAACTAATAAAATATGAATGCATGTCGCCGAAGATTATATAGTTGGATTCGTATTTGAACATAGTTTCCAATTATATAATTTTTATAACATGCATTAACATTTTGTGGATTAAATTTGAGGGCAAAGTATGGCACAAAATATAAAGGGGACTATAGACTAGACGGAGGTGGTAGCACACGGCCGCTCTCTATGCAGCGACGCAACTGTCGGCCGACTTGTGGGCGACCATTTCCTGCGTGTTCAACTGCTCTATGCGTGTGGTTGCTTGCAGTTCAGGCGGCCGCGGCGTGCTCTGCTCGTGTCCCGCTGCGCGCGCTCTGCGCTCGCGTCCCTCCGGGTGCTCTGCCCTCGTCCCTCCATGCGCGCTGCCAGTGTTTGGGGCCGGCACACAATCACGCACGTTTGTGTGCATGCCGTTGCGCCGGGCGCGACGCGACGATGCAGTTACCCGCTGCAAAAAAATGCCATGCGGACGCGCGGAGAATCCAGGCTGCCCGGCCCCCATTTATTCCTGCGGCCATTTACCTTATATCTCTCGTGTCACATGACACAATAAGCACACCCACGACGACACATACAGAGAGGACATACAGCGCTTCCAATGGCGCTCCCCGTGGCTACAATGGCGCTCCCAGCGGCCGCTGACGACAACGGCGGGCAGTTCACCACGCATCACGTAGTGGACACCCACGTGAGGGGAAGTGAAAGAAATATGCCCTAGAGGCAATAATAAAGTTATTATTTATATTTCCTTATATCATGATAAATGCTTATTATTCATGCTAGAATTGTATTAACCGGAAACTTAGTACATGTGTGAATACATAGACAAACAGAGTGCCACTAGCATGCCTCTACTTGACTAGCTCGTTGAATCAAAGATGGTTAAGTTTCCTAAGCCATAGACATGAGTTGTCATTTGATTAACGGGATCACATCATTAGAGAATGATGTGATTGACTTGACCCATTCCGTTAGCTCAGCACTTGATCGTTTAGTATGTTGCTATTGCTTTCTTCATGACTTATACATATTCCTATGACTATGAGATTATGCAACTCCCGAATACCGGAAGAACACTTAGTGTGCTACCAAATGTCACAACGTAACTGGGTGATTATAAAGGTGCTCTACAGGTGTCTCCGATGGTACTTGTTGAGTTGGCATAGATCGAGATTAGGATTTGTCACTCCGATTGTCGGAGAGGTATCTCTGGGCCCTCTCAGTACTGCACATCACTATAAGCCTTGCAAGCAATGCGACTAATGAGTTAGTTGCGGGATGATGCATTACAGGATGAGTAAAGAGACTTGCCGGTAATGAGATTGAACTAGTTATTGAGATACCGACGATCGAATCTCGGGCAAGTAACATACCGATGATAAAGGGAACAACGTATGTTGTTATGCGGTTTGACCGATAAAGATCTTCGTAGAATATGTAGGAACCAATATGAGCATCCAGGTTCGGCTATTGGTTATTGACCGGAGATGAGTATCGGCCATGTCTACATAGTTCTCGAACCCGTAGGGTCCGCACGCTTAACGTTCGATGACGATCGGTATTATGAGTTTATGTGTTTTGATGTACCAAAGGTAGTTCAGAGTCCCGGATATGATCACGGACATGAAGAGGAGTCTCGAAATGGTCGAGACATAAAGATTGATATATTGGATGACTATATTCGGACACTGGATGAGTTCCGGGGGTCACCGGATAATTATCGGAGTGCCGGAGGGTTATCAGAACCCCCGAGGGAACTAATGGGCCAACATGGGCCTTGTGAGAGAGAGAGAGAGGAGGAGGCCTTAGGGCTGGCCGCGCCCCCCCTTGAGGAGTCCGAATTGGACAAGGAGGGGGGGCGACGCCCCCTCTTTCCCTCTCTCTCTCTCTCTCTCCTTCCTTACCCCTTCCTCGTCCTAGTTGGACTAGGAAAGGGGGAGTTCTACTCCTACTAGGAGGAGGACTCCTCCCCTCCTTGGCGCGCCCCAAGGGCCGGCCGGCCTCCCCCTTGCTCCTTTATATACGGGGGCAGGGGGCACCCTAGAACACAACAACAGACATTGTCTTAGCCGTGTGCGGTGACCCCCTCCACCATAATCCACCTCGGTCATATCGGTGCAGCGCTTAGGCGAAGCCCTGTGCCGGTAGCTTCATCATCACCGTCATCACGCTGTCGTGCTGACGAAGCTCTCCCTCGACACTCAGCTGGATCGAGAGTTCGTGGGACGTCACCGAGCTGAACGTGTGCAAATTGCGGAGGTGCCGTACTTTCGGTACTAGGATCGGTCGGATCGTGAAGACGTACGACTACATCAACCGCGTTGTCATAACGCTTCCGCTTACGGTCTACGAGGGTACGTGGACTACACTCTCCCCTCTCATTGCTATGCATCACCATGATAGATCTTCCATGTGCGTAGGAATTTTTTTGAAATTACTGCGTTCCCCAACAGGAAGCCCTCTTGGTGGTGTACACGAACGATCCGGTCTTGGTGGAGAGCTCCATCCAAACTATGGAGTAGTTCCTTGTCGAGGACAAGTACCGAGTGGTCGGCTTCGACCTCGAGTACACCATCGGTCATACCTGGCACGATTAGAAGGTTGCCGTCACCCAGTTGTGCGTGCGACATGACGTCCTCGTCTACCACTACTACCTTGCCACAAGGCCTTGCGAGCGTTTCTCCGGGTTTATCAATAGCTCCGACTACAGTTTCGCTACAAGGTGTGGAGTAGCGACAAAAACAAACTGAACTCCCTGGTTGACCTCTCCTCGGCCATCATCGACCCCTACTACATGAAGATGAAGAATGAGAGCAATAAGGACAAGAACGCCTGGCACAGTGTGTGGCATGAGAGACTGGATGAACAACATGTCAAGTACGCGGCCATGGACGCGTACACAAGCTATGAGATGTACAGGCGGATCGTTGACATGAGGAAGTGTCTTCTTCCTGCCCCAGACGAGGGATCGAGCCCAGAGCAGTGGTGGGAGTGTCACAAGAAGTAGATGACTAGACGATCGTTTCTCCTACTTTAGAATGCATGCAATTGTTTATTGAGGTGTGTGCGAATTATCTGTATAGTCACTTATGTAATTGGATGTTTATTTCAGTTATATATATATATGTACATGTTATTCTACTGTAGACAGAGCAAATCACATGGCTTATTAGCAGCAATCGTCTCTATTATTATTGGTCTTCGCACACATTTCTGATTACAGACCTGTTTGCCGCGTATCACACACATCTTGTTCAGTTGAACCGTTTCCATTGTGTTGCCTAATCACACACAGTTCATCCTAGTGATCTGTATGCTGTATATCGCACACGCCTTCATCTGGCTGCCCATTGCTTTTGTTCCTTCTCATCCCAAACAGTTAATTGAACTGAACCGTATGCCCTGCATCGCACACGCAACTAAAATCTGAACCGTGTTTGATGCATCCGTTATCGCAAACGTTTCACACCTTTTTTGACGGTTTTTTACACCACCGTTTGCTATTATGGCATCGCACACAGTTTCGTCGAAGGGTCTCTGATCGTAGTATCGCGTTTGGACCATCCTGCAGTAGTGTAGGAAAGGATCGAACTAACTTTTATTCATCTAATGCAAAAGATCGAACTAAAATAAGTAAAAGCAAAAGGATAGTGGGATGATACGATACCGAGGCACCTCCCCCAAGCTTGGCGGAAGCCAAAGGGAGTGCCCATACTCGATACTTAGTTCTCCTTTGGTGGTGAAGAAGATGGTGGTGGTTATGAAACAATCCTATCCTTAAGGATCAAGAGATTCTCCAACCAACGGATGACGCTCCGGAGATAGGTGATATGCTCTTGATGCAGAATATTTTCGTGAGTGAGATACTTATTTTGTATGCGGACTATTTCAATGACGCGAAAAGCTTCAATCTCAGCAGGAGTAAGGTGAGTAAGGTAGGGTTTAAGGATATCTTCCTCCTCCTCCTCGGCCAGCAATGCTTGTGTTTCCACCGGGGTGGATCTACGGTAGCTTCCTTGCCCTTATCTCCATTGATAGCGTCCGTAGGCTCCTCCCTCTTCGTCTCGATCTTCATCAGCCAAGCATCTTCATCCATGTGGTTGGAGGAGCAGGAAGACATGATGCCTGGCTTGATAAATCTGACCGGAAACATCAAGAAAAGAGAACAGAGGATTTCTCCGTGATACGGTGGTTAACAGGTTCGGGAAGTATATATAGATTTTTTTATCTTGGAGGACAAGCATACGGGAGAAAAATGGAGTACGGAAGGTGTCCCAGGTGGGCACAACTGTAGCGACCAGACCTCAAACAGTCTGTGCTCTGTGCTTTAGTGTCATCCCTGGATCAGTAATGCTGACACGCACAGTACAAATGGAGGATTTATAACAGAGTAGCAATCACACACTTATTACATCGAGTATCTCAAAAGAGAAATAAGTATGATAAATACGGCTTAAGGCCATCTAAATACGATAACAGCGGAAGACTTGGAAGATAAGTGAGTCCATCAACTCCAACGGCATCACTGAGTATAAGACCACGACCTAAGGCACCTTACTCGTCGTCTGAAAAGTCTGCAACATAAAACGTTGCAGCCCGAAACGGGTCAGCACATGGAATATGCTGGCAATGTAACACATAGAGAGTAATGAACATAATAATGCTATACTACATGCATATATGGCTGATAGAAGGCTCTATGGTTATAGTTTTGCGAAAAGCCAATTTTTCCCTACTGCAAAGGAATAAATTTAATTTAACTATCATGGTGGTTGTGAAACATTGAGATGGTTGACAGCATCTCAATCCCAAGCATCTCAATCCCAATTAAGTATCATCATTAACCCAACAATATTAATTAAAATAACATGGTGGTGAGATTCACATGATAACCCAAGTACTAGATACTCAAGATGTCCATAACCGGGGACACGGCTAACCATGATTAGTTTATACACTCTGCAGAGGTTTGTGCACTTTTCCCCACATGACTCGATCTCCTCCGTTGGGATTCTCGCACTTCATGGTGTTTGAGAAACGGATGACCGAGACACAGTCTTTCGGAAGCGTTAACTCTCTACTCCGGGTAGACAGTACCACCTACATCCCCTACATCTGCTAGTCTACCTCTTCAAGAGCTCACACAACCTACTCAACTATGCTAGAGCCATAATAGCTTGTGGCTGCACACGGAAGTTTCTAGCATGAATAATCTCATGATCCCTTTGAGCCTGGGTGGCGGTCCATAGGATGATCACACGGGTACTCCGGGATATCCAAAAATACAGGCAGCACTGGGTTCTCCAGGTGCCTCAATCCACCCAGATGTGAGTTTTAGTTGCCACCTTAAGTAAACCATTAATTAACAATCTCACATCTGTCGTGAATACCTCTCAAACCCAATCCACGTCTACTAGCATAGCATAGCGATATAAGCAAACGTAGAAGTAACTCCCAAGGGTTTGACAATAAACAGGGCAATAGGTACTACCTCAACTACTTCCCAATACCCACAATTTAATTAGATCCTAACCATGCAATGTTTGAGGGTTGGTCTAATGCAATAAAACTGGGTAGTAAAAGATATGATCAAAGTGTTACTTGCCTTGCTGATGATCCGTGAAACTTAGAGATTCGAAGTAGCAAGCGGCGCACTCCGGGTACTCTATCGCAAACAAACAAGCATACAATAAGCACTCATCAAATGCACAGGTAAAACTCAAATAATGATCTAACCAGAAAGTTCAACTTAAGAACTCCGGTTTGCAAAAAGAATCAAATCGAACGAAGCAACGAAAATCAAGCAGCGAAAGAAACAAGCTTCATTTACTAATCTGGATCTAGGTCAAATTTTACAGTAGCAAAAACTTGTTTGAGTGGGTTAAACGGAAAGATAATTTCGAGACGAAACTCTAGGCGCTTGAATCGCCTGATTCCGATAAACGAGCGAAAAGATAAACGAAAACGAAAATCTGATCGGAAATCGCGATCTGGAATAACCGCGGAAAATCCGACGAAAAAGAAAACTGACGAACAGTTAATCAAACGGACGTTCGTTAACAGCGACAATCCGACGAACTCGTTCGTTAAAACGAACGGGTCGGTGAACGTTCACTAATTAATAAAACCAAAAAAATAAACCGATCTATATAAAAAAACTAGGGTTTCAAAAAAATAAACCGAATCGGTTTTAAAAAAACCGGACTCGGCGGCGGCGGCTTCGGTTACCTCCGGCGAGGCTACTCCGGCGGGGCGGGGCGGCTCCGGCGGGGCTTCGGGGTGCGGGCGGGGTGCGGGGAGGCGGCAGGTGGCGACGGGGTCGGCGGGCGGCGGCGGAACGGCGTCGGGGCGGGCTCCTCGCGGCGGCGGCGGCGGCTTCGGCGGCGGGGCTAGGTGAGGGAGGCGGCGGCGGGGCGGGGTATATATATAGGTGGGGGGGGGCTACTCCGGCTTGGGGAAGGGGGCGCCGGGGAGGCGTGGCCGTCCCGGACTCGGGCGGCGGCGGCGTGCTCATCCCGGTCTCCAGGAGGGAGACGGCGACGCGGGATGGGCCGGCCTGGCTCGGCTAGGCCTCGGCCCAGTCGGGCGCGGGGATTTAAAAAAATAAATTCTGCCGAACTAAAAAAAATCGTAGAAAAATAAATAAAAAATCCAAAAATGCCAAAACAAATTTTCACCGTCTAATTAAATAATTAGGACGACGTGAACATTTTCTTGGCCCAAAATTTGCAGTTTTGAAAACGTGAAATTTTTCTAATGCAATAAAAATTGCAAATAAAAATCCGAATAAAATCAAATATTTGATTTTAATATTTTTCCTCCAATATTTCAATTATTTTGGAGAAGTCATATTTTCTCCTCTCATTTATTTTAATATGAAATATTTTTCGGAGAGAAAAATATTTAAAACCAAAAATCCTCGTTTTATTATTTGATAAAAAATCAAATATGAAAATCGGTAAAAGTCCCCAACTCTCTCCGAGGGTCCTTGAGTTGCTTAGGATTTTTGAGGATTTGCCAAAATGCAATAAAATATGCTATGCAATGATGATCTAATGTATAACATTCCAAATTGAAAATTTGGGATGTTACAACAACCCACCTGGGCGCGCCAGGCTGGTGTATTGTGCCCACCAGGGGACGCTTCCTGGAAGTTTGTTTATTCCCAAAATTCTTAAATATTCCAAAACTGACAAAAAATACTTTTGCGGATTTTTCAGAGTCCCTTTACTTACCGCATCACGTACCTCCTTATTTTGACGATTCTGGAGTAGTCCGGAAGGACTCTTTTATGTGTTCTTCCGGTGTCAAAGTTTGGATAATATTACTTTCAACATTAATGGGTGTACCTGAGATATAATGCTTTATTCGATGTCCATTGACAACCTTCGGGTTAGTACCTTCGGAATTATTTATTTTGATGTCTCCAGACCAGTAAACCTCCTCGATGACATATGGGCCTTCCCATTTCGAGAGGAGTTTTCCTGCAAAGAATCTAAAACAAGAGTTGTACAAAAGAACATATTCTCCGACTTTAAACACACGCTTTTGGATTCTTTTGTCATGCCATCTTTTAACTTTTTCTTTGAATAATTTTGCATTTTCATAAGCTTGGGTTCTCCATTCATCCAATGAGCTAATATCAAATAACCTCTTTTCACCAGCAAGTTTGAAATCATAATTGAGTTCTTTAACTGCCCAATATGCTTTATGTTCTAACTCAAGAGGCAATGACAAGCTTTTCCATAAACCATTTTTTAAGAAGACATACCCATAGGATTTTTATATGCTGTCCTATAAGCCCAAAGTACATCATCTAATTTTTTAGACCAATTCTTCCTGGACCTATTAACAGTCTTTTGCAAAATTAATTTTATTTCTCTATTGCTAAGTTCAACTTGACCACTAGACTGAGGATGATAAGGTGATGCAATTCTATGGTTAACATCATACTTAGCAAGCATTTTACAAAAAGCACCATGAATAAGGCATTTCTAGACGCTTACCGATATTACCTTTTCTTTGGCATTCATCACAAGATGAGACGTACTTACGGGCAACCTTGAAGAGAGTAGGCCAATAAAATCCAAACTACAATACCTTATGAGCAGTTCTATCTCCAGCATGATGCCCTCCATAAGCTTTGGAGTGACATTTCCGTAGGATTTGTCCCTGTTCATGCTCAGGTACACAACATCTAATAATACCATCTACTCCTTCCTTATAAATATGTGGGTCATCCCAAAAGTAATGTCTTAAATCATAGAAGAATTTTTTGTTTTGTTGGTATGTAAGGCTAGGTGGTAGATATTTAGCAACAATGTAATTAGCATAGTCAGCATACCAAGGAGTACTATGAGAGACATTTATTGCAGCTAACTGCTCATCAGGAAAACTATCATCAATAGGAAGTGGGTCAGCAAGCACATTTTCAAGCCTAGACAAATTATCAGCTACTGGGTTCTCAGCTCCTTTTCTATCAATGATATGTAAATCAAATTCTTGTAACAAGAGAACCCAACGAATAAGTCTAGGTTTAGCATCTTTATTTTCCATAAGATATTTAATAGCAGCATGGTCTGTGTGAACAGTTACTTTGGAATCAACAATATAAGGTCTAAATTTATCACAAGCAAACACCACTGCTAAGAATTCTTTTTCAGTAGTAGCATAATTTCTTTTAGCACTGTCTAGAGTTTTACTAGCATAATGAATAACATTCAATTTTTTATCAACTCTTTATCCTAGAACAGCACCAACAGCATAATCACTAGCATCACACATAATTTCAAAAGGCAAGTTCCAATCAGGTGGTTGAACAATAGGTGCAGAAACTAAAGCTTTCTTGAGTGTTTTAAAGGCTTCTAAACAATCATCATCAAAAACAAAAGGAATATCCTTCTACAAAAGATTAGTGAGAGGCCTAGAAATTTTAGAGAAGTCCTTGATAAATCTCCTATAGAAACCAGCATGACCCAGGAAACTACGAATACCTTTTATATCTTTAGGACATGGAATTTTCTCAATTGCATCAACCTTAGCTTGGTCCACTTCAATACCTCTTTCAGAAATTTTATGACCCAAGACAATGCCTTCATTTACCATAAAGTGGCACTTCTCCCAATTCAAGACAAGATTTGTTTGTTCACATCTCTACAAAACTCGCTCAAGATTGCTTAAAAAATCATCAAAAGACTTCCCATAAACAGAAAAGTCATCCATGAAAACCTCAACAATCTTTTCACAAAAATCAGAGAATATAGCAGTCATACGTCTTTGAAAGGTAGCAGGTGCATTACATAAACCAAAAGGCATATGTCTATAAGCATAGGTTCCAAAAGGACAAGTAATAGTGGTCTTTCTTGATCAGGTTGAGAAACAGGTATTTGTGAAAAACCAGAATATCCATCAAGGAAGCAAAAGTGTGTGTGCTTAGATAATCTTTCAAGCATTTGATCAATAAAAGGCAAAGGGTAATGATCTTTTCTAGTTGCTTTGTTTAATTTTCTATAATCAATTACCATTCTTTAGCTTGTAACAATTCTTTGTGGAATAAGCTAATTCTTATCATTAGGAACAACAGTAATACCTCCTTTCTTAGGGACACAATGAACATGACTTACCCATCTACTATCAGCTATAGGATAGATTATACCTGCTTCCAGAAGTTTTAATATTTCCGTTCTTACCACCTCTTTCATCTTCGGATTTAACCAAAGTTGGTGATCAACAACGGGTTTAGCATCAGGTTCCATATTAATTTTGTGCTGACATAGAGTGGGACTAATGCCCTTTAAATCATCAAGAGTATATCCAATAGCAGCTCGGTGCTTCCTTAGAACTTTCAATAATCTTTCTTCTTCATGTTCTGAAAGGTTAGCACTGATAATAACAGGATATATCTTCTTTTCATCAAGATAAGCATATTTCAAAGTGTCTGGCAATTGTTTTAATTCAAACACAGGATCACCTTTAGGTGGAGGAGGACCTCCTAAAGTTTCAATAGGCAGATTATGTTTAAGTAGAGGATGTTGTTCAAAGAAATTTTTATCTATTTCATTCCTTTCATGCATATGTAAATCATTTTCATGATGTAACAAATATTGTTCTAAAGGATCAGTAGGTGGCACAGCAATAGAAGCAAGACCAATTAATTCATCCTTACTAGGCAATTCTTTTTCATGAAGATTTCTACTAAACTTGGAAAAATTAAACTCATGAGACTCATCATCAAAGCTAACACCGACAGTTTGTTTCTTACAATCTATCTTAGCATTAACTGTGTTCAAGAAAGGTCTTCCAAAGATAATGGGACAAAAGTCATCTTGTGGGGAAGCAAGAACAAGAAAATCAGTAGGGTAATTTATTTTCCCACACAAGACTTCAACATCTCTAATGATCCCAAATGGTGATATGGTGTATATATTAGCAAGTTTAATAGTAACATCTATTTCTTCCAACTCTGCAGGTGCTATGTCTTTCATAATTTCTTGATATAAGGTGTAAGGAATAGCACTCACACTAGCACCCATGTCACATAAGCCATGATAACAGTGATCTCCTATTTTAACTGAGATGAGAGGCATGTCCACAACAGGTCTATGTTTATCCCTTTTATCTGGTTTAGCAAGTCTAGCAGCTTCTTCACAGAAATAAATAACATGCCCATCTATGTCTTATTCTAAGAGATCTTTAACCATAGCTATGCTAGGTTCTACTTTGATTTGTTCATCAGGTTTATGTGTTCTAATATTGCTTTTGTTAACCACAGTTGAAACTTTAGCATGTTCCTTTATCCTAACAGGAAAAGGTGGTTTCTCAATATAAGCAGAAGGGACAACTGGATCAACATTATAAAGTATAGTTTCTTTTTTAACTGGTACCGGTCTTTAATTTTTTCTTTAATAGTTGGGTGATATTTAAACCACTTCTCTTTAGGGAGTTCAACATGAGTAGCAAATGATTCACAAAAGGGGGCTACTATCTCAGAGTCAAGTCCATATTTAGTGCTAAACTTTTGAAAATCATCGGCATCCAAAAAATATTTAACACAATCATACTTAAGTTTAATACCTGACTCTTTACCTTCGTCGAGTTCCCAATCTTCAGAATTGTGTTTAATTCTTTCCAAGAGATCCCAGCAGAATTCAATAGTCTTCTTCATAAAAGAACCAACACAAGAAGTATCAAGCATGGTTTGATCATTACGAGAAAGCCGAGCGTAAATTTTTTGGATAATAATTTCTCTTGAGAGCTCATGATTGGGGCATGAATATAACATTTACTTAAGCCTCCCCCAAGCTAGAGCAATACTTTCTCCTTCACGAGGCCAAAAATTATATATATAATTCCGATCACGATGAACTAGATGCATAGGATAAAAGTTTTGGTCGAACTCCAATTTCAAACGATTCCAATTCCATGATCCAATATCATCGCATAGCCTATACCATGCCAATGCTTTTCCCTTCAGAGATAAAGGGAAAACCTTTTTCATCACCTCATCTCCGGGTAAACCTGCAAGCTTAAACAATCCACAAATTTGTTCTACATATATCAAGTGCATATCAGGATGTTCGGTTCCATCTCCTGCATAAGGATTAGCTAGCAGTTGTTCTATCATACCCAAAGGAATTTCATATTCAATATTTTCAGTAGGTGCAGTAGGTTGAGGGGTGGCTAATTGTGGTTTCGGACGAGGTGAAGATACCCCGAACAAACCCCTCAAAGGATTGTTTTCCATAGTAACAAGTGACAATAAATTCCAGCACACTATATAAATGTTTCCTTACCGAATTCCACTTACCAAAGGCGCTTCACTCCCCGGCAACGACGCCAGAAAATAGCCTTGATGACCCACAATTATAGGGGATCAATTGTATCTCTTTTCGATAAGTAAGAGTGTCGAACCCAACGAGGAGCAGAAGGAAATGACAAGTAGTTTTCAGTAAGGTAATGTCTGCAAGTGCTGAAATTGTAAGTAACTGAGTAGTTTGATAGCAAGATAATTTGTAACGGACAAGTAACAATAGTATTAACAAAAGTGCAGCAAGGTAGCCCAATCCTTTTGAGGCAAAGGACAAGCCAAAATGGTCTCTTATGATAAGCAAAGTGTTCTTGAGGGTACACGGGAATTTCATCTAGTCACTTTCATCATTGTTGGTTCGATTTGTGTTCGCTACTTTGATAATTTGATATGTGGGTGGACCGGTGCTTAGGTGCTATTATTACTTGAACAAACCTCCTACTTATGGTTAACCCTCCCGCAAGCATCCGCAACTACGAGAAAAGTATTAAGAATAAATTCTAACTATAACATTAAACTTTTGGATCCAATCGGTCCCTACGGAATAGTGCATAAACTGGGGTTTAAGTTTCTGTCTCTCTCGCCACCCATCATCTAATTTCTACTCCACAATGCATTCCCTTAGGCCCAAATATGGTGAAGTGTCATGTAGTCGACGTTCACATGACACCACTAAGGGAATCACAACATACATACTATCAAAATATCGAACACATATCAAATTCACATGATTACTTGCAACATGATTTCTCCCATGACCTCAAGAACAAAAGTAACTACTCACAAATGATAAACATGTTCATGATCAGAGGAGTATTAAATAGCGTAATGGATCTGAACATATAATCTTCCACCAAATAAACCATATAGTAATCAACTACAAGATGTAATCAACACTACTAGTCACCCACAAGCACCAGTCTATAGTTCCGGTAACAAGATTGAACACAAGAGATGAACTAGGGTTTGAGATGAGATGGTGCTATTGAAGATGTTGATGGAGATTGCCCTCCCCAAGATGGGAGAGTTGTTGGTGATGATGATGACGATGATTTCCCCCTCCGGGAGGGAAGTTCCCCCGACGGAATCGCTCCGCAGGAGGGCAAAAGTGCTCCTGCCCAAGTTCCACCTTGAGACGGCGGCGCTCCGTCCTGAAAGCCTTTTGTTATTTTTCTAGGTCAAATGACCTATATACCAGAAGATGGGCGCCGGAGGTGGGCCGAGGAGGGCACAACCCACAAGGGCGCGCCCAGGTGGGTTGTGCCCACCTGGTGGGCCCCCTCTGGTAGTTATTTGCTCCAATAATTCTTAAATATTCCATAAAAAATCTTCGTGAAGTTTTAGCTTGTTTGGAGTTGTGCAGAATAGGTGGCCTGACGTAGCTTTTCCAGGTCCAGATTTCCAGCTGTCGGAATTCTCCCCCTTGGTGTGTACCTTGCAAATTGCGAGAGAAAAGGCATTAGAATTACTCCAAAAAGCATTATTATGGATAAAAACATTATAAATAACAGTAAGAAAACATGATGCAAAATGGACGTATCAGTGGCTGGCGGGTGTTTGTTTCTCCAACTTTAGTTGAATCGAGTTTGACTACGGCCGGTCCTTGTTGAAGGTTAAAATATCACACTTGACGAAAAATTGTTGTGGTTTTGATGCGTAGGTAAGAACGGTTCTTGCTAGAAGCCCGTAGCAGCCACGTAAAACTTGCAACAACAAAGTAGAGGACGTCTAACTTGTTTTTGCAGGGCATGTTGTGATGTGATATGGTCAAGACGTGATGAGATATAAATTGTTGTATGAGATGATCATGTTTTGTAAAAGTTATCGGCAACTGGTAGGAGTCTTATGGTTGTCGCTTTATTATATGAAATGCAATCGCCATGTAATTGCTTTACTTTATCACTAAGCGGTAGCGATAGTCGTGGAAGTAATAGTTGGTGAGACGACAACGATGCTATGATGGAGATCAAGATGTCAAGCCGGTGACGATGGAGATCATGACGGTGCTTTGGAGATGGAGATCAAAGGCACAAGATGATGATGGCCATATCATGTCACATATTTTGATTGCATATGATGTTTATCCTTTATGCATCTTATTTTGCTTAGTACAGCGGTAGCATTATAAGATGATCCCTCACTAAATTTCAAGGTATAAGTGTTCTCCCTGAGTATGCACCGTTGCGACAGTTCGTCGTGCCGAGACACCACGTGATGATCGGGTGTGATAAGCTCTACGTTCACATACAACGAGTGCAAGCCAGTTTTGCATGTGCAGAATACTCCGGTTAAACTTGACGAGCCTATCATATGCAGATATGGCCTCAGAACACTGAGACCGAAAGGTCGAGCGTGAATCATATAGTATATGATCAATATAGTGATGTTCACCATTGAAAACTACTCCATCTCACGTGATGATCGGACATGGTTTAGTTGATATGGATCACGTGATCATTTAGATGACTAGAGGGATTTCTATCTAAGGGAGTTCTTAAGTAATATGATTAATTGAACTTTAATTTATTATGAACTTAGTCCTGATAGTATTTGCATATCTATGTTGTAGATCAATAGCTTGCGATGTAGCTCCCCGTTTATCTTTTGATATGTTCCTAGAGAAAAATAAGTTGAAAGATGATAGTAGCAATGATGCAGACTGGGTCCGTGATCTGAGGATTATCCTCATTGCTGCACAGAAGAATTATGTCCTTGATGCACCGCTAGGTGACAGACCTATTGCAGGAGCATATGCAGACGTTATGAACGTTTGGCAAGCTCGGTATGATGACTACTTGATAGTTTAGTGCGCCATGCTTTACGGCTTAGAACCGGGACTACAAAAACGTTTTGAACGCCACCGAGCATATAAGATGTTCCAAGAACTAAAATTGGTATTTCAGACTCATGCCCGAGTCGAGAGGTATGAGACCTCTGACAAGTATTTTGCCTACAAGATGGAGGAGAATTGCTCAACTAGTGAGCATGTGCTCAGAATGTCTAAGTACTAGAATCGCTTGAATCAAGTGGGAGTTAATGTTCCAGATAAGATAGTGATTGACAGAGTTCTCTAGTCACTATCACCAAGTTACTGGAACTTCATGATGAACTATAATATACAAGGGATGACGAAAAACGATTCCCGAGCTCTTCGCGATGCTGAAATCGACGAAGGTAGAAATCAAGAAAAGCATCAAGTGTTGATGGTTGAAAAGACCACTAGTTTCAAGTAAAAGGGCAAGGGAAAGAAAGGGAACTTCAAGAAGAATGTCAAGCAAGTTGCCACTCCCATGAAGAAGCCCAAAGCTATACCCAAGCCTGAAACTGAGTGCTTCTACTCCAAAGGAAATGGTCACTGGAAGTGGAACTGCCCCAAATACTTGGCGGATAAGAATGATGACAAAGTGAACAAAAGTATATATGATATACATGTTATTGATGTGTACTTTACTAGTGTTCATAGTAGCCCCTGGGTATTTGATACCGGTTCAGTTGCTATGATTAGTAACTCGAAACAGGAGTTACAAAATGAACAAAGACTAGTTGAGGGCGAGGTGACGATGTGTGTTGGAAATGATTCCAAGGTTGATAAGATCACCATCGCATACTCCCTCTACCTTCGGGATTAGTATTGGAACTAAATAAATCTTATTTGGTGTTTGCGTTGAGCATAAATATGATTGGATCATGTTTATTGCGATATGGTTATTCATTTAAGTCAGCGAATAATTGTTGTTCTGTTTACATGAATAAAACCTTCTATGGTCTTACATCCAATGTAAATGGTTTACTGAATCTCGATCACAGTGATACACATAATATTGATGCCAAAAGATGCAAAGTTAATAATGATAGTGCAACTTATTTGTGGCACTGCCGTTTAGGTCATATTGGTGTAAGCGCATGAAGAAACTCCATGCCGATGGGCTTTTCGAATCACTTGATGCTTGCGAACCATGCCTCATGGGCAAGATGACTAAGACTCCGTTCTCCGAAACAATGGAGCGAGCCACTGACTTATTGGAAATAATAAATACTGATTATGCGGTCCGATGAGTGTTGAGGCTCGCGGCGGGTATCGTTATTTTCTGACCTTCACATATGATTTAAGCAGATATGGGTATATCTACTTAATGAAACACAAGTCTGAAACATTTGAAAAGTTTAAAGAACTTCAGAGTGAAGTGGAGAATCATCATAACAAGAAAATAAAGTTTCTACGATCTGATCGCGGAGGCAAATATTTGAGTTACGAGTTTTGCCTTCATTTAAAACAATGTGGAATAGTTTCACAACTCACGCCACCTGAAACACCATAGCGTAATGGTGTGTCCGAACGTCGTAACCGTACTTTATTGTATATAGTGCGATCTATGATGTCTCTTACCGATTTACCACTAGTGTTTTGGGTTATGCATTAGAGACAACTTCATTCACGCTAAACAGGGCTCCATCTAAATCCGTTGAAACGACATCGTATGAACTGTGGTTTGGCAAGAAACCTAAGTTGTCGTTTCTTAAAGTTTGGGGTTGCGATGCTTATGTGAAAAAGCTTCAGCTTGATAAGCTCGAACCCAAATCGGAGAAGTACGTCTTCATAGGATATCCAAAAGAAACTATTGGGTACACCTTCTATCATAGATTCGAAGGCAAGATATTTTTTGCTAAGAATGGATCCTTTCTAGAGAAGGAGTTTCTCTCGAAAGAAGTGAGTGGGAAGAAAGTAGAACTTGATGAGGTAATTGTACCTTCTCCCGAATTGGAAAGTAGTTCATCACAGAAATCAGTTCCAGTGATTCCTACACCAATCAGTGAGGAAACTAATGATGATGATCATGAAACTTCAGATCAAGTTACTACCTAACCTCGTAGGTCAACCAGAGTACGATCCACACCAGAGTGGTACGGTAATCCTGTACTTGACCATGACGAACCTATGAACTATGAGGAAGCGATGATGATCCCAGATTCCGCGAAATGGCTTGAGGCCATGAAATCTGAGATGGGATCTATGTATGAGAACAAAGTATGGACTTTGGTTGACTTGCCCGATGATCGGCAAGCCATTGAGAATAAATGGATCTTCAAAAGGAAGATAGACGCTGATAGTAGTGTTACTATCTAGAAAGCTCGAATTGTCGCAAAAGGTTTTCGACAAGTTCAAGGTGTTGACTACGATGAGATTTTCTCACTCGTAGCGATGCTTGAGTCTGTCCGAATCATGTTAGCAATTGCCACATTTTATGAAATCTGGCAAATGGATGTCAAAACTGCATTCCTTAATGGATTTCTTAAAGAAGAGTTGTATATGATGCAACAAGAAGGTTTTGTCAGTCCTAAAGGTGCTATCAAAGTGTGCAAGATCCAGCGATCCATCTATGGACTAGTGCAAGCATCTCGGAGTTGGAATATACGCTTTGATGAGTTGATCAAAGCATATAGTTTTATACAGACTTACGGTGAAGCCTGTATTTACAAGAAAGTGAGTGGGAGCACTACAACATTTCTGATAAGTATATGTGAATGACATATTGTTGATCGGAAATAATGTAGAATTTTCTAGAAAGCATAAAGGAGTGTTTGAAAGGAGTTTTCAAAGAAAGACCTCGGTAGAGTTGCTTACATATTGAGGATCAAGATCTATAGAGATAGATCAAGATGCTTGATAAGTTTTTTCAATGAGTACATACCTTGACAAGATTTTGAAGTAGTTCAAAATGGAATAGTCAAAGAAGGAGTTCTTGCCTGTGTTGCAAGGTGTGAAGTTGAGTAAAGACTCAAAACCCGACCACGGCAGAAAATATAAAGAGAATGAAAAGTCATTCCCTATGCCTCAGTCATAGGTTCTATAAAGTATGCTATGTTGTGTACGAGACCTATTGTGTACCTCACCATGAGTTTGGCAAGAGGGTACAATAGTGATCCAGGAGTGGATCACTTGACAGCGGCCAAAATTATCCTTAGTGGAATAAGAACATGTTTCTCGGTTATGGAGGTGACAAAAGTTCATCGTAAAGGGTTACGTCGATGCAAGCTTTGACACTGATCCGGATGACTCTAAGTCTCAATCTGGATACATATTGAAAGTGGGAGCAATTAGCTAGAGTAGCTCCGTGCAGAGCATTGTAGACATATAAAATTTGCAAATGCATACGGCTCTGAATGTGGCAGACCCGTTGACTAAAATTCTCTCACAAGCAAAACATGATAACACCTTAGTACTTTTTGGGTGTTAATCACATGGCGATGAGAACTAGATTATTGACTCTAGTAAACCCTTTGGGTATTGGGCACATGCGATGTGAACTATAGAGTGTTAAATCACATGACGATGTGAACTATTGGTGTTAAATCACATGGCGATGTGAACTAGATTATTGACTCTAGTGCAAGTGGGAGACTGAAGGAAATATGCCCTAGAGGCAATAATAAATATGTTATTTATATTTCCTTATATCATGATAAATGTTTATTATTCATGCTAGAATTGTATTAACCGAAAACTTGACACTGAAGGAAATATGCCCTAGAGGCAATAATAAAGTTATTATATATTTCCTTATTTCATGATAAATATTATTATTCATGCTAGAATTGTATTAACCGGAAACTTAGTACATGTGTGAATACATAGACATACAGAGTGTCACTAGTATGCCTCTACTTGACTAGCTCGTTAATCAAAGATAGTTAAGTTTCCTAGCCATAGACATGAGTTGTCATGTGATGAACGGGATCACATCATTAGAGAATGGTGTAATTGACTTGACCCATCCATTAGCCTAGCACGATGATCGTTTAGTTTGTTGCTATTGCTTTCTTCATGACTTATACATGTTCCTATGACTGAGATTATGCAACTCCCGAATACCAGAGGAACACTTTGTGTGCTACCAAACGTCAGAACGTAACTGGGTGATTATAAAGGTGCTCTACAGGTGTCTCCGATGGTGTTTGTTGGGTTGGCATAGATCGAGATTAGGATTTGTCACTCCGATTGTCGGAGAGGTATCTCTGGGCCCTCTCGGTAATGCATATCACTATAAGCCTTGCAAGCAATGTGACTAATGAGTTAGTTGCGGGATAATGCATTACGGAACGAGTAAAGAGACTTGCCGGTAACGAGATTGAACTAGGTATTGAGATACCGACGATCGAATCTCGGGCAAGTAACATACCGATGACAAAGGGAACAATGTATGTTGTTATGCGGTTTGACCGATAAAGATCTTTGTAGAATATGTGGGAGCCAATATGAGCATCCAGGTTCCGTTATTGGTTATTGACCGGAAACGTGTCTCGGTCATGTCTACATAGTTCTCGAACCCGTAGGGTCCGCACGCTTAAAGTTCGGTGATGATTTGTATTATGAGTTATGTGATTTGATGACCGAAGTTTGTTCGGAGTCCCGGATGAGATCAGGGACATGACGAGGAGTCTCGAAATGGTCGAGACATAAAGATCAATATATTGGAAGGCTATATTCGGACATCAGAAAGTTTCTGAGTGGTTCGGGTATTTATCGGAGTACCGGAGAGTTACGGGAATTTGCCGGGCAGTATATGGGCCTTATTGGGCTTTAAGGGAAAGAAAGAGGGGCTGCCTAGGGCAGCCCGCGCGCCCCCCAAGGCCTTGTCCGAATTGGACTAGTCCCCTTCCTTCTCTCCTACTCCTACTACATGGAAGGGGGGAATCCTACTCCCGGTGGGAGTAGGACTCCCCAGGGGGCGCCATAGTAGAGGGCCGGTCCTCCCCTCCTACACTCCTTCATAGACGGAGGAGGGGGGCACCCCATAGACACACAAGTTGATCAGTGATCTCTTAGCCGTGTGCGGTGCCCCCCTCCACCATAATCCACCTCGGTCATATCGTTGCAGTGCTTAGGCGAAGCCCTGCGCCGGTAGCTTCGTCATCACCGTCACCACGCCGTCATGCTGATGAAACTCTCCCTCGACACTCTGCTGGATCGTGAGTTCGTGGGACGTCATTGAGCTGAACGTGTGCTGAACTCGAAGGTGCCGTGCGTTCGGTACTTGGATCGGTCGGTTCATGAAGACGCACGACTGCATCAACCGCGTTGATAAAACGCTTCCGTTTACGGTCTACGAGGGTATGTGGACAACACTCTCCCGCTCGTTGCTATGCATCACCATGATCTTGCGTGTGCGTAGGAATTTTTTTAAAATTACTACGTTCCCCAACAGTGGTATCAGAGCCAGGTTTATGCGTAGATGTTATATGCACGAGTAGAACACAAGTGAGTTGTGGGCGATACTAGTCATACTGCTTACCAGCATGTCATACTTTGATTCGGCGGTATTGTTGGATGAAGCGGCCCGGACCGACATTACGCGTACGCTTACGCGAGACTGGTTCTACCGACGTGCTTCGCACACAGGTGGCTGGCGGGTGTCAGTTTCTCCAACTTTAGTTGAATCGAGTGTGGCTACGCCCGGTCCTTGTTGAAGGTTAAAACAACACATACTTGACGAAATATCGTTGTGGTTTTGATGGGTAGGTATGAACGGTTCTTGCTCAGCCCGTAGCAGCCACGTAAAACTTGCAACAATAAAGTAGAGGACGTCTAACTTGTTTTTGCAGGGCATGTTGTGATGTGATATGGTCAAGACATGATGCTAAATTTTATTGTATGAGATGATCATGTTTTTTAACAGAGTTATCGGCAACTGGCAGGAGCCATATGGTTGTCGCTTTATTGTATGCAATGCAATCGCCCCGTAATTGTTTTTACTTTATCACTAAGCGGTAGCGATAGTCGTAGAAACAATAGTTGGCGAGACGACAACGATGCTACGATGTAGATCAAGGTGTCGCGCCGGTGACGATGGTGATCATGACGGTGCTTTGAAGATGGAGATCAAAGGCACAAGATGATGATGGCCATATCATATCACTTATATTGATTGCATGTGATGTTTATCTTTTATGCATCTAATTTGCTTTGATTGACGGTAGCATTATAAGATGATATCTCACTAAATTTCAAGGTATAAGTGTTCTCACTGAGTATGCACCATTGCGAAAGTTCGTCGTGCCGAGACACCACGTGATGATCGGGTGTGATAAGCTCTACGTTCACATACAACGGGTGCAAGCCAGTTTTGCACGTGCAGAATACTCGGGTTAAACTTGACGAGCCTAGCATATGCAGATATGGCCTCGGAACACTGAGACCGAAAGGTCGAGCGTGAGTCATATAGTAGATATGATCCAACATTGTGATGTTCACCATTGAAAGCTACTCCATCTGACGTGATGATCGGACATGGTTTAGTTGATTTGGATCACGTGATCACTTATATGATTAGAGGGATGTCTATCTAAGTGGGAGTTCTTAAGTAATATGATTAATTGAACTTTAATTTATCATGAACTTAGTCCTGATAGTATTTGCATATTTATGTTGTAGATCAATAGCTCGCGATGTAGTTCCCCGTTTATTTTTGATATGTTCCTAGAGAAATATATGTTGAAAGATGATAGTAGCAATGATGTGGACTTGGTCCGTGATCTGAGGATTATCCTCATTGCTGCACAGAAGTATTATGTCCTTGATGCACCGCTAGGTGACAGAACTATTGCAGGAGCAAATACAGACGTTATGAACGTTTTGACAAAAGCTCGGTATGATGACTACTCGATAGTTTAGTGCACCATGCTTTACGGCTTAGAACCGGGACTTCAAAAATGTTTTGAACGCCACGGAGCATATAAGATGTTCCAAGAGTTGAAATTGTTATTTCATACTCATACCCGTGTCGAGAGGTATGAGACCTCTGACAGTACTTTGCTTACAAGATGGAGGAGAATAGCTCAACTAGTGAGTATGTGCTCAGATTGTCTGGGTACTAAAATTGCTTGAATCAAATGGGAGTTAATCTTCCAGATAAGATAGTAATTGACAAAGTTATCTAGTCACTATCACCAAGTTACTAGAACTTCGTGATGAACTATAATATGCAAGGGATGACGAAAACAATTCCCAAGCTCTTCACGATGCCAAAATCGGCGAAGGTAGAAATCAAGAAAAACATCAAGTGTTGATGGTTGACAAGACCACTAGTTTCAAGAAAAAAAGGGCAAAGGGAAGAAGGGGAACTTCAAGAAGAATGACAAGCAAGTTGCTGCTCAAGTGAAGAAGCCCAAGTCTGGACCTAAGCTTGAGACTAAGTGCTTCTACTGCAAACGGACTGGTCACTAGAAGCGGAACTACCCCAAGTATTTGGCGGATAAGAAGGATGGCAAAGTGAACAAAGGTATATTTCATATACATGTTATTGATGTGTACTTTACTAGTGTTTATAGCAACCCCTCAGTATTTGATACTGGTTCAGTTGCTAAAAGTAGTAACTCGAAACGGGAGTTGCAGAATGAACAGAAACTAGTTAAGGGTGAAGTGACGATGTGTTTTGGAAGTAGTTCCAAGATTGATATAATCATCATCGCACACTCCCTATACTTTCGGGATTAGTGTTGAACCTAAATAAATGTTATTTGGTGTTTGCGTTGAGCATGAATATGATTTGATCATGTTTATTGCAATACGGTTATTCATTTAAATTAGAGAATAATTGTTGTTCTGTTTACATGAATAAAACCTTCTATGGTCATACACCCAATGAAAATGGTTTGTTGGATCTCGATCGTAGTGATGCACATATTCATAATATTGAAGCCAAAAGATGCAAAGTTAATAATGATAGTGCAACTTATTTGTGGCACTGCCATTTAGGTCATATTGGTGTAAAGCGCATGAAGAAACTCCATGCTGATGGGCTTTTTGAATCACTTGATTATGAGTCACTTGATGCTTGCGAACCATGCCTCATGGGCAAGATGACTAAGACTCCGTTGTCCGGAACAATGGAGCAAGCAACTGACTTATTGGAAATAATACATACTGATGTATGCGGTCCGATGAGTGTTGAGGCTTGCTGCAGGTATCATTTTTTTGACCTTCACAAATGATTTGAGCAGATATGGGTATATCTACTTGATGAAACATAAGTCTGAAACATTTGAAAAGTTCAAAGAATTTCAGAGTGAAGTGGAGAATCATCGTAACAAGAAAATAAAAGTTTCTACGATATGATCGCAGAGGTAAAATATTTGAGTTACGAGTTTGGCCTTCAGGCAAAACAATGTGAAATAGTTTCACTACTCACGCCACCTGGAACACCACAGTGTAATGGTGTGTCCGAACGTCATAACTGTGCTTTATTAGATATGGTGCAATCTATGATGTCTCTTACCAATTTACCACTATCGTTTTGGGATTATGCATTAGAGACAGCTGCATTCACGTTAAATAGGGCACCATCTAAATCCGTTGAGACGACACCGTATGAACTATGGTTTAGCAATAAACCTAAGCTGTTGTTTCTTAAAGTTTGAAGTTGCGATGCTTATGTGAAAAAGTTTCAACCTGATAAGCTTGAACCCAAATAGGAGAAATGCGTCTTCATAGGATACCCAAAGGAGACTGTTGGGTACACCTTCTAATCACAGATCCGAAGGAAAAATATTCGTTGCTAAGAATGGATCCTTTCTAGAGAAGGAGTTTCTCTCGAAAGAAGTGAGTGGGAGGAAAGTAGAACTTGATGAGGAAATTGTACCTTCTCCCGAATTGGAAAATAGTTCATCACAGAAATCAGTTCCAGTGATGCCTACACCAATTAGTGAGGAAGATGAATGATGATGATCATGCAACTTCAGATCAAGTTACTACCGAACCTCGTAGGTCAACCAGAGTACGGTCTGCACCAGAGTGGTACGGTAATCCTGTTCTGGAGGTCATGTTACTTGACCATGACGAACCTACGAACTATGAGGAAGCAATGATGAGCCCAGATTCCGCAAAATGGTTTGAGGCCATGAAATCTGAGATGGGATCCATGTATGAGAACAAAGTGTGGACTTTGGTTGACTTGCCCGATGATCGGCAAGCCATAGAGAATAAATGGATCTTCAAGAAGAAGACTGACGCTGACGGTAATGTTACTGTCTACAAAGCTCGACTTGTCGCAAAAGGTTTTCAACAAGTTCAAGGAGTTGACTACGATGAGACCTACTCGCCCATAGCGATGCTTAAGTCTGTCCGAATCATATTAGCAATTGCCACATTTGATGAAATCTGGCAAATGGATGTCAAAACTACATTCCTTAACGGATTTCTTAAAGAAGAGTTGTATATGATACAACAAGAAGGTTTTGTCAATCCTAAAGGTGCTAACAAAGTGTGCAAGCTCCAGCGATCCATCTATGGACTGGTGCAAGCATCTAGGAGTTGGAATATACGCTTTGATGAGTTGATCAAAGCATATAGTTTTATACAGACTTGCGGTGAAGCCTCTAAGTGAGTGGGAGCACTACAGCCTCTCTGATAAGTATATGTGAGCGACATATTGTTGATCAGAAATGATGTAGAATTTTCTGGAAAGCATAAAGGAGTGTTTGAAAGGAGTTTTTCAAAGAAAGACCTCGGTGAAGCTACTTACATATTGAGCATCAAGATCTATAGAGATAGATCAAGACGCTTGATAAGTTTTTTCAAATGAGTACATACCTTGACAAGATTTTGAAGTAGTTCAAAATGGAACAGTCAAATAAGGAGTTCTTGCCTGTGTTGCAAGGTGTGAAGTTGAGTAAAGACTCAAAACCCGACCACGGCAGAAGATAGAGAGAGAATGAAAGTCATTCACTATGCCTCAGCCATAGGTTCTATAAAGTATGCCATGATATGTACCAGACCTATTGTATACCCTGCCCTGAGTTTGGCAAGGGAGTACAATAGTGATCTAGGAGTTGATCACTGGACATTGGTTAAAATTATCCTTAGAGAACTAAGGAAATATTTCTCGATTATGGAGGTGATAAAGAGTTCATCGTAAAGAGTTGCATCGATGCAAGTTTAACACCGATCTAGATGACTCTGAGTCTTGATCTGGATACATATTGAAAGTGGGAGCATTTAGCTAGAGTAGCTCCGTGCAGAGCATTGTAGACATAGAATATTTGCAAAATACATACGGCTCTTAATGTGGCAGACCCGTTGACTAAACTTCTCTCACAAGCAAAACATGATCACACCTTAGTACTCTATGGGTGTTAATCACATTGCAATGTGAACTAGATTATTGACTTAGTAAACCCTTTGGGTATTAGTCACATGATGATGTGAACTATGGGTGTTAATCACATAGTGATGTGAACTATTGGTGTTAAATCACATGGCGATTTGAACTAGATCATTGACTCTAGTGCAAGTGGGAGACTGAAGGAAATATGCCCTAGAGGCAATAATAAAGTTGTTATTTATTTCCTTATTTCATGATAAATGTTTATTATTCATGCTAGAATTGTATTAACCGGAAACTTAGTACATGTGTGAATACATAGACATACAGAGTGTCACTAGTATGCCTCTACTTGACTAGCTCGTTAATGAAAGATGGTTAAGTTTCCTAGCCATAGACATGAGTTGTCATTTGATGAACGGGATCACATCATTAGAGAATGATGTGATTGACTTGACCCATCCATTAGCTTAGCACGATGATCGTTTAGTTTGTTGCTATTGCTTTCCTCATGACTTATACATGTTCCTATGGCTATGAGATTATGCAACTCCCGAATACCGGAGGAACACTTTGTGTGCTACCAAACGTCAGAACGTAACTGGGTGATTATAAAGGTGCTCTACAGGTGTCTCCGATGGTGTTTGTTGGGTTGGCATAGATCGAGATTAGGATTTGTTACTCCGATTGTCGGAGAGGTATCTCTGGGCCCTCTCGGTAATGCATATCACTATAAGCCTTGCAAGCAATGTGACTAATGAGTTAGTTGTGGGATAATGCATTACGGAACGAGTAAAGAGACTTGCCGGTAACGAGATTGAACTAGGTATTGAGATACCGATGATCGAATCTCGGGCAAGTAACATACCGATGACAAAGGGAACAACATATATTGTTATGCGGTTTGACCGATAAAGATCTTCGTAGAATATGTGGGAACCAATTTGAGCATCCAGGTTTCGTTATTGGTTATTGATCGGAAACGTGTCTCGGTCATGTCTACATAGTTCTCGAACTCGTAGGGTCCGCACGCTTAACGTTTGGTGACGATTTGTATTATGAGTTATGTGATTTGATGACCGAAGTTTGTTCGGAGTCCTGGATGAGATCGGGGACATGACGCGGAGTCTTGAAATGGTCGAGACATAAAGATCGATATATTGGAAGGCTATATTCGGACATCGGAAAGGTTCTGAGTGGTTCGGGTATTTATCGGAGTACCGGAGAGTTACGGGAATTCGCCGGGGAGTATATGGGCCTTATTGGGCTTTAAGGGAAAGAGAGAGGGGCTGCCTAGGGCAGGCCGCGCGCTCCCCCAAGGCCTAGTCTGAATTGGACTAGGGGGAGGGGCGGCGCCCCCTCCTTCCTTCTCTTCTCTCTTCCCCTTCCTTCTCTCCTACTCCTACTACATGGAAGGGGGGGAATCCTACTCCCGGTGGGAGTAGGACTCCCCAGGGCGCGCCATAGTAGAGGGCCGGCCCTCCCCCTCCTCCACTCCTTTATATACGGAGGAGGGGGGCACCCCATAGACACACAAGTTGATCATTGATCTCTTAGCCGTGTGTGGTGCCCCCTCCACCATAATCCACCTCGGTCATATCGTTGCAGTGCTTAGGCGAAGCCCTGCGCCGGTAGCTTCATCATCACCGTCACCACGCCGTCGTGCTGACGAAACTCTCCCTCGACACTTTGCTGGATCGTGAGTTCGTGGGACGTCATCGAACTGAACGTGTGCTGAACTCGGAGGTGCCGTGCGTTTGGTACTTGGATCGGTCGGATCGTGAAGACATACGACTACATCCACCGCGTTGATAAAACGCTTCCGCTTACGGTCTACGAGGGTACGTGGACAACACTCTCCCGCTCATTGCTATGCATCACCATGATCTTGCGTGTGCATAGGATTTTTTTTTGAAATTACTACGTTCCCCAACAGATACATGTGTGAATTCATAGACAAAACAAAGTGTCCTAGTATGCCTCTACTTGACTAGCTCGTTAATAAAAGATGGTTAAGTTTCCTAACCATAGACATGTGTTGTCAGCTGATGAACGGGATCACATCATTAGGAGAATGATGTGATGGACAAGACTCATCCGTTAGCTTAGCATAATGATCATTTAGTTTTATTGCTATTGTTTTCTTCATGACTTATACATATTCCTCTAACTATGAGATTATGCAACTCCCAAATACCGGAGGAACACTTTGTGTGCTATTAAATGTCACAACATAACTGGGTGATTATAAAGATGCTCTACAGGTGTCTCCGATGGTGTTTGTTGAGTTGGCGTAGATCGAGATTAGGATTTGACACTCCGAGTATCGGAGAGGTATCTCTGGGCCCTCTCGGTAATACACATCACTATAAGCCTTGCAAGCAATGTGACTAATGAGTTAGTTACGGGATGATGCATTACAGAACGAGTAAAGAGACTTGCCGGTAACAAGATTGAACTAGGTATGATGATACCGACGATCGAATCTCGGGCAAGTAACATACCGATGACAAAGGGAATAACGTATGTTGTTATGCGGTTTGACCGATAAAGATCTTCGTAGAATATGTAGTAACCAATATGAGCATCCAGGTTCTGCTATTGGTTATTGACCAGAGATGTGTCTTGATCATGTCTACATAGTTCTCGGACCCGTAGGGTCCGCACGCTTAACGTGCGATGACGATTTATATTATGAGTTATGTGATTTGATGACCGAAGTTTGTTTAGAGTCCCGGATGAGATCACGGACATGACGAGGAGTCTTGAAATGGTCGAGAGGTAAAGATTCATATATTTGAAGATTGCATTTGAACATCGGAATGGTTCCGAGTGGTTCGGGCATTTTTCCGGAGTACCGGGAGGTTACCGGAGCCCCCCGGGAGAAGTATTGGGCCTATTGGGCCTTATTGGAGGAGAGGAGAAAGGCCACGTGAGAGGGGCGCCCCCCTTGCCCAAACCGAATTGGACTAGGGGAGGGGGCGACCCCCCTCTTTCCTTCTCCCTCTCTCTCCCTTCCCCTTTTCCTTCTCCGATGGAAGGAAGAAGGGGGGCCGAATCCTACTTGGACTAGGAGTCCAAGTAGGACCCCCCCTTATGGCACGCCCCCTTAGGCCGGCCACCTCCTCCTCCCCCCTTTATATACGGAGGCGGGGGCACCCCAAAGGTACAACAGACATCTCTTAGCCGTGTGCGGTGCCCTCCTCCACAGTTTACCACCTCGGTCATATCGTCATAGTGCTTAGGCGAAACCCTGCGCTGGTAACTTCATATCACCGTCGCCACGCCGTCGTGCTGATGGAACTTTCCCTCGTCCTCAACTAGATCAAGAGCTCGAGGAACGTCATCGTGCTGAACGTGTGCTGAACACGGAGGTGCTGTACGTTCGGTACTTGGATCGGTTGGATCGTGAAGACGTTCAACTACATCAACCGCGTTACTAAACGCTTCCGCTTTCGGTCTACGAGGGTACGTGGACACACTCTCCCGTCTCGTTGCTATGCATCTCCTAAATAGATCTTGCGTGATCGTAGGAAACTTTTTGAAATACTGCGTTCCCCAACATTATTATCTGTGCGTCGCAAAGAAAAAGCAGGTAAAATTGTAACATATTTAAGATATGCATATATTGAATTCTCATGCCGCCATATCTATCATAAACTTTGCGAAGGCATACCAATAAATGGTTTGAAGGTGCAGCTCTTATATAATAACCTGTTGGGAAGAGAAAGTATATACACTAACCTGTTCAATGGAGTAAATTGGAAACTTGCATACTGTCAGAAAATCAGAGTTACAGGTTGAGAGAACAAAAGAATGACACCTCATGCAATATAATGTAGAATAACTGGCAACAAAAGGCAATAAAGTGGAAAAGCTTAGCTTATTTGTGAAGGAAACAGAATTAAGTCTTGGTAGGCATCGTGCCTTTACATGTTAGTAATTGGTGGAAAGGCATGAGAAAAGCAAAGATATATATTACCAATCAAACATTGCGTAATAAAAAAGGATATATCCTTATGTCAGCATCAAGCTCTACTTCATATTTTGACCTGTGATCACAACACATCTCCATAGCCATGTGTTTCCTACATAGAACTGCTTGGCAATCCACAGCATTTGCAAAAAACTATTACCAGCGAGATAGGAAGAAAAACGACGCATGCATATGCAAATACAATCATATTGTATCACAGTGTAGAGTGTAACTGCACGTGTTTTGACTGCATGCTCGTCATACCTTCCAAAGAACAAAGTTGTAAGAGTTGTGGTTCTCGACGATCAACTGATTGACTGAATCATTTGCAAGAGCAAGATCTGCACTTAAGAAAGCTTTGTGGATTGAGTTTGCGACAGATTCAGAAGAAAAACATCATGTACTGCTTATGGGAACTCTGAATCCTTAAAGAACAACCTCATTGCATGTTTTTTCATGTATAGGATGCTGCATCAGAACCTTCATGGCCATCAAAAACCTACAACTAAGTAACACAGTTAGTTCAGATAGTGCAAGATAATCTCCCTGAAGTCCATGTGGGTTACTGGGATCATAGGGCAGGTTTTCTTGATGTAGGGAGGACAACATTATTTGGGCATGGAGGTGATGAGTGAAGTTGACTGTGAAGGTTTTCTTGATGTAGGGAGGACTGAAGGAAATATGCCCTAGAGGCAATAATAAAGTATTATATATTTCCTTGTATCATGATAAATGTTTATTATTCATGCTAGAATTGTATTAACAGGAAACATAATACATGTGTGAATATATAGACAAACAGAGTGTCACTAGTATGCCTCTACTTGACTAGCTCGTTAATCAAAGATGGTTATGTTTCCTAGCCATAGACATAAGTTGTCATTTGATTAACGAGATCACCTCACTAGGAGAATGACGTGATTGACTTGACCCATTCCGTTAGCTTAGCACTCGATCGTTTAGTATGTTGCTATTGCTTTCTTCATGACTTATACATGTTCCTATGACTATGAGATTATGCAACTCCCGTTTATCGTAGGAACACTTTGTGTGCTACCAAACGTCACAACGTAAATGGGTGATTATAAAGGTGCTCTACAGGTGTCTCCAAAGGTACTTGTTGGGTTGGCGTATTTCGAGATTAGGATTTGTCACTCCAATTGTCGGAGAGGTATCTCTGGGCCCACTCGGTAATGCACATCACTATAAGCCTTGCAAGCATTGTGACTAATGAGTTAGTTGCGGGATGATGTGTTACGGAACGAGTAAAGAGACTTGCCGGTAACGAGATTGAACTAGGTATCGAGATACCGACGATCAAATCTCGGGCAAGTAACATACCGGTGACAAAGGGAACAACGTATGTTGTTATGCGGTCTGACCGATAAAGATCTTCGTAGAATATGTGGGAGCCAATATGGGCATCCAGGTCCCGCTATTGGTTATTGACCGGAGACGTGTCTCGGTCATGTCTACATAGTTCTCGAACCCGTAGGGTCCGCACGCTTAACGTTACGATGACAGTTTTATTGAGTTTTGATGTACCGAAGGAGTTCGGAGTCCCGGATGAGATCGGGGACATGACGAGGAGTCTCGAAATGGCCGAGACGTAAAGATCGATATATTGGACGACTATATTCGGACTTCGGAAAGGTTCCGAGTGATTCGGGTATTTTTCGGAGTACGGGAGAGTTACGGGAATACGTATTGGGCCTTATTGGGCCATACGGGAAAGAAGGAAAAGGGCCTCAAGGGTGGCCGCACCCCTCCCCTTGGTCTGGTCCGAATTGGACTAGGGAAGGGGGGCGCCCCCTTCCTTCCTTCTCTTTTTCCCTTCCTCTTTTCCTATTCCATATGGGAGGTGGAATCCTACTAGGACTAGGGAGTCCTAGTAGGACTCCACACTTGGTGCGCCCCCTCCTAGGGCCGGCCTCCTCCTCCCTTGCTCCTTTATATACGGGGGCAAGGGGGCACCCCATGGACACAACAATTGATCCTTGAGATCTCTTAGCCGTGTGCGGTGCCCCCCTCCACCATATTACACCTCGATAATACCGTTGCGGAGCTTAGGCGAAGCCCTGCGTCGGTGGAACATCATCATCGTCACCACGCCGTCGTGCTGACGAAACTCTCCCTCAACACTCGGCTGGACCGGAGTTCGAGGGACGTCATCGAGCTGAACGTGTGTAGAACTCGGAGGTGCCGTACGTTCGGTACTTGATCGGTCGGATCGTGAGGACGTACGACTACATCAACCGCGTTGTGATAACGCTTCCGCTGTCGGTCTACGAGGGTACGTGGACAACACTCTCCCCTCTCGTTGCTATGCATCACCATGATCTTGCGTGTGCGTAGGAATTTTTTTGAAATTACTACGTTCCCCAACAGTGGCATCCGAGCCTGGTTTTATGCGTTGATGCTATGCACGAGTAGAACACAAGTGAGTTGTGGGCGATATAAGTCATACTGCTTACCAGCATGTCATACTTTGGTTCAGCGGTATTGTGAGATGAAGCGGCCCGGACCGACATTACGCGTACGCTTACGCGAGACTGGTTTCACCGTTGCGAGCACTCGTTGCTTAAAGGTGACCGGCGGGTGTCTGTCTCTCTCACTTTAGTTGAACCGAGTGTGGCTACGCCCGGTCCTTGCGAAGGTTAAAACAGCACCAACTTGACAAACTATCGTTGTGGTTTTGATGCGTAGGTAAGAACGGTTCTTGCTAAGCCCGTAGCAGCCACGTAAAATATGCAACAACAAAGTAGAGGACGTCTAACTTGTTTTTGCAGGGCATGTTGTGATGTGATATGGTCAAGACATGATGTGATATAATGTGTTGTATGCGATGATCATGTTTTGTAACCGAGTTATCGGCAACTGGCAGGAGCCATATGGTTGTCGCTTTATTGTATGAGATGCAATCGCCATGTAAAAGTTTTACTTTATCACTAAGCGGTAGCGATAGTCGTAAAAGCAATAAGTTGGCGAGACGACAACGATGCTACGATGGAGATCAAGGTGTCGCGCCGGTGACGATGGTGATCATGACGGTGCTTCGGAGATGGAGATCACAAGCACGGTGCTTCGGAGATGGAATCACAAGCACAAGATGATGATGGCCATATCATATCACTTATATTGATTGCATGTGATGTTAATCCTTTATGCATCTTATCTTGCTTTGTTTGACGGTAGCATTATAAGATGATCCTTTCATTAAATTATCAAAGTATAAGTGTTCTCCCTGAGTATGCACCGTTGCGAAAGTTCTTCGTGCTGAGACACCACGTGATGATCGGGTGTGATAGGCTCTACGTTCAAATAGAACGGGTGCAAAACAGTTGCACACGCGGAATACTCAGGTTAAACTTGACGAGCCTAGCATATAACAGATATGGCCTCGGAACACGGAGACCGAAAGGTCGAGCGTGAATCATATAGTAGATATGATCAACATAGTGATGTTCACCATTGAAACTACTCCATCTCACGTGATGATCGGACATGGTTTAGTTGATATGGATCACGTGATCACTTAGAGGATTAGAGGGATGTCTATCTAAGTGGGAGTTCTTAAGTAATATGATTAATTGAACTTGAATTTATCATGAACTTAGTCCGGACAGTATTTTGCAAATTATGTTGTAGATCAATAGCTCGCGTTGTTGCTTCCCTGTTTTATTTTTGATATGTTCCTAGAGAAAATTATGTTGAAAGATGTTAGTAGCAAAGATGCGGATTGGATTCGTGATCTGAGGATTATCCTCATTGCTGCACAGAAAAATTATGTCCTTGATGCACCGCTAGGTGACAGACCTATTGCAGGAGCAGATGCAGACGTTATGAACGTTTGGCTAGCTCAATATGATGACTACTTGATAGTTTAGTGCACCATGCTTAACGGCTTAGAATCGGGACTTCAAAGACGTTTTGAACGTCATGGACCATATGTGATGTTCCAGGAGTTGAAGTTAATATTTCAAGCAAATACCCGAGTTGAGAGATATGAAGTCTCCAACAAGTTCTATAGCTAAAAGATGGAGGAGAATCGCTCAACTAGTGAGCATGTGCTCAGATTGTCTGGGTACTACAATCGCTTGAATCAAGTGGGAGTTAATCTTCCAGATAAAATAGTGATTGACAGAATTCTCTACTCACCATCACCAAGTTAGTAGAACTTCGTGATGAACTATAGTATGCAAGGGATGACGAAAGTAATTCCCGAGCTCTTCGTGATGCTGAAATCGACGAAGGTAAAAATCAAGAAAAACATCAAGTGTTGATGGTTGACGAGACCACTAGTTTCAAGAAAAGGGCAAAGGGAAGAAGGGGAACTTCAAGAAGAACGGCAAGCAAGTTGCTGCTCAAGTGAAGAAGCCTAAGTCTGGTCCTAAGCCTGAGACTAAGTGCTTCTACTGCAAAGGGACTGGTCACTGGAAGCGGAACTGCCCCAACTATTTGGTGGATAAGAAGGATGGCAAAGTGAACAAAGGTATATTTGATATACAGAGACTAGTAAAAGTGAACAAAGGTATATTTGATATACAGATTATTGATGTGTACTTTACTAGTGTTTATAGCAACCCCTCGGTAATTGATACTGGTTCAGTTGCTAAAGAGTAGTAACTCGAAAACGGGAGTTGCAGAATAAACAGAGACTAGTAAAAGGCGAGGTGACGATGTGTGTTGGAAGTAGTTCCAAGATTGATATGATCATCATCGCACACTCCTTGTACTTTCGGGATTAGTGTTGAAACTAAATAAGTGTTATTTGGTGTTTGCGTTGAGCATGAATATGATTTGATCATGTTTATTGCAATATGGTTATTCATTTAAATTAGAGAACAATTGTTGTTCTGTTTACATGAATAAAACCTTCTATGGTCATACACACCAACGAAAATGGTTTGTTGGATCTCGATCGTAGTGATACACATATTCATAATATTGAAGCCAAAAGATGCAAAGTTAATAATGATAGTGCAACTTATTTGTGGCACTGCCGTTTAGGTCATATTGGTGTAAAGCGCATGAAGAAACTCCATACTGATGGGATTTTGGAATCACTTGATTATGAATCACTTGATGCTTGCGAACCGTGCCTCATGGGCAAGATGACTAAAACGCCGTTCTCCGGAACTATGGAGAGAGCAACAGATTTGTTGGAAATCATACATACAGATGTATGTGGTCCGATGAATATTGAGGCTCGTAGCAGTTATCATTATTTTCTGACCTTCACAGATGATTTGAGCAGATATGGGTATATCTACTTAATGAAACAAGAGTCTGAAACATTTGAAAAGTTCATATAATTTCAGAGTGAAGCAGAAAATCTTCGTAACAAGAAAATAAAGTTTCTACGATCTGATCGTGGAGAAGAGTATTGAAGTTACGAGTTTGGCCTTCAGTTAAAACAATGTGGAATAGTTTCACAAATTCATGCCACCTGGAACACCACAGCATAATGGTGTGTCCGAACGTCATAACCGTACTTTATTGGATATAGTGCAATCTATGATGTCTCTTACCAATTTACCACTAATCGTTTTGGGGGTTATGCATTAGAGACAGCTGCATTCACGTTAAATAGGGCACCATCAAAATCCGTTGGGACGACGCCTTATGAACTGTGGTTTGGCAAGAAACCAAAGTTGTCGTTTCTTAAAATTTTGGGGTTGCGATGCTTATGTGAAAAAGTTTCATCCTGATAAGCTCAAACCCAAATCGGAGAAATGTGTCTTCATAGGATACCCAAAGGAGACTGTTGGGTACACCTTCTATCACAGATCCGAAGGCAAGACATTCGTTGCTAAGAATGGATCCTTTCTAGAGAAGGAGTTTCTCTCGAAATAAGTGAGTGGGAGGAAAGTAGAACTTGATGAGGTAACTGTACCTGCTCCCTTATTGGAAAGTAGTTCATCACAGAAATCTGTTCCTGTGACTTCTACACCAATTAGTGAGGAAGTTAATGATGATGATCATGTAACTTCAGATCAAGTTACTACCAAACCTCATAGGTAAACCAGAGTAAGATCCGCACCAGAGTGGTACGGTAATGCTGTTCTGGAGGTTATGTTACTAGACCATGACGAACCTACGAACTATGAAGAAGCGATGGTGAGCCCAGATTCCGCAAAATGGCTTGAGGCCATGAAATCTGAGATGAGATCCATGTATGAGAACAAAGTGTGGACTTTGGTTGACTTGCCCGATGATCGGCAAGCAATTGAGAATAAATGGATCTTCAAGAGGAAGACGGACGCTGATAGTGGTGTTACTATCTACAAAGCTAGAATTGTCGCAAAAAGGTTTTCGACAAGTTCAAAGTGTTGACTACGATGAGAGTTTCTCACTCATATCTATGCTTAAGTCTGTCCGAATCATGTTAGCAATTGCCGCATTTTATGAAATATGGCAAATGGATAAACAAAACTGCATTCCTTAATGGATTTATTAAAGAAGAGTTGTATATGATGCAACCAGAAGGTTTTGTCAATCCTAAAGGTGCTAACAAAATATGCAAGCTCCAGCGATCCATCTATGGACTGGTGCAAGCATCTCGGAGTTGGAATATACGCTTTGATAAGTTGATCAAAGGATATAGTTTTATACAGACTTGCGATGAAGCCTGTATTTACAAGAAAGTGAGTGGGAGCACTACAGCATTTCTGATAAGTATATGTGAATGACATATTGTTGATCGGAAATAATGTAGAATTATTCTGCAAAGCATAAAGGAGTGTTTGAAAGGAGTTTTTCAAAGAAAGACCTCAGTGAAGCTGCTTACATATTGAGCATCAAGATCTATAGAGATAGATGAAGACGCTTCATAAGTTTTTGGATGAGTATATACCTTAACAAGATTTTGAAGTAGTTCAAAATAGAACAGTCAAAGAAAGAGTTCTTGCCTGTGTTACAAGGTGTGAAATTGAGTAAAGACTCAAAGCCAGAGCACGGCAAAAGATAGAAAGAGAATGAAAGTCATTCCCTATGCCTTGGCCATAGGTTCTATAAAGTATGCCATGCTGTATACCAGATCTATTGTATACCGATTTTGGCAAGGGAGTACAATAGTGATCTAGGAGTAGATCACTGGACAGCGGTCAAAAATTATCCTTAGTGGAATAAGGATATGTTTCTCGATTATGGAAGTGAAAAAAGGTTCGTCGTAAAGGGTTACGTCGATGCAAGTTTTGACACTAAATCTAGATGACTCTAAGTCTCGGTCTAGATACATATTGAAAGTGGGAGCAATTAGCTAGAGTAGCTCCGTGCAGAGCATTGTAGACATAGAAATTTGTAAAAATACTTACGGATCTGAATGTGACAGACCCGTTGACTAAAATTATCTCACAAGCAAAACATAATCACACCTTAGTACTCTTTGGGTGTTAATCACATAGCGATGTGAACTAGATTATTGACTCTAGTAAACCCTTTGGGTGTTGGTCACATAGAGATGTGAACTATGGGTGTTAATCACATGGTGATGTGAATTATTGATGTTAAATCACATGGCGATGTGAACTAGATTATTGACTCTAGTGCAAGTGGGAGACTGAAGGAAATATGCCCTAGAGGCAATAATAAAGTATTATATATTTCCTTGTATCATGATAAATGTTTATTATTCATGCTAGAATTGTATTAACCGGAAACATAATACATGTGTGAATATATAGACAAACAGAGTGTCACTAGTATGCCTCTACTTGACTAGCTCGTTAATCAAAGATGGTTATGTTTCCTAGCCATAGACATAAGTTGTCATTTGATTAACGAGATCACCTCATTAGGAGAATGACGTGATTGACTTGACCCATTCCGTTAGCTTAGCACTCGATCGTTTAGTATGTTGCTATTGCTTTCTTCATGACTTATACATGTTCCTATGACTATGAGATTATGCAACTCCCGTTTACCGGAGGAACACTTTGTGTGCTACCAAACGTCACAACGTAAATGGGTGATTATAAAGGTGCTCTACAGGTGTCTCCAAAGGTACTTGTTGGGTTGGCGTATTTCGAGATTAGGATTTGTCACTCCAATTGTCGGAGAGGTATCTCTGGGCCCACTCGGTAATGCACATCACTATAAGCCTTGCAAGCATTGTGACTAATGAGTTAGTTGCGGGATGATGTGTTACGGAACGAGTAAAGAGACTTGCCGGTAACGAGATTGAACTAGGTATCGAGATACCGACGATCAAATCTCGGGCAAGTAACATACCGGTGACAAAGGGAACAACGTATGTTGTTATGCGGTCTGACCGATAAAGATCTTCGTAGAATATGTGGGAGCCAATATGGGCATCCAGGTCCCGCTATTGGTTATTGACCGGAGACGTGTCTCGGTCATGTCTACATAGTTCTCGAACCCGTAGGGTCCGCACGCTTAACGTTACGATGACAGTTTTATTGAGTTTTGATGTACCGAAGGAGTTCGGAGTCCCGGATGAGATCGGGGACATGACGAGGAGTCTCGAAATGGCCGAGACGTAAAGATCGATATATTGGACGACTATATTCGGACTTCGGAAAGGTTCCGAGTGATTCGGGTATTTTTCGGAGTACCGGAGAGTTACGGGAATACGTATTGGGCCTTATTGGGCCATACGGGAAAGAAGGAAAAGGGCCTCAAGGGTGGCCGCACCCCTCCCCTTGGTCTGGTCCGAATTGGACTAGGGAAGGGGGGCGCCCCCTTCCTTCCTTCTCTTTTTCCCTTCCTCTTTTCCTATTCCATATGGGAGGTGGAATCCTACTAGGACTAGGGAGTCCTAGTAGGACTCCACACTTGGTGCGCCCCCTCCTAGGGCCGGCCTCCTCCTCCCTTGCTCCTTTATATACGGGGGCAGGGGGCACCCCATGGACACAACAATTGATCCTTGAGATCTCTTAGCCGTGTGCGGTGCCCCCCTCCACCATATTACACCTCGATAATACCGTTGCGGAGCTTAGGCGAAGCCCTGCGTCGGTGGAACATCATCATCGTCACCACGCCGTCGTGCTGACGAAACTCTCCCTCAACACTCGGCTGGATCGGAGTTCGAGGGACGTCATCGAGCTGAACGTGTGTAGAACTCGGAGGTGCCGTACGTTCGGTACTTGATCGGTCGGATCGTGAGGACGTACGACTACATCAACCGCGTTGTGATAACGCTTCCGCTGTCGGTCTACGAGGGTACGTGGACAACACTCTCCCCTCTCGTTGCTATGCATCACCATGATCTTGCGTGTGCGTAGGAATTTTTTTGAAATTACTACGTTCCCCAACAGTGGCATCCGAGCCTGGTTTTATGGGTTGATGCTATGCACGAGTAGAACACAAGTGAGTTGTGGGCGATATAAGTCATACTGCTTACCAGCATGTCATACTTTGGTTCAGCGGTATTGTGAGATGAAGCGGCCCAGACCGACATTACGCGTACGCTTACGCGAGACTGGTTTCACCGTTGCGAGCACTCGTTGCTTAAAGGTGACCGGCGGGTGTCTGTCTCTCTCACTTTAGTTGAACCGAGTGTGGCTACGCCCGGTCCTTGCGAAGGTTAAAACAGCACCAACTTGACAAACTATCGTTGTGGTTTTGATGCGTAGGTAAGAACGGTTCTTGCTAAGCCCGTAGCAGCCACGTAAAATATGCAACAACAAAGTAGACGACGTCTAACTTGTTTTTGCAGGGCATGTTGTGATGTGATATGGTCAAGACATGATGTGATATAATGTGTTGTATGAGATGATCATGTTTTGTAACCGAGTTATCGGCAACTGGCAGGAGCCATATGGTTGTCGCTTTATTGTATGAGATGCAATCGCCATGTAAAAGTTTTACTTTATCACTAAGCGGTAGCGATAGTCGTAAAAGCAATAAGTTGGCGAGACGACAATGATGCTACGATGGAGATCAAGGTGTCGCGCCGGTGACGATGGTGATCATGACGGTGCTTCGGAGATGGAGATCACAAGCACGGTGCTTCGGAGATGGAGATCACAAGCACAAGATGATGATGGCCATATCATATCACTTATATTGATTGCATGTGATGTTAATCCTTTATGCATCTTATCTTGCTGACGAAACTCTCCCTCAACACTCGGCTGGATCGGAGTTCGAGGGACGTCATCGAGCTGAACGTGTGTAGAACTCAGAGGTGCCGTACGTTCGGTACTTGATCGGTCAGATCGTGAATACGTACGACTACATCAACCGCGTTGTGATAACGCTTCCGCTGTCGGTCTACGAGGGTACGTGGACAACACTCTCCCCTCTCGTTGCTATGCATCACCATGATCTTGCGTGTGCGTAGGAATTTTTTTGAAATTACTACGTTCCCCAACAAGGACAACATTAAAAAAATCATCCATTTTTCAAAAAATGTTCTTGAATACAAATTTTGTTAACCAATTTAAAAAAATATTCATCAAATTCTAAATTTGTTCATCAAATACAAATAGAAATTCTTCATTATTCAGAAATGCTCATAAAAAATGTTCATCACAATAAACTAATGTTCATTCCTTTGAAACTGCGAACAATTCTTGAATCTGTGAATGTTTTTTGTAAGTTAGAACTTTTTCTGAAATCTCGAAAAAATAGGGGGCATCCTCGCGCCGCACATGGGTGTGCACGGGAACCGGGGAGGGAGGAGGGGTGTACGGCCGATTCCCGGTGCGTGTGTCGCGGAACAGGAGCTCCCAAAAAAAATAACTGGGGCAGTTACTACATGGACCTTTACAAGGCCGACACTCGCATCTGTGCCATGGCCTGGAGGCCCAGTTCTGGGTGTGGCGGTGTTTCTTCCATTGTCAATGGTCCTGCTTTTCCTAAAAAAACGAACTTCATGGTTTACCGCGAAAAAAACATTGTGGATATGGTTTTTGAGGTTTTCCCCGTTTCCTCTGATTTCCTCTTGGTCATCATGTTTCCACTTAAAACACGATTTTCTTTAAAATTTCAACGCTTATTTTGGGTTAAATGAACATTCCCAAAATATGTGGGGGGGGGGGGATTGACAACGCGGTTGATGTAGTCGTACATCTTCACGATTGACCGATCCTTAGTACCGAACGTACGGCACCTCCGCGATTTGCACACGTTCAGCTCGGTGACGTCCCACGAACTCACGATCCAGTAGAGCATCGAGGGAGAGTTCTGTCAGCACGACGGCGTGATGACGGTGGCGATGAAGTTACCAACGCAGGGCTTCGCCTAAGCACCGCTACAATATGACCGAGGTGGATTATGGTGGAGGGGGGCACCGCACACGGCTAAGAGAGATCAATGATCAACTTTTGTGTCTATGGGGTGCCCTTTGCCTCAGTATATAAAGGAGGAGGGGCGGGGAGGCCGGCCGGCCCCTATGGGCGCGCCAAGTGTGGAGTCCTACTAGGACTCCAAGTCCTAGTAGGAGTCCACCAAAGGGAAGGAGGGAAGAAGGAAGGAGAGGGAGGAGAGAAAGGAAAGGGGGGCCGACCCCCTAGTCTAATTCGATTTGGGCTAGGGGGGCCGCGCGCCCTGCCTTGCCCTGCCTCCTCTCTTCCACCACTTGGCCCATGAGGCCCAATACTTCTTTCCCGTATTCCCGTATCTCCCCGGTACTCTGAAAAATACCTGAATCACTCGGAACCTTTCCGATGTCCGAATATAGTCGTCCAATATATCGATCTTTACATCTCGACCATTTCGAGACTCCTCGTCATGTCCCCAATCTCATCCGGGACTCCGAACTACCTTCGGTACATCAAAACACAAACTCATAATACCGATCGTCACCGAACGTTAAGCGTGCGGACCCTACGGGTTCGAGAACTATGTAGACATGACCGAGACACATCTCCGGTCAATAACCAATAGCGGAACCTGAATGCTCATATTGGTTTCTACATATTCTACGAAGATCTTTATCGGTCAAACCGCATAACAACATACGTTGTTCCCTTTGTCATCGGTATGTTACTTGCCCGAGATTCGATCGTCGGTATCTCAATACCTAGTTCAATCTCGTTACCGGCAAGTCTCTTTACTCGTTCCGTAATGCATCATTCCGGAACTAACTCATTAGTTACATTGCTTGCGAGGTTTATAGTGATGTGCATTACTGAGAGGGCCCAGAGATACCTCTCCGACATCGGAGTTACAAATCCTAATCTTGATCTATGCCAACTCAACAAGTACCATCGGAGACACCTGTAGAGCACCTTTATAATCACCCAGTTACGTTGTGACGTTTGGTAGCACACAAAGTGTTCCTCCGGTATTCGGGAGTTGCATAATCTCATAGTCATAGGAACATGTATAAGTCATGAAGAAAGCAATAGCAATATACTAAATGATCGAATGCTAAGCTAATGGAATGGGTCAAGTCAATCACATCATTCTCTAATGATGTGATCCCGTTCATCAAATGACAACACATGTCTATGACTAGGAAACTTAACCATCTTTGATTAACGAGCTAGTCAAATAGAGGCATACTAGTGACACTGTGTTTGTCTATGTATTCACACATGTATTAAGTTTCCGGTTAATACAATTCTAGCATGAGTAATAAACATTTATCATGAAATAAGGAAATAAATAATAACTTTATTATTGCCTCTAGGGCATATTTCCTTTAGTCTCCCACTTGCACTAGAGTCAATAATCTAGATCACATCACCATGTGATTAACATCAATAGTTCACATCACCATGTGATTAACACCCATAGTTTCACATCGCCATGTGACCAACACCCCAAGGGTTTACTAGAGTCAATAATCTAGTTCACATCGCTATGTGATTAACACCCAAAGAGTACTAAGGTGTGATCATGTTTTGCCTGTGAGAGAAGTTTAGTCAACGGGTCTGCCACATTCAGAGCCGCATGTATTTTGCAAATATTCTATGTCTACAATACTCTGCATGGAGCTACTCTAGCTAATTGCTCCCACTTTCAATATGTATCCGGATTGAGACTCAGAGTCATCTGGATCAGTGTCAAAATTTGCATCGACGTAACCCTTTACGACGAACCTTTTGTCACCTCCATAATCGAGAAACATATCCTTATTCCACTAAGGATAATTTTGACCGCTGTCCAGTGATCTACTCCTAGATCACTATTGTACTCCCTTGCCAAACTCAGTGTAGGGTATACAATAGATCTGGTACACAGCATGGCATACCTTATAGAACCTATGGCTGAGGCATAGGGAATAATTTTCATTCTCTTTCTATCTTCTGCCGTGGTCGAGCTTTTGAGTCTTACTCAATTTCACACCTTGTAACACAGACAAGAACTCTTTCTTTGAATATCCCATTTTGAGCTACTTCAAAATCTTGTCAAGGTATGTACTCATTGAAAAGACTTATCAAGCGT
Organism: Triticum aestivum; assembly: GCF_018294505.1. Classification (NCBI taxonomy): domain Eukaryota; kingdom Viridiplantae; phylum Streptophyta; class Magnoliopsida; order Poales; family Poaceae; genus Triticum; species Triticum aestivum. The sequence continues at coordinate 169,284,667 of NC_057814.1, read as the reverse complement.
CTTGATCTATCTCTATAGATCTTGATGCTTAATATGTAATCCGCTTCACCGAGGTCTTTCTTTGAAAAACTCCTTTCAAATAATCCTTTATGCTTTCTAGAAAATTCTACATTATTTCCGATCAACAATATGTCATTCACATATATTTATCAGAAATGCTGTAGTGCCCCCACTCACTTTCTTGTAAATACAGGCTTCACCGCAAGTCTGTATAAAACTATATGCTTTGATCAACTCATCAAAGCGTATATTCCAACTCCGAGATGCTTGCACCAGTCCATAAATGAATCGCTGGAGCTTGCACATTTTGTTAGCACCTTTAGGATCGACAAAACCTTCTGGTTGCATCATATACGACTCTTCTTTAAGAAATCCATTAAGGAATGTAGTTTTGACATCCATTTGCCAGATTTCATAAAATGTGGCAATTTGCTAACATGATTCGGACAGACTTAAGCATCGCTACGAGTGAGAAAATCTCATCGTAGTCAACACCTTAAACTTTGTCAAAACCTTTTTCGACAAGTCCAGCTTTGTAGATAGTAACACTACTATCAGCGTCCGTCTTCCTCTTGAAGATCCATTTATTTTCTATGGCTTGCCAATCATCGGGCAAGTCAAACAAAGTCCACACTTTGTTCTCATACATTGATCCCATCTCAGATTTCATGGCCTCAAGCCATTTCGCGGAATCTGGGCTCATCATCGCTTCCTCATAGTTCGTAGGTTCGTCATGGTCAAGTAACATGACCTCCTGAACATGATTACCGTACCACTCTGGTGTGGATCTCACTCTGGTTGACCTACGATGTTCGGTAGTAACTTGATCTGAAGTTACATGATCATCATCATTAGCTTCCTCACTAATTGGTGTAGGAGTCACAGGAACAGATTTCTGTGATGAACTACTTTCCAATAAGGGAGCAGGTACAGTTACCACATCAAGTTCTACTTTCCTTTCACTCACTTCTTTTGAGAGAAACTCCTTCTCTAGAAAGGATCCATCTTTAGCAACGAATGTCTTGCCTTCGGATATGTGATAGAAGGTGTACCCAACTGTTTCCTTGGGTATCTATGAAGACACATTTCTCCGATTTGGGTTTGAGCTTATCAGGATGAAACTTTTCACATAAGCATCGCAACCCCAAACTTTAAGAAACGACAACTTTGGTTTCTTGCCAAACCACAGTTCATATGGTGTCATCTCAACGGAGTTAGACGGTGCCCTATTTAATGTGAATGCAGCTGTCTCTAATGTATAACCCCAAAATAATAGTGGTAAATCGGTAAGAAACATCATAGATTGCACCATATCTAATAAAGTACGGTTACGATGTTCGGACACACCATTACGCTGTGGTGTTCCAGGTCGCGTGAGTTGCGAAACTATTCCGCATTGTTTCAAATGAAGACCAAACTTGTAACTCAAATATTCTCCTCCACGATCAGATCGTAGAAACTTTATTTTCTTGTTACGATAATTTTCCACTTCACTCTGAAATTATATGAACTTTTCAAATATTTTCAGACTTATATTTCATCAAGTAGATATACCCATATCTGCTCAAATCATCTGTGAAGGTCAGAAAATAAAGATACCCGCCGCGAGCCTCAACACCCATCGGATCGCATACATCAGTATGTATTATTTCCAATAAGTCAGTTGCTCGCTCCATTGTTCCGGAGAACGGAGTCTTAGTCATCTTGCCCATAAGGCATGGTTCGCAAGTATCAAGTGATTCATAATCAAGTGATTCCAAAATCCCATTAGCATGGAGTTTCTTCATGCGCTTTACACCAATATGACCTAAACGGCAGTGCCACAAATAAGTTGCACTATCATTATTAACTTTGCATCTTTTGGCTTCAATATTATGAATATGTGTATCACTACTATCGAGATCCAACAAACCATTTTCATTGGGTGTATGACCATAGAAGGTTTTATTCATTTAAACAGAACAACAATTATTCTCTAACTTGAATGAATAACCGTATTGCAATAAACATGATCAAATCATTTTCATGCTCAACGCAAACACCAAATAACACTTATTTAGGTTCAACACTAATCCCGAAAGTATAGGGAGTGTGCGATGATGATCATATCAATCTTGGAACTACTTCCAACACACATCGTCACCTCGCCTTAACTAGTTTCTGTTCATTCTGCAACTCCCGTTTCGAGTTACTACTCTTAGCAACCGAACCAGTATCAAATGCCGAGGGGTTGCTATAAACACTAGTAAAGTACACATCAATAACATGTATATCCAATATACTTTTGTTCACTTTGCCATCCTTCTTATCCGCCAAGTATCTAGGGCAATTCCACTTCCAGTGACCATTTCCTTTGCAGTAGAAGCACTCAGTTTCAGGCTTGGGTCTAGCTTTGGGCTTCTTCACGGGAGCAGCAACTTGCTTGCCGTTCTTTTTGAAGTTCCCCTTCTTCCCTTTGCCCTTTTCTTGAAACTAGTGGTCTTGTCAACCATCAACACTTGATGCTTTTCTTGATTTCTACCTTCGTCGATTTCAGCATCACGAAGAGCTTGGGAATCGTTTCCGTTATCCCTTGCATATTATAGTTCATCACGAAGTTCTAGTAACTTGGTGATAGTGACTAGAGAACTCTGTCAATCACTATCTTATCTGGAAGATTAACTCCCACTTGATTCAAGTGATTGTAGTACTCAGACATTCTGAGCACATGCTCACTAGCTGAGCTATTCTCCTCCATCTTGTAGGCAAAGTACTTGTCAAAGGTCTCATACCTTTCGACATGGGCATGAGTCTGAAATACTAATTTCAACTCTTGGAACATCTCATATGCTCCGTGGCGTTTAAAAACGTCTTTGAAGCCCCGATTCTAAGCCGTAAAGCATGGTGCACTAAACTATCAAGTAGTCATCATATCGAGCTCGCCAAACGTTCATAACGTCTGCATCTGCTCCTGCAATCGGTCTGTCACCTAGCGGTGCATCAAGGACATAATTCTTCTGTGCAGCAATGAGGATAATCCTCAGATCACGGATCCAATCCGCATCATTGCTACTAACATCTTTCAACTTAGTTTTCTCTAGGAACATATCAAAAATAAAACAGGGGAGCTAAACGCGAGCTATTGATTCTACAACATAGATATGCTAATACTACCAGGACTAAGTTCATGATAAATTAAAGTTCAATTAATCAAATTACTTAAGAACTCCCACTTAGATAGACATCCCTCTAATCATCTAAGTGATCACGTGATCCATATCAACTAAACCATGTCCGATCATCACATGATATGGAGTAGTTTTCAATGGTGAACATCACTATGTTGATCATACCTACTATATGATTCACGCTCGACCTTTCGGTCTCAGTGTTCCGAGGCCATATATGCATATGCTAGGCTCGTCAAGTTTAACCCAAGTATTTCTGCGTGTGCAAAACTGGCTTGCACCCGTTGTATATGAACGTAGAGCTTATCACACCCGATCATCACGTGGTGTCTCGGCACGACGAACTTTGGCAACGGTGCATACTTAGGGAGAACACTTGTACCTTGAAATTTAGTGAGAGATCATCTTATAATGCTACCATCAATCAAAGCAGAATAAGATGCATAAAAGATAAACATCACATGCAATCAATATAAGTGATATGATATGGCCATCATCATCTTGTGCCTTTGATCTCCATCTCCAAAGCACCGTCATGATCACCATTGTCACCGGTGCGACACCTTGATCTCCATCGTAGCATCGTTGTCGTCTCGCCAACTATTGCTTCTACGACTATCGCTACCGCTTAGTGATAAAGTAAAGCAATTACATGGCGATTGCTTTTCATACAATAAAGCGACAACCATATGGCTCCTGCTAGTTGCTGATAACTCGGTTACAAAACATGATCATCTCATACAATAAAATTTAGCATCATGTCTTGACCATATCACATCACAGCATGCCCTGCAAAAACAAGTTAAACATCCTCTACTTTGTTGTTGCAAGTTTTACATGGCTGCTACGGGCTGAGCAAGAACCGTTCTTACCTACGCATCAAAACCACAACGATATTTTGTCAAGTTAGTGCTGTTTTAACCTTCACAAGGACCGGGCGTAGCCACACTCGATTCAACTAAAGTTGGAGAAACTGACACCCGCCAGCCACCTGTGTGTGAAGCACCTCGGTAGAACAAGTCTCGCGTAAGCGTACGCGTAATGTTGGTCTGGGCCGCTTCATCCAACAATACCGCCGAATCAAAGTATGACATGTTGGTAAGAAGTATGACTTGTATCGCCCACAACTCACTTGTGTTCTACTCGTGCATATAACATCTATGCATAAACCTGGCTCGGATGCCACTGTTGGGGAACATAGTAATTTCAAAAAAAATTCCTATGCACATGCAAGATCATGGTGACGCATAGCAACGAGAGGGGAGATTGTTGTCTACGTACCCTCGTAGACCGTAGGCGGAAGCGTTATGACAACACGGTTGATGTAGTCGTACATCTTCACGATTGACCGATCCTAGTACCGAACGTACGACACCTCCGCGATCTACACACGTTCAGCTCGGTGACGTCCCACGAACTCATGATCCAGTAGAGCATCGAGGGAGAGTTCCGTCAGCACGACGGCGTGATGATGGTGACGATGAAGTTACCGATGCAGGGCTTCGCCTAAGCACCGCTACGATATGACCGAGGTGGATTATGGCGGAGGGGGGCACCGCACACGGCTAAGAGAGATCAATGATCAACTTTTGTGTCTATGGGATGCCCTTTGCCTCAGTATATAAAGGAGGAGAGGAGGGGAGGCCGACCGGCCCTTATGGGCGCGCCAAGTGTGGAGTCCTACTAGGATTCCAAGTCCTAGTAGGAGTCCACCAAAGGGAAGGAGGGAAGAACGAAGGAGAGGGAGGAGAGAAAGGAAAGGGGGGCCGGCCCCCTAGTCCAATTCGGTTTGGGCTAGGAGGGCCGCGCGCCCTGCCTTGCCCTGCCTCCTCTCTTCCACCACTTGGCCCATGAGGCCCAATACTTCTTTCCCGTATTCCGTATCTCCTCGGTACTCCAAAAAATACCCGAATCACTCGGAACCTTTCCGATGTCCGAATATAGTCATCCAATATATCAATCTTTACGTCTCGACCATTTCGAGACTCCTCGTCATGTCCTCGGTCTCATCCGGGACTCCGAACTACATTCGGTACATCAAAACACATAAACTCATAATACCGATCGTCACCGAACGTTAAGCATGCGGACCCTACGGGTTCGAGAACTATGTAGACATGACCGAGACACATCTCCGGTCAATAACCAATAGTGGAACCTGGATGCTCATATTGGTTCCTACATATTCTACGAAGATCTTTATCGGTCAAACCGCATAACAACATACATTGTTCCCTTTGTCATCGGTATGTTACTTGCCCGAGATTCTGTTGTGGAACATAGTAATTTCAAAAAAATTCCTACGCACACGCAAGATCATGGTGATGCATAGCAACGAGAGGGGAGAGTGTTGTCCACGTACCCTCATAGACCGAAAGCGGAAGCGTTAGCACAACGCGGTTGATGTAGTCGTACGTCTTCACGATCCGACCGATCAAGTACCGAACGCACGTCACCTTCGAGTTCAGCACACGTTCAGCCCGATGTCGTCCCTCGAACTCCGATCCACCGAGTGTTGAGGGAGAGTTTCGTCAGCACGACGGCGTGGTGACAATGATGATGTTCTACCGACGCAGGGCTTCGCCTAAGCACCGCTACAGTATTATCGAGGTGGACTATGGTGGAGGGGGGCACCGCACACGGCAAAAAGATCAAACGAACAATTGTTGTGTCTCTAGGGTGCCCCCTTGCCCCCGTATATAAAGGAGCAAGGGGGGAGGTGCGGCCGGCCAGGAGGGGCGCGCCAGGTGGAGTCCTACTCCCACCGGGAGTAGGACTCCCTCCCTTTTCCTAGTTGGATTAGGAGTGGAGGGGGAAAGAGGAGGGAGAGAGGAAGGAAAGGGGGGGCGCCGCCCCCCTCTCCTTGTCCTATTCGGACTAGGGGGAGGGGCGCGCGGCCCTGCCCTGGCCGCCTCTCCTCTTCTCCAAAAAGGCCCACTATGGCCCATTAAGCCCCCGGGGGGTTCCGGTAACCCCTCGGTACTCCGGTAAAATCCCGATTTCACCCGGAACACTTCCGATATCCAAATATAGGCTTCCAATATATCAATATTCATGTCTCGACCATTTCTAGACTCCTCGTCATGTCCGTGATCACATCCGGGACTCCGAACAACCTTCGGTACATCAAAACATATAAACTCATAATATAACTGTCATCAAAACGTTAAGCATGTTGACCCTACGGGTTCGAGAACTATGTAGACATGACCGAGACACGTCTCCGGTCAATAACTAATAGCGGAACCTGGATGCTCATATTGGCTCCCACATATTCTACGAAGATCTTTATCGGTCAGACCGCATAACAACATACGTTGTTCCGTTTGTCATCGGTATGTTACTTGCCCGAGATTCGATCGTCGGTATCTCAATACCTAGTTCAATCTCGTTACCGGCAAGTCTCTTTACTCGTTCCGTAATACATCATCCCGCAACTAACTCATTAGTTACAATGCTTGCAAGGCTTATAGTGATGTGCATTACTGAGTGGGCCCAGAGATACCTCTCTGACAATCAGAGTGACAAATCCTAATCTCGAAATACGCCAACCCAACAAGTACCTTCGGAGACACCTGTAGAGCACCTTTATAATCACCCAGTTACGTTGTGACGTTTGGTAGCACACAAAGTGTTACTCCGATAAATGGGAGTTGCATAATCTCATAGTCATAGGAACATGTATAAGTCATGAAGAAAGCAATAGCAACATACTAAACGATCAAGTGCTAAGCTAACGGAATGGGTCAAGTCAATCACATCATTTTCCTAATGATGTGATCCCGTTAATCAAATGACAACTCATGTCTATGGTTAGGAAACATAACCATCTTTAATTAACGAGCTAGTCAAGTAGAGGCATAGTAATGACACTCTGCTTGTCTATGTATTCACACATGTTTTATTGTTACCGGTTAATACAATTCTAGCATGAATAATAAACATTTATCATGATATAAGGAAATAAATAATAACTTTATTATTGCCTCTAGGGCATATTTCCTTCAGTCTCCCACTTGCACTAGAGTCAATAATCTAGATTACACAGTAATGATTCTAACACCCATGGAGTCTTGGTGCTGATCATGTTTTGCTCGTGGAAGAGGCTTAGTCAACGGGTCTGTAACATTCAGATCCGTATGTATCTTGCAAATTTCTATGTCTCCCACCTAGACTAAATCCCGGATGGAATTGAAGCGTGTCTTGATGTGCTTGGTTCTCTTGTGAAATCTGGATTCCTTCGCCAAGGTAATTGCACCAGTATTGTCACAAAAGATTTTCATTGGACCCGATGCACTTGGTATGACACCTAGATCGGATATGAACTCCTTCATCCAGACTCCTACATTTGCTACTTCCGAAGTAGCTATGTACTCCGCTTCACACGTAGATCCCGCCACGACGCTTTGTTTAGAACTGCACCAACTGACAGCTCCACCGTTCAATGTAAACACGTATCCGGGTTGCGATTTAGAATCGTCCGGATCAGTGTCAAAGCTTGCATCAACGTAACCATTTACGATGAGCTCTTTGTCACCTCCATAAACGAGAAACATATCCTTAGTCCTTTTCAGGTATTTCAGGATGTTCTTGACCGCTGTCCAGTGATCCACTCCTGGATTACTTTGGTACCTTCCTGCTAGACTTATGCAAGGCACACATCAGGTCTGGTACACAGCATTGCATACATGATAGAGCCTATGGCTGAAGCATAGGGAACATCTTTCATCTTCTCTCTATCTTCTGCAGTGGTCGGGCATTGAGTCTTACTCAACTTCACACCTTGTAACACAGGCAAGAACCCTTTCTTTGCTTGATCCATTTTGAACTTCTTCAAAACTTTGTCAAGGTATGTGCTTTGTGAAAGTCCAATTAAGCGTCTTGATCTATCTCTATAGATCTTGATACCCAATATATAAGCAGCTTCACCGAGGTCTTTCATTGAAAAACTCTTATTCAAGTATCCCTTTATGCTATCCATAAATTCTATATCATTTCCAATCAGCAATATGTCATCCACATATAATATCAGAAATGCTACAGAGCTCCCACTCACTTTCTTATAAATACAGGCTTCTCCAAAAGTCTGTACAAAACCAAATGCTTTGATCACACTATCAAAGCGTTTCTTCCAACTCCGAGAGGCTTGCACTAGTCCATAAATGGATCGCTGGAGCTTGCACACTTTGTTAACTCCCTTTGGATCGACAAAACCTTCCGGTTGCATCATATACAACTCTTCTTCCAAAAATCCATTCAGGAATGCAGTTTTGACATCCATTTGCCAAATTTCATAATCATAAAATGCGGCAATTGCTAACATGATTCGGACAGACTTAAGCATCGCTACGGGGGAGAATGTCTCATCGTAGTCAATCCCTTGAACTTGTCGAAAATCTTTTGCAACAAGTCGAGCTTTATAGACAGTAACATTATGGTCAGCGTCAATCTTCTTCTTGAAGATCCATTTATTCTCAATTGCTTGCCGATCATCGGGCAAGTCAACCAAAGTCCACACTTTGTTCTCATACATGGGTCCCATCTCAGATTTCATGGCCTCAAGCCATTTCGCGGAATCTGGGCTCACCATCGCTTCTTCATAGTTCGTAGGTTCGTCATGTTCTAGTAACATAACTTCCAGAACAGGATTACCGTACCACTCTGGTGTGGATCTTACTCTGGTTGACCTACGAGGTTCAATAATAACTTGATCTGAAGTTTCATGATCATCATCATTAGCTTCCTCACTAATTGGTGTAGGCGTTGCAGAAATCGGTTTCTGCGATGAACTACTTTCCAATAAGGGAGCAGGTACAATTACCTCATCAAGTTCTACTTTCCTCCCACTCACTTCTTTCGAGAGAAACTCCTTCTCCAGAAAGATTCCAAATTTAGCAACAAAAGTCTTGCCTTCGGATCTGTGATAGAAGGTGTACCCAACAGTCTCCTTTGGGTATCCTATGAAGACATATTTCTCCGATTTGTGTTCGAGCTTATCAGGTTGAAGCTTTTTCACATAAGCATCGCAGCCCCAGACTTTAAGAAACGACAACTTTGGTTTCTTGCCAAACCCCAGTTCATAAGGCGTCATCTCAACGGATTTTGATGGTGCCCTATTTAACGTGAATGCGGCCGTCTCCAAAGCATAACCCCAAAACGATAGCGGTAAATCAGTAAGAGACATCATAGATCGCACCATATCTAGTAGAGTACGATTACGACGTTCGGACACACCATTACGCTGTGGTGTTCCGGGTGGCGTGAGTTGCGAAACTATTCCGCATTGTTTCAAACAAAGACCAAACTCATAACTCAAATATTCTCCTCCACGATCAGATCGTAGAAACTTTATTTTCTTGTTACGATCATTTTCAACTTCACTCTGAAATTCTTTGAACTTTTCAAATGTTTCAGACTTATGTTTCATTAAGTAGATATACCCATATCTGCTTAAATCATCTGTGAAGGTGAGAAAATAACGATATCCGCCACGAGCCTCAACATTCGTCGGACCACATACATCTGTATGTATGATTTCCAACAAATCTATTGCTCTCTCCATAGTTCCGGAGAACGGCGTTTTAGTCATCTTGCCCATGAGGCACGGTTCGCAAGTACCAAGTGATTCATAATCAAGTGGTTCCAAAAGTCCATCAGTATGGAGTTTCTTCATGCGCTTTACACCGATATGACCTAAATGGCAGTGCCACAAATAAGTTGCACTATCATTATCAACTCTACATCTTTTGGCTTCAATATTATGAATATGTGTATCACTACTATCGAGATTCAACAAAAATAGACCACTCTTCAAGGGTGAATGACCATAAAAGATATTACTCATATAAATAGAACAACCATTATTCTCTGATTTAAATGAATAACCGTCTCGCATCAAACAAGATCCAGATATAATGTTCATGCTTAACGCTGGCACCAAATAACAATTATTTAGGTCTAAAACTAATCCCGAAGGTAGATGTAGAGGTAGCGTGCCGACCGCGATCACATCGACGTTGGAACCATTTCCCACGCGCATCGTCACCTCGCCCTTAGCTAATCTTCACTTAATCCGTAGCCCCTGTTTCGAGTTGCAAATATTAGCAACAGAACCAGTATCAAATACCCAGGTGCTACTGCGAGCATTAGTAAGGTACACATCAATAACATGTATATCACATATACCTTTGTTCACCTTGCCATCCTTCTTATCCGCCAAATACTTGGGGGAGTTCCGCTTCCAGTGACCAGTCTGCTTGCAGTAGAAGCACTCAGTCTCAGGCTTAGGTCCAGACTTGGGTTTCTTCTCCTGAACAGCAACTTGCTTGCTGTTCTTCTTGAAGTTCCCCTTGTTCTTCCCTTTGCCCTTTTTCTTCAAACTGGTGGTCTTATTGACCATCAACACTTGATGCTCCTTTTTGATTTCTACCTCCGCAGCCTTTAGCATTGCGAAGAGCTCAGGAATCGTCTTATCCATCCCTTGCATGTTATAGTTCATCACGAAGCTCTTGTAGCTTGGTGGCAGTGATTGGAGAATTATGTCAATGACGCTATCATCCGGAAGATTAACTCCCAGTTGAATCAAGTGATTGCAGTACCCAGACATCTTGAGTATATGCTCACTAACATAACTATTCTCCTCCATCTTGCAGCTGTAGAACTTATTGGAGACTTCATATCTCTCAATCCGGGCATTTGCTTGAAATATTAACTTCAACTCCTGGAACATCTCATATGCTCCATGACGTTCAAAACGTCGTTGAAGTCCCGGTTCTAAGCAGTAAAGCATGGCACATTGAACTATCGAGTAGTCATCAGCTTTGCTCTACCAGACGTTCTTAACGTCGTCAGTTGCATCAGCAGCAGGCCTGGCACCCAGCGGTGCTTCCAGGACGTAATTCTTCTGTGCAGCAATGAGGATAATCCTCAAGTTACGGACCCAGTCCGTGTAATTGCTACCATCATCTTTCAACTTTGCTTTCTCAAGGAACGCATTAAAATTCAACGGAACAACAGCACGGGCCATCTATCTACAATCAACATAGGCAAGCAAGATACGATCAGGTACTAAGTTCATGATAAATTAAGTTCAATTAATCATATTACTTAAGAACTCCCACTTAGGTAGACATCCCTCTAATCCTCTAAGTGATCACGTGATCCATATCAACTAAACCATGTCCGATCATCACGTGAGATGGAGTAGTTTCAACGGTGAACATCACTATGTTGATCATATCTACTATATGATTCACGCTCGACCTTTCGGTCTCTGTGTTCCGAGGCCATATCTGTTATATGCTAGGCTCGTCAAGCTTAACCTGAGTATTCTGCGTGTGCAACTGTTTTGCACCCGTTGTATTTGAACGTAGCTAGAGCCTATCACACCCGATCATCACGTGGTGTCTCAGCACGAAGAACTTTCGCAACGATGCATACTCAGGGAGAACACTTATACTTTGATAATTTAGTGAGGGATCATCTTATAATGCTACCGTCAATCAAAGCAAGATAAGATGCATAAAAGATAAACATCACATGCAATCAATATAAGTGATATGATATGGCCATCATTATCTTGTGCTTGTGATCTCCATCTCCGAATCACCGTCATTATCACCATCGTCACCGGCACGACACCTTGATCTTCATCGTAGCATCGTTGTCGTCTCGCCAATCTTATGCTTCTACGACTATCGCTACCGCTTAGTGATAAAGTAAAGCATTACAGGGTGATTGCATTGCATACAATAAAGCGACAACCATATGGCTCCTGCCAGTTGCCGATAACTCGGTTACAAAACATGATCATCTCATACAATAAAATTTAGCATAATGTCTTGACCATATCACATCACAACATGCCCTACAAAAACAAGTTAGATGTCCTCTACTTTGTTGTTGCAAATTTTACATGGCTGCTACGGGCTTAGCAAGAACCGTTCTTACCTACGCATCAAAACCACAACGATAGTTTGTCAAGTTAGTGTTGTTTTAACCTTCGCAAGGACCGGGCGTAGCCACACTCGGTTCAACTAAAGTTGGAGAAACTGACACCCGCCAACCACCTGTGTGCAAAGCACGTCGGTAGAACCAGTCTCGCGTAAGCGTACGCGTAATGTCGGTCCGGGCCGCTTCGTCCAACAATACTGCCGAACCAAAGTATGACATGCTAGTAAGCAGTATGACTTATATCGCCCACAACTCACTTGTGTTCTACTCGTGCATATAACATCAACGCATAAAACCAGGCTCGGATGCCACTATTGGGGAACGTAGTAATTTCAAAAAAAAAATCCTACGCACACGCAAGATCATGGTGATGCATAGCAACGAGAGGGGAGAGTGTTGTCCATGTACCCTCGTAGACCGAAAGCGGAAGCGTTAGCACAACGCGGTTGATGTAGTCGTACGTCTTCACGATCCGACCGATCAAGTACCGAACGCACGGCACCTCCGAGTTCAGCACCCGTTCAGCCCGATGACGTCCCTTGAACTCCGATCCAGCCTATGTTGAGGGAGAGTTTCGTCAGCACGACGGCGTGGTGACGATGATGATGTTCTACCGACGCAGGGCTTCGCCTAAGCACCGCTACACTATTATCGAGGTGGACTATGGTGGAGGGGGGCACCGCACACGGCAAAAAGATCAAACAATCAATTGTTGTCTCTAGGGTGCCCCCTTGCCCCCGTATATAAAGGAGCAAGGGGGGAGGTGCGGCCGGCCAGGAGGGGCGCGCCAGGTGGAGTCCTACTCCCACCGGGAGTAGGACTCCCTCCCTTTTCCTAGTTGGATTAGGAGTGGAGGGGGAAAGAGGAGGGAGAGAGGAAGGAAAGGGCGGGGGGCGCCAGCCCCTCTCCTTGTCCTATTCGGACTAGGGGGGAGGGGCGCGCGGACCTGCCCTGGCCGCCTCTCCTCTTCTCCACAAAGGCCCACTATGGCCCATTAAGCCCCCGGGGGGTTCCGGTAACCCCTCGGTACTCCGGTAAAATCCCGATTTCACCCGGAACACTTCCGATATCCAAATATAGGCTTCCAATATATCAATCTTCATGTCTCGACCATTTCGAGACTCCTCGTCATGTCCGTGATCACATCCGGGACTCCAAACAACCTTCGGTACATCAAAACATATAAACTCATAATATAACTGTCATCGAAACGTTAAGCATGCGGACCCTACGGGTTCGAGAACTATGTAGACATGACCGAGACACGTCTCCGGTCAATAACCAATAGCGGAACCTGGATACTCATATTGGCTCCCACAGATTCTACGAAGATCTTTATCGGTCAGATCGCATAACAACATACGTTGTTCCCTTTGTCATCGGTATGTTACTTGCCTGAGATTCGATCGTCGGTATCTCAATACCTAGTTCAATCTCGTTACCGGCAAGTCTCTTTACTCGTTCCGTAATACATCATCCCGCAACTAACCCATTAGTTACAATGCTTGCAAGGCTTATAGTGATGTGCATTACTGAGTGGGCCCAGAGATACCTCTCCGACAATCGGAGTGACAAATCCTAATCTCGAAATACGCCAACCCAACAAGTACCTTCGGAGACACCTGTAGAGCACCTTTATAATCACCCAGTTATGTTGTGACGTTTGGTAGCACACAAAGTGTTCCTCCGGTAAATGGGAGTTGCATAATCTCATAGTCATAGGAACATGTATAAGTCATGAAGAAAGCAATAGCAACATACTAAACGATCAAGTGCTAAGCTAACGGAATGGGTCAAGTCAATCACATCATTCTCCTAATGATGTGATCCCGTTAATCAAATGACAACTCATGTCTATGGTTAGGAAACATAACCATCTTTAATTAACGAGCTAGTTAAGTAGAGGCATACTAGTGACACTCTGTTTGTCTATGTATTCACACATGTATTATGTTTCCGGTTAATACAATTCTAGCATGAATAATAAACATTTATCATGATATAAGGAAATAAATAATAACTTTATTATTGCCTCTAGGGCATATTTCCTTCAGATTCGATCGTCGGTATCTCAATACCTAGTTCAATCTCGTTACCAGCAAGTCTCTTTACTCGTTCCGTAATGCATCATTCCGCAACTAACTCATTAGTTACATTGCTTGCAAGGCTTATAGTGATATGAATTACCGAGAGCCCAGAGATACCTCTCCGACAATCGGAGTGACAAATCCTAATCTTGATCTATGCCAACTCAACAAGTACCATCGGAGCCACCTGTAGAGCACCTTTATAATCACCCAGTTACGTTGTGACGTTTGGTAGCACACAAAGTGTTCCTCCGGTATTCGGGAGTTGCATAATCTCATAGTCATAGGAACATGTATAAGTCATGAAGAAAGCAATAGCAATATACTAAATGATCGAATGCTAAGCTAACGGAATGGGTCAAGTCAATCACATCATTCTCTAATGATGTGATCCCGTTCATCACATGACAACACATGTCTATGGCTAGGAAACTTAACCATCTTTGATTAACGAGCTAGTGAAAGTAGAGGCATACTAGTGACACTCTCTTTGTCTATTTATTCACACATGTATTAAGTTTCCTGTTAATACAATTCTAGCATGAATAAGAAACATTTATCATGAAATAAGGAAATAAATAATAACTTTATTATTGCCTCTAGGGCATATTTCCTTCAGAAACCACCTATTTAGGCCCACCTTTTTTTCTTTATGGCCACCATGTATGAAACTAAGATGAAATGCCATTATGTTCCGTTAGGCCTAGCCAGACAAGCCCGCAAAGGTAAATTTCTTAGGCCTGTGAGCCCACTATGTGGTGCGCCATCCGCCGCCATGTGTCATGTGCTGGGCGCACCTTCGGGATTCTGCATGTGTTTTTGGTTTTGATCGGTTTTGTATTTGCTTTTCTAGCTTTTGCTTGATTTTACTATATTCTTTTCGGAAGCAGTGCTTTTCCACAAGAAGCACAACTGTGGTTCCTAAAAATGAGAAATCATATATGTGCTTCCGCAGCCTATGCTTCCACCAAAAGCGTAATTGTGCTTCCTGAAAAGGTAAAAAAAAGCTATGCTTTCCAGAAAGGGGAAACACACAGTCTGTGCTTCTCAAAAAGGAAATGGGAACAACTTTGCTTTTCGAAAAAGGAAAAGCACAATCTTTACTTCCACAAGAAGGAAAGCACAACCTGCATTCCGAAAATGGAAAAGCACAATCTATGCTTCCGCGAGAAGCACAATTGCACTTCCAAAAAAGTGAAAAACACAACTGGGATTATGGGTTATTTTTTATAGATTTTTTTGGTATTCGGTATTTTTTATTTTTGATTTCCCCCTTTTTTGTTCTTTTTGTTTTAATTCTTCATTTTTTATTTTCCTGATTTTTTTTGAAAAATAATAATTTCAAAACGTATTTACATGAGATTAGTTTCGAAGATCCCGACGAGAGAAACCCAACAGTGAAAACAATTTGTGGTTTGGACGCACGGTTCAAGAGATGAAATATTTTAGAAAAATGAGTCTACAAAAAATAGGAAAAACTCACGGGTTTTAGAAAACAACAAGGGCAAGCCAAGTCTCGCCGACGGGACAACAAGTTCGGTATAGAAAAAAGGGACATTTACATATGTGCCCCTAACTCGAACCCACTACTCAAATTTGCCCCTAATTTTGAAGCATGCTCAAATTTTCCCCTCCGCCGTTAAGTCACTACTCAGAAATGCCCTTCCGTACAGTACTGTAGCACTTTCCGTCCAATACTGTAGAACTTTTCGTCTGCTACAATACAGATGAGCCTTTGACGGTCAAAGGCCTTTGACTGGACGGCAGGGCATTTCTGAGTAGTGACTTAACGACAGAGGGGCAAATTTGAGCATGCTTTGAAATTAGGGGCAAATGAGAGTACGTGGTTTGAGTTAGGGGCAGAAATGCAAATGGCCCTAGAAAAAATGCCCTCCTCACATGAACTTTTTTAGTTTTGCTGGGCCTCACACACATGAACTAACAACCTATTCCGCCATGGGTATCCGACCGAACTTTAATGTAGCTACAGGTAGGTTTTACGAAAAGTGCTTACGAACATGATGTGGAGACCTACGATTTATCGGCCAAAATCACTGTTTTGACCTTGTCAAGAAAATTTAGCATAAAATGAACTCCCCTGAAAATTATTTCAGGATCTGGCCCTTTTGGTAACGCCATGGCTTGTGATGTTTCTGCCCCACATAGACAGTCCAAACTGGGCAACATTTCTCTTCTTAATAGATAAGTGGCAATGGACACACTTTGCTAGAAACGCCATAGTCAATGGCGTTTCTAATTAGGGCAGCAACGTCACTGACCCTGGAGTTTCCAGTAACGCCACTGACCCTGGCATTTCTATCCTGCCAGGTAGATACATGACCAGGTCAGAAACATTGCCTGGTTTGGCGTATCTATGTGGGTAATAAACGCCACTAGCCATGGCATTGCTCAAAAGGGTGAGATAGTGAAATAATTTTTGGATTTGTTCATTTTATGCTAAAGTTTTCTGACAAGATCAAAATAGTCATTTTGGCCGGATTTATCATGATTTGGGTACCACTGCTAGATCTGGAAAGAGAATAAATGAGACTAGGCCAGTTAGACCCGTAGCATTCGTCCGTAGAGGAATTCCCGTAAGCCTAGCATTTTTGGTACCCGACCTTCCATCGCCAGTCATTGACTACCATGGGAGGAACAGACTGGGGACTCTCCAGCGTAGGTGAAGAAGTGTGACGAAATACATGTATGGGTCATTTCCATCCTCTCCAACCCCGGTGAGGCCATAGGTGGCAATATTCTAACACTGTTCAACTAATAAAACACCCGTACAATTAACTCCCGTCTTCCGACGAATGGTCGTTAAGCGGTATCGAAGTCTCGATATAATTTTTTATTATGTTTGATGTGCTTTATACTTTCCGGTGAACTCTGACAATAGTTCTGGATTACTTTTGGAAAAAGAAAAACTCAATAACATTCACCGTCATTTAAGAAAAATTTAGGGACTGGCTATGTGCCAGTCGACTGATTTTATTTTTAGGGCCAGTCACTTTTTTTGAGATACTCGAGTATACAGAATACTCAAGTGGGAGGAGTACAATCATCCTGCATCCTCGTCATCAGCCTGCCCGGAACCATAGCGGAGAGCCGAAGATCGCCGTGCTATCTTGCCTCCACAGCTAGCTCATGGGCCAGGGTGTTGCAATCCCTACTCACATGATTGACGCTGAAGGATGCAAAAAACCCCCAAGACGTCCAGAATGACCTGTAGCACTCCATAACATGGTGCTAGGATCTGAGTTTCACCTTTAAATCATTTACTATCACCAAGCAGTCCATTTCAAGCACTATTGCCCCTCTGTAAGCTTCTGCCACCGCCTTCAGGCCAACCAAAGCCGCCCGGGCCTCAGCTTCTTCCAGACTTGCTGCAGTGCCAATTTGTTCACAAACTGACATCAAAACCTGTCCTCTGGAGTCCCTTGCGATTGCTCCCGCCCAACACTGTCCACTGGCTGGCAGGAAGGTGGCGTCAGAGTTGATCTTTATAGTCTCCTGTGGTGGGGCAGTCCATCTTTTGGGTGACTGGCCAGATGGACACGACCCTGGGGTGGCTGATGGCCACATTGCCTTCCCCGTTTCAGATTCTGTCAATGTAGCATTTGCAAGTTGGAGATCCTCTTCATACTTCAGGAGGAAGAGTGCAAATTTTCTGATAGTCTTGTCACCTTTCCCATGGATACAATTGTCTCGCAGGTGCCACCCTCTCCATAGCAGCATCAGCACCCTAGCCCGGATGTCATCCAAACACTTATCTAGAAGCACCTGCAGCCAGTCCGGGCCAGTATACCTGAACGAACATTCATCAGGAAGCTCCCACTCCTTCCTCATTTCATACCTTAGAGCTTTACTCTTGGTACAAGCAACCACCGCATGGAATTCATCCTCCTCGCCACACCCGCATATACTGCATGTGGCATCCACTTCCAATGTCCTCTTAAATTTGTTCCTTTTTGTAGCAAGCGTATTCGTGGCCACACGCCACCCAAAAATTCTAACTCTGGGTGCGACCTTTGCCTTCCATATGAGATCCCAAATGCTTCTAGTGTTTGGTTCGCTAGATGAGCTTGATGGAATTTGTTGGGTCTGTCCTTGGATTGAGGCGGCCAATCTATAGGCGCTTCTGACTGAGAAGATTCCAATCCTTTCATAGTGCCAAGCGATTTGGTCTTCCGCATTAGACTTTGGAATAGGAATTTTGCAAATTTCATCAGCATCGAAGGGGTGGAAGATTTGCCTCACTAACTCAACATTCCATTCTTTGCTGTCCGGTTGCATAAGCTGGTTTACCCAACATAATCTTGACCTCCTGACAAAAGCAGCCGTCTTAAGTCCTTCCTTACGTGGGATCCATTGGTCTCTTTGAATCTGAATACTCTTCCCATCACCGACTCGCCAGATAATCCCTTTCTTGAGTAGCTCCAAACCTGCCTCAATCCCCCTCCACACCGGAGAAGCATCGGAGGTAAACACCGTATCTATGAGGTTTCCATGTGGGTAGTATTTTGATTTGAGCACTCTAGCACACAAACTATTTGGGTTCTGAATGAGCCTCCAACTTTGTTTTGCAAGCAGTGCTACATTGAATAGGTGCATATCCCTAAAGCCAATCCCACCCGCTCTCTTAGGTCAAGTCATGCGTTCCCACGACATCCAATGCACTTTTCGCTGACCCTCTTCGTCTCCCCACCAGAAGTCATGTATCATCTTCTCATATTTGTCACAAAATCCTTTCGAAAGGAGGAAAACACCCATAGTGAAACATGGGAGAGCCTGAACGATCGATTCGACGTGAACTTCCTTTGCAGCATAGGCCATGACCTCCCTGACCAATCATTACACCTTTTTGCAAATCTGTCCAAGATCGGCTGAAAGTTCTCATCCTTCATTCTACCTTTCGGAGTTGGTAGCCCCAAATACTTGCTCTCAAAAGAGGCTGACACAACTCCCAGAGTTTTCTTAATCTCCTCTCTAATCCCTTCTGGACATAGCTCACTGAAAAGCAAAGAACACTTACTCTCACTCAACAATTGCCCCGTGCCTCTCTGAAAGGAAACTAGCACCTCTTTCATAGCACGTGCCTGCTCCACTGTAGCTTTGAAAAAGATCAGACTGTCATCAGCAAAGAGGAGATTAGATATTCCCGGGCTATTTCTTGCAATTTTTATGGGCGTCAGCTTACTCTCTCTAATATTCTTGTTCATGAGGTTAACCAAACCATCAGCGACAAAGAGGAAGAGATATGGGCTGAGGGGGTCCCCTTTCCGTAGTCCTCTAGACGGTATGAATGGCTCGAGCAGCTCGCCGTTACATCTGACTGAATATCTCACTGAGCAGATACACTCCATAACCCATGCTCATAGCGAAAGGGTCGGTCAGATTTTGCACCCACAGGTCTCCATTCCTTCCTCTTGCCACATCTGATCAGGACCGGAAGGTGGTCAGACCGACTTGAGCAGATGTGTTCGACGGTGGCTTCTCTGAAGTGTTCTATCCAGGTTGCAGACGCAACCCCTCTATCCAATCTCGCACGTACGTTTTGCCTTCCTTCCTGTTTATTATTATATGTCCACGCCGGTCCCTTGAAACCAAGATCGAACAGGCTACAGTCAGAGAGGACTCTTCTAATATTTTCCATGTTTCTTTCCGATCTCCTCGTGGCTGATAGGTGTTCGGATTGCCACATCGTTTCATTGAAATCCCCAGTCATTAACCATGGGGCACTTGAGTTATCTTTTATCCGTCTCAATAGTTGCTTGTCACTGCTAGGTGCTCGTCACTGCAGCCCGCCTCTCCGGAGCAACTCTCATCCCACACCCGACCTCCGAGTCGAAGTGAAGGAAGCGACGGGCGTTGCCGGTGCCAGGGGTGATATAGCTATCCCTACCATTACTGTGCTTGAAAGGAGATGTGCGCAATGCTGCCGAGAACCTCATCTTTTGGAGGTCAACAGGTAGCTTACAATCGCGCTGACTATGACCAAGGAAACCACAGTAGCTACAGAAACGAGGCACCCTCTCGTACTTTACATCTAGGAAGAAAACTTCATTTTCAGCGAAATCATGGGACTCTAGAGTGCTACAGAGAGGTTCATCAACGTCATGGTTTATACGGATTTTGAGAAAATCGCCCCAAATGTTACCTTCCCTGTTTGTGTGCACCTCAAGTACTTCACCGAGTTTGCCACCAATCTCGCGGGCCACCGGTTCGGAGAGCATGATTGGGGGAGCATCGTAGATGCATACCCAAATCAGCATGTGCGCGATCTCCACATCACTTGGCCAGTCACTTTTTTTAACGTAGGATTCATCCAAGTGTGTGGCAACGATTGGCCTCGCACGCACATGCATGCATGCATTTGTTCCTCGTGTCATGCATGGATGATGGTGCGTCCATGTACATGACCATTCACAATTGAAAATTTTCTGCTCGATGGATATGAGTAGATGCATTACACATATGTGCACTGGTAGAATCAGGGGTCCTACCGGACCTGCTCCGGAGGTTGGAGGGGAAGGATGGAGCGGGGCGAGGCGATGAGCGAGCGCGCCGGCGGCTGGACGCCGTCGCGTCGGAGGGAGATGGCGGCGGCGGCTAGGGTTCCGGCTCCTCTGGGAGCCGGGCAATAGGGATAATAATATTCTTATTGCTTAATCTGAAAAAGAGTCTTACATCATATATTTATAACCTAGATAACTTGCTTACGAATTAACCTAAGATAACTTGTGGGCTAAGATTGCCCGGTGGGCCTTCTACGGCCGTAAGCCAGGCCGGTCATAACATCTCTCCCCGCCTGCACAAACATCTCGTCCTCGAGCTGAAAGTCTGGATAGTGTTGACGGAACTCATCACGCTGCTCCCAAGTGGCCTTGTCCTCCGGAAGTCCAGCCCACTGAATCAGCACGTACCACACCCCGCGACGGAGCTGGGTCTTCATGACCTTCTCCGGTCCCGGAAGGATGCGCCCGTCGAAGGTGGGAGGCAACGCGGAAGGGGCCACATGTGGCGCCCCATGGAAAGGCTTCAGCAGCACCACATGGAAGACGTCATGGATGCGGGCACCGACAGGAAGCTGAAGGCGGTAAGCCACCTTCCCGATGCGCTCCAAGACAGAAAAAGGCCCGGCGTAACGAGGGCCCAGCTTGTGCTTCGCGCGCGGGTCCAGTGACTGCGTAGAGTGCTACCTCTTGAGCACTGCCTTGGTTTTCCCTTGAAGAGGAAAGGGTGATGCAGTAAAGTAGCATAAGTATTTCCCTCAGTTTTTGAGAACCAAGGAATCAATCCAGTAGGAGACCATGCTCGAGTCCCACGCACCTACACAAACAAATAAGAACCTCGCAACCAACACGATAAAGGGGTTGTCAATCTCTTCACGGTCACTTACGAGAGTGAGATCTGATAGAGATGATAAGATAATATTTTTGGTATTTTTATGGAAGAGACTAAAAGTAAATAAAGCAAAATAAACGGCGCGAGAAGTAGCTTGTTGTCGGGAGATTAATATGATGGAAAATAGACCCGGGGGCCATAGGTTTCACTAGTGGCTTCTCTCAAGATAGCATAAGTATTACGGTGGGTAAACGAATTACTGTCGAGCAATTGATAGAATTGAGCATAATTATGAGAATATCTAGGTACGATCAAGTATATAGGCATCACGTCCGTGACAAGTAGACCGACTCCTGCCTGCATCTACTACTATTACTCCACACATCGACCGCCATCCAGCATGCATCTAGAGTATTAAGTTCAAAAGAACAGAGTAACGCTTTAAGCAAGATGACATGATGTAGAGGGATAAACTCATGCAATATGATATAAACCCCCATCTTTTTATCCTCGATGGCAACAATACAATACGTGACGCTTCCCCTACTGTCACTGGGATCGAGCACCGCAAGATTGAACCCAAAGCTAAGCACTTCTCCCATTGCAAGAAAGATCAATCTAGTAGGCCAAACCAAACTGATAATTTGAAGAGACTTGCAAAGATAACCAATCATACATAAAAGAATTCATAGGAGATTCAATATTGTTCATAGATAATCTTGGTCATAAACCCACAATTCATCGGATCTCGAGAAACACACCGCAAAAAGAAGAGTTACATCGAATAGATCTCCAAGAGAATCGAGGAGAACTTTGTATTGAGATCCAAAGAGAGAGAAGAAGCCATATAGCTAATAACTATGGACCCGAAGGTCTGAGGTAAACTACTCACACATCATCGGAGAGGCTATGGTGTTGATGTAGAAGCCCTCCGTGATCAATGCCCCCTCCGGCGGAGCGCCGGAAAAGGCCCCAAGATGGGATCTCACGGGTACAGAAGGTTGCGGCAGTGGAAATAGGTTTTTTTTGCTCCGTATCTGATGTTTCCAGGGTATATGAGTATATATAGGCGAAGGAGGTTGGTCAGGAGAGCTACGAGGGGCCCACGAGGGTGGAGGGCGCGCCCAGGGGGGTAGGCGCGCCCCCTGCCTCGTGGCCTCCTCGTTCGTTTCTTGACGTCCACTCCAAGTCCTCTGGATCACGTTTGTTCCGAAAATCACGTTCCCGAAGGTTTTATTCCGTTTGGACTCCGTTTGATATTCCTTTGCTTCGAAACACTGAAATAGGCAAAAAAACAGCAATTCTGGCTGGGCCTCCGGTTAATAGGTTAGTCCCAAAAATAATATAAAAGTGTATAATAAAGCCCATTAAACATCCAAAACAGAATATATAATAGCATGGAACAATCAAAAATTATAGATACGTTGGAGACGTATCAAGCATCCCCAAGCTTAATTCCTGCTCGTCCTCGAGTAGGTAAATGATAAAAATAGAATTTTTGATGTGGAATGCTACTTAGCACAATTTTCAATGTAATTCTCTTATTTATGGTATGAATATTCAGATCCGAAAGATTCCAGATAAAAGTTTAATATTGACATAAAAGTAATAATACTTCAAGCATACTAATAAAGCAATCATGTCTTCTCAAAATAAAATGGCTAAAGAAAGTTATCCCTACAAAATCATATAGTCTGGCTATGCTCTATCTTCACCACACAAAATATTTAAATCATGCACAACCCCGATGACAAGCCAAGCAATCGTTTCATACTTTTGGTGTTCTCAAACTTTTCAATCTTCACGCAATACATGAGCGTGAGCCATGGATATAGCACTATAGGTGGAATAGAATGGTGGTTGTGGAGAAGACAAAAAGGAGAAGATAGTCTCACATCAACTAGGCGTATCAACGGGCTATGGAGATGCCCATTAATAGATATTAATGTGAGTGAGTAGGGATTGCCATGCAATGGATGCACTAGAGCAATAAGTGTATGAAAGCTCAATAATGAAAACTAAGTGGGTGTGCATCCAACTTGCTTGCTCACGAAGACCTAGGGCAATTTGAGGAAGCCCATCATAGGAATATACAAGCCAAGTTCTATAATGAAAAATTCCCACTAGTATATGAAATTGACAAATCAAGAGACTCTCTATCATAAAGATCATGGTGCTACTTTGAAGCACAATTGTGGAAAAAGGATAGTAGCATTGTCCCTTCTCTCTTTCTCTCTCTTTTTTAGTTGGGCATTTTCTCTTATTTTTTGCCTCTTTTTTTTCTTTTTTTATTTAGTCCGGAGTCTCATCCTGACTTATGGGGGAATCATAGTCTCCATCATTCTTTCCTCACTTGGGACAATGCTCTAATAATGATGATCATCACACTTTTATTTACTTACAACTCAAGTATTACAACTCAATACTTAGAACAAAAATATGACTCTATATGAATGCCTCCGGCGGTGTACCGGGATATGCAATGAATCAAGAGTGACATGTATGAAAGAATTATGAACGGTGGCTTTGCCACAAATACGATGTCAACTACATGATCATGCGAGGCAATATGACAATGATGGAGCGTGTCATAATAAACTGAACGGTGGTAAGTTGCATGGCAATATATCTCGGAATGGCTATGGAAATGCCATGGTAGGTAGGTATGGTGGCTATTTTGAGGAAGGTATATGGTGGGTGTATGATACCGGCGAAAAGTGCGCGGTATTAAAGAGGCTAGCAATGGTGGAAGGAAGAAAAGTGCGTATAATCCATGGACTCAACATTAGTCATAAATAACTCATATACTTATTGCAAAAATCTACAAGTTATCAAAGCAAAGTATTACGCGCATGCTCCTAGGGGGATAGATTGGTAGGGAAAGACCATCGCTCGTCCCCGACCGCCACTCATAAGGAAGACAATCAATAAATAAATCATGCTCCGACTTCATCACATAAAGGTTCACCATACGTGCATGCTACGGGCATCACAAACTTTAACACAAGTATTTCTCAAATTCATAACCACTCAACTAGCATGACTCTAATATCACCATCTTCATATCTCAAAACAATTATCAAGCATCAAACTTCTCTTAGTATTCAACCAACTTATAAGAAAGTTTTTACTAATCTTGGATGCCTATCATATTAGGACTAATTTCACAATTAAAGAAAATTACCATGCTGTTTTGTAGGACTCTCAAAATGGTATAAGTGAAGCATGAGATAACAATAGTTTCTATAAAACAAACCACCGCCGTGCTCTAAAAGATATAAGTGAAGTACTAGAGCAAAAACTATATAGCTCAAAAGATATAAGTGAAGCACATAGAGTATTCTAATAAATTCCGAATCA
Source organism: Triticum aestivum (assembly GCF_018294505.1). NCBI lineage: Eukaryota > Viridiplantae > Streptophyta > Magnoliopsida > Poales > Poaceae > Triticum > Triticum aestivum. Next base: position 169,259,754 of record NC_057814.1, on the reverse strand, counting down.
TGTGTGTCTCTCTCAAAAGGTGTGTACAGCAAGGATGATTGTGGTAAACTAAAAGCAAAGACTCAAATCATACAAGACGCTCCAAGCAAAATACATATCATGTGGTGAATAAAAATATAGCTCCAAGTAAATTTACCGATGGACGAAGACGAAAGAGGGGATGCCTTCCGGGGCAGGGGCATCCCCAAGCTTTGGCTTTTTGGTGTCCTTGGATTTACCTTGGGTTGCCTCGGGCATCCCCAAGCTTATGCTCTTGCCACTCCTTGTTCCATAATCCATCAAATCCTTACCCAAAACTTGAAAACTTCACAACACAAAACTTAACAGGAAATCTCATGAGCTCCGTTAGCAAAAGTAAACAAAACACCACTTCAAGGTACTGTATTGAACTCATTATTTATTTATATTGGTGTTAAACCTACTGTATTCCAACTTCTCTATGGTTTATAAACTCTTTTACTAGCCATAGATTCATCAAAATAAGCAAACAACACACGAAAAACAGAATCTGTCAAAAACAGAACAGTCTGTAGTAATATGTAACTAACACAAACTTCTGGAACTCCAATAATTCTACCAAAATAGGACGACCTAGATAATTTGTTTATTGATCTGCTGCCATTTGAATCAGTATTTCATCACGTTCTGGTGATTTTTAACAATTGTTTTTGTGAACAGAAAGTTTCTGGAATTTTCAGCAAGATCAAATAACTATCATCCAAGAAGATCCTATAGGTTTCACTTGGCACAAACACTAATTAAAATATAAAAACACATCTAACCAGAATCTAGATCAAAGATTTATTCCTAAACAGAAGCAGAAAGAAAAAAACTAAAATAAAATTGGGTTGCCTCCCAACAAGCGCTATCGTTTAACGCCCTTAGCTAGACATAAAAACAAGGATAGATCTAGGTATTGCCATGTTTGGTATTGAGAAAGAAAAGAGAAAATTTATTATCTATAGCATTTATATTTCTATTTTGAGAAAGCACATGGCCATTAATGGTGGAAGAAAGATTAAGTACGCTACGGAAATTTGCATCTAAGCTAGCCTTCATCTCTTTGATAATTTCGTTTTGGTAAAAGCACAAAAGAGAGGTGGATTCAACTTTCTCACTCATAGGGTGCCAAATATAGTTTTCATCTTTTCATAGGTATCTATGGGATCCCTTTCAAGAAAACCCTCTTCAAAAATAGAATCTAAAACTTGCTTGAACGAGGCGGGCAGCCCAACATAAAAGCTTTTTAGGTATATCTCAATTTGATATTGGGGCACATAGCTAGCTCGGATCCTTAAAAGCCTATCCCAAGCATCTTTCAAAGACTCATCAAGTAAATAACAAAAAATTCTGGGATCATCTTCATCGATATTATTCAAACACATGTTGATAATCCCTGTAGGCCTTTCCATAGCATCATTATTTATGAGCTTAGAGAGGACAGAGGGACTATCCAAAATATTAAAACCCTGGAGAGAGCCCTTAGCCCTTTTTGATTCGGCCATGGCATAAGAAAAACAACGGAAAAGAGGGCGAATAAAACAGCAAGGGTGAAGTGGGGGAGAGGAAAACGAGAGGCAATTGGCAAATAATGTAATGCGAGGGATAAGAGTTTGTGATGGGTACTTGGTATGTCTTGACTTGTGCGTAGACTCCCCGGCAACGGCGCCAGAAATCCTTCTTGCTACCTCTTGAGCACTGTGTTGGTTTTCCCTTGAAGAGGAAAGGGTGATGCAGTAAAGTAGCGTAAGTATTTCCCTCAGTTTTTGAGAACTAGGGTATCAATCCAGTAGGAGACCATGCTCGAGTCCCACGCACCTACACAAACAAATAAGAACCTCGCAACCAATGCGATAAAGGGGTTGTCAATCCCTTCACGGTCACTTACGAGAGTGAGATCTGATAGAGATGATAAGATAATATTTTTGGTATTTTTATGGTAAAGACTAAAAGTAAAGAAAGCAAAATAAACGGCACCAGAAATAGCTTGTTGTCGGGAGATTAGTATGATGGAAAATAGACCCGGGGGCCATGGGTTTCACTAGTGGCTTCTCTCAAGATAGCGTAAGTATTACGGTGGGTAAACGAATTACTGTCGAGGAATTGATAGAATTGAGCATAGTTACGAGAATATCTAGGTATGATCATGTATATAGGCATCACGTCCGTGACAAGTAGACCGACTCCTGCCTGCATCTACTACTATTACTCCACACATCGACCGCTATCCAACATGCATCTAGAGTATTAAGTTCATAAGAACAGAGTAACGCTTTAAGCAAGATGACATGATGTAGAGGGATAAACTCATGCAATATGATATAAACCCCCCATCTTTTTATCCTCGATGGCAACAATACAATACGTGTCGTTTCCCCTACTGTCACTGGGATCGAGCACCGCAAGATTGAACCCAAAGCTAAGCACTTCTCGAAAGATCAATCTAGTAGGCCAAACCAAATTGATAATTCAAAGAGACTTACAAAGATAACCAATCATACATAAAAGAATTCATAGGAGATTCAAATATTGTTCATAGATAATCTTGATCATAAACCCACAATCCATCGGATCTCGACAAACACACCGCAAAAAGAAGAGTTACATCGAATAGATCTCCAAGAGAATCGAGGAGAACTTTGTATTGAGATCCAAAGAGAGAGAAGAAGCCATCTAGCTAATAACTATGGACCCGAAGGTCTGAGGTAAACTACTCACACATCATCGGAGAGGCTATGGTGTTGATGTAGAAGCCCTCCGTGATCAATGCCCCCTCCGGTGGAGCGCCGAAAAAGGCCCCAAGATGGGATCTCACGGGTACAGAAGGTTGCGGCGGTGGAAATAGGGTTTTTTCTCCGTATCTGATGTTTCTAGGGTATATGAGTATATATAGGCGAAGGAGGTCGGTCAGGGGAGCTACGAGGGGCCCACGAGGGTGGAGGGTGCACCCAGGGGGGTAGGCGCACCCCTGCCTCGTGGCCTCCTCGTTCATTTCTTGACATCCACTCCAAGTCCTCTGGATCACGTTTGTTTCGAAAATCATGTTCCCGAAGGTTTTATTCCGTTTGGACGCCATTTGATATTCCTTTCCTTCGAAACACTGAAATAGGCAAAAAAACAGCAATTCGGGCTGGGCTTCCGGTTAATAGGTTAGTCCCAAAAATAATATAAAAGTGTATAATAAAGCCCATTAAACATCCAAAACAGAATATATAATAGCATGGAACAATCAAAATTATAGATACGCTGGAGACGTATCATAGAGCGGTGAAGAAGACGCAGCCAGACCCAATCTCCCACCGCGAACTCTGCCTCGTGATGGTGGTCGTCGTAGTGGTGCTTGGCCAGCTGCTGGGCCTAAAGAAGGCGTTGCCAGACTTCGGCCAACATCTCGTCCCGACGCCGCAGAAGCTCACCCGCCACCTCTGTCCGAGCCGTGGCCGAATCAACTGGATTGATGGCCGGGGGCGGTCGGCCATAGACCACCTCAAAAGGAGTGGCACGTAGGGCGGAGTGGTAGGAGGTGTTGTAGTAGTACTCCGCCCATGAGAGCCAGCCCACCCAAGCACGCGGACGATCACCTATGACACAACGCAAATACATGGCAATCACCTTGTTGACAACCTCGGACTGGCCGTCCGTCTGAGGATGGAAGGCCGTGCTCAGGCGGAGTTTCACTCCCGCCAACTGGAAGAGATCGCGCCAGACATGTCCGGTGAACAACGGGTCCCGATCGCTGACGATCGAAGAGGGAAACCCGATGGAGGCGAACTATCCCGTCGAAGAAGGTGCGGGCCACGGAGGCAACAGTGTATGGATGACCGAGCGCAATGAAGTGAGCATACTTGGAGAAGCGGTCCACCACCATGAGAATGACTGATTTGCCGCCCACCTTAGGGAGGCCCTCGATGAAGTCCATGGAGATATCCGCCCAGACCTGAGACGACACCTCCAATGGCTGGAGCAGACCAGCTGGCCGTAGTGTCTCCGTCTTGTTGCGCTGACACGTCACACAAGACCGGACCCAGTCTCGGACCAGGGCCCGATCACCAGGGATGTAGAGAGTCGGCGCGGAGACGATGGAGGGTTTTCTGTACCCCCTCATGGCCCGCCGAGTGGGCCAGCAGCAGCACCTGGTGACGGAGATCGTCAAGCGTCGGCACGAAGACGCGGCTCCCCTGAAGGAGCAACCCATCGGCGAGGCGCCAAGGCTCCTCCAGCTCGCCCGCAGCCAACTGTTGCTGAAGAAGAAGAGCGTCGGGTGCAGCCGCCATCGCGCAGCGAATGTCGGTAAAGAGGACGAAGGTTGGCCTGGAGCGGAGGCAGAGCGCCGTCCCCTCGGAGGCGCCGCCAGTGGTGTCGTGGTCGGCGTTGTGGCAAGACAAGGCGTCGACGACGGTTAAGGCGGCTTGGACGATACTCGACGGAGAAGTCGAAGCCGAAGAGCTTGCTGATCCACTGGTGTTGCGGCACGGTCGAGAGCCTCTGGTCCAGCAAGAACTTGAGGCTGTAGTGGTCCATGCGAATCCGGAAAGACCGACCCCACAGATAGGGCCGCCAATGGCGCACCGCCTGCACCAAGCCAATGAGCTCCCGCTCGTACGCCGTGAGCTTAAGGTGGCGCGGAGCGAAAGGCCTGCTAAAGAAAGCGAGAGGCCCATCGCCCTGATGAAGCACGGCGCCGAACCCGGCGCCCGAGGCGTCATAGTCCACCATGAACGGGCGGTCAAAGTCCGGCATCTGAAGAACGGGGCCCGTCGTGAGGGCCCCCTTGAGGGCCTCGAAGGCCACCGTCGCCTCGTCGTCCCACGCGAAGGCGTCGCGGCGCAGCAAACGCATGAGTGGCGATGCGATGAGGCCGAATTCCCGGATAAACTTCCGGTAGTATCCCGGAGGCCGATAAAATCGCGAAGAGCCCGCGGTGAGTGCGGCATCGGCCAGGCTGCGATGGCCGCCACCTTGTCGGCATCCATAGAAACCCCGTCGGCCGAGATGACGTGGCTGAGGTAGGCGACTGAAGGTGTCTCGAACGAGCACTTCGAGCACTTAAGATGAAGATGGTGCGCCCGAAGCTCGCTGAAGATGATGGCGAGGTGCTGGAGGTGCTCCGCCCATGAGGCGCTGTAGATAAGAATGTCATCAAAGAAAACGAGCACAAACCGACGTAAGTAGGGCCTGAGGACATCGTTCATCAGAGCCTGGAAGGTCGCCGGGGCGTTGGAGAGGCCAAAGGGCATCACCAAGAACTCGAAGTGGCCGTGGTGAGTCCGAAACGCCGTCTTGGCGATGTCGTCCGGGTGCATGCGCACCTGGTGGTACCCCGACCGGAGATCGAGCTTGGTGAAGAAGCACGCCCCGTGTAGCTCATCCAGGAGCTCATCGACCACCGGAATAGGAAACTTGTCCTTGAGTGTGACAGCATTAAGCGCACGATAGTCGATGTAGAAGCGCCACATGCCGTCCGACTTGCGGACGAGGAGCACCGGCGTGGTAAACGGCGACGTGGAGATCGGAATGATGCCCGCCGCGAGCATGAGCGCACACTGCCGCTCCAACTCGTCCTTCTGCAGCTGCGGATAGCGGTAAGGACGCACCGCCACTGGTGCGGAGCCCGGCAGGAGATGGATACGGTGATCATAAGCCTGGGCGGGCGGAAGGCCCCGCGGCTCGGTGAAGAGGTCGCCGTGCTGCTGCAGAAGGTGCTCGGCCTCGGAGGTAGCCATGGCCACCTAAAGCTGCGGCGTCGCCGGTGCGGCGCCCCCAACACCGTCCCACCGGATGCGGCGGCCCAACCGCCAGAAGGTCACCGTCAGCGCGTCGAAGTCCCAAAGTATGGGGCCGAGAGTCCGCAGGAAGTCGACGCCAAGGATGAAGTCGAAGCAGCCCAAGTCGATGCCCGCACAGGTGATGGAGAAGTGTTCATCGCCGATGGTGATGGGTACGTCTCGTGCGAGGCCATGGCACCGGAGGCGATCGCTGTTGGCCACCGTGACCCGAAGTTGCTCCCCGCCCGTCGGCTGAAGCGCTAAGCGACGCATGGTAGCCTCGGGCAGGAAGTTATGGGTGGAGCCTGTACCCACCAAGGCCACCAAGCACTCGCCGTGTATCATCACCGGCAAGAGCCTGGTCCGCTCATCGCGGATGCCGGCGAGCGTGTGGAGAGATACCACGAGGGCCGTCGCCGGGGCAGCCGTGGGTGCGCCCTCAGCAGCCGCTGGGGGCGGTAGGGCATCGGCCCTGTCGGCCAGGGCATCCTCCTCGGTGAAGTCGACCATCTCCAAGTAGAAGAGGCGCGGGCAGACATGGCTCGGCGTATAGGGCTCATCACAGTTAAAGCAGAGGCCCTGGCGCCGCCGCTCCATCTGCTCCGCCGGAGAGAGGCGACGGAAGGGTCGCATCATGACCGGGGTAGTAGTCGCCGGTGCGGCCGGAGGTGGCCGGCCCGGCGCAGGGGACGGTCGGGCGGCCTGCCGGACTCCTCGGGCCGGGGCGGTCGGCTGCATGGCCTGGGCACGAGCCTCGAAGGCGCGGGCGTAATACATGGCCGTCTGGAGATCCTGAGGGCCGCGAAGCTCCACGTCCACGCGAATGTGATCCGGAAGGCCATCGACAAAGAGGTTGGTTCGCTGCTGCGCCGTCACGCCCGACGCATGGCATGCTAGGGCCTGGAAGCGGTCGGCGAAGTCCTGCACCATAGAGGTGAAGGGAAGGCGGCCGAGCTCTACCAGGCGGCTCCCGCGAACCGGAGGTCCAAAGCGAAGGAAGCAGAGCTCGCGGAAGCGCTCCCAAGGAGGCATGGCGCCCTCGTCCTGCTCGAGAGCGTAATACCACGTCTGTGCCGCGCCGCGGAGGTGGTAAGAGGCGAGCCAGGTACGCTCCGATGCGAGGGTGTGCTGCCCCTACAGTCACCGGGAAAGGACACCGCAAGATTGAACCCAAAGCTAAGCACTTCTCCCATTGCAAGAAAGATCAATCTAGTAGGCCAAACCAAACTGATAATTCGAAGAGACTTGCAAAGATAACCAATCATACATAAAAGAATTCAGAGAAGATTCAAATATTGCTCATAGATAGACTTGATCATAAACCCACAATTCATCGGTCTCAACAAACACACCACAAAAGAAGATTACATCGAATAGATCTCCACAAGAGAGGGTGAGAACATTGTATTGAGATCCAAAAAGAGAGAAGAAGCCATCTAGCTAATAACTATGGACCCGAAGGTCTGAGGTAAACTACTCACACATCATCGGAGAGGCTATGGTGTTGATGTAGAAGCCCTCCGTGATCGATGCCCCCTCCGGCGGAGCTCCGGAAAAGGCCCCAAGATGGGATCTCACGGGTACAGAAGGTTGCGGCGGTGGAATTAGGTTTTTGGCTCCGTATCTGGTAGTTTGGGGGTACGTAGGTATATATAGGAGGAAGAAGTACGTCGGTGGAGCAACGTGGGCCCCACGAGGGTGGAGGGCGCGCCCAGGGGGTAGGCGCGCCCCCCTACCTCGTGCCTTCCTGGTTGATGTCTTGACTTAGGGTCCAAGTCCTCTGGATCACGTTCGTTTCGAAAATAACGTTCCCGAAGATTTCATTCCGTTTGGACTCCGTTTGATATTCTTTTTCTGCGAAACTCTGAAATAGGCAAAAAACAACAATTCTGGGCTGGGCCTCCGGTTAATAGGTTAGTCCCAAAAATAATATAAAAGTGTATAATAAAGCCCTTTAATGTCCAAAACAGAATATAATATAGCATGGAACAATAAAAAATTATAGATACGTTGGAGACGTATCAAGCATCCCCAAGCTTAATTCTTGCTCGTCCTCGAGTAGGTAAATGATAAAAACAATTTTTTTGATGTGGAATGCTACTTGGCATAATTTCAATTTAATTCTCTTAATTGTGGTATGAATATTCAGATCCGAAAGATTCAAGACAAAAGTTTAATGTTGACATAAAAATAATAATACTTCAAGCATACTAACTAAGCAATTATGTCTTCTCAAAATAACATGACCAAAGAAAGTTATCCCTACAAAATCATATAGTCTGGCTATGCTCTATCTTCACCACACAAAGTATTTAAATCATGCAAACCCCGATGACAAGCCAAGCAATTGTTTCATACTTTTGATGTTCTCAAACTTTTTCAATCTTCATGCAATACATGAGCGTGAGCCATGGACATAGCACTATATGTGGAATAGAATGGTGGTTGTGGAGAAGACAAAAAGGAGAAGATAGTCTCACATCAACTAGGCGTATCAACGGGCTATGGAGATGCCCATTAATAGATATCAATGTGAGTGAGTAGGGATTGCCATGCAACGGATGCACTAGAGCTATAAGTATATGAAAGCTCAACAAAAGGAACTAAGTGGGTGTGCATCCAACTCGCTTGCTCACGAAGACCTAGGGCATTTTGAGTAAGCCCGTCATTGGAATATACAAGCCAAGTTCTATAATGAAAATTTCCCACTAGTATATAAAAGTGATATCATAGGAGACTCTCTATCATGAAGATCATGGTGCTACTTTGAAGCACAAGTGTGGTAAAAGGATAGTAACATTGTCCCTTCTCTCTTTTTCTCTCATTTTTTGGGCCTTTTTTTTATGGCCTTCCCTTTTTTTATTTAGTCCGGAGTCTCATCCCGACTTGTGGGGGAATCATAGTCTCCATCATCCTTTCCTCACTTGGGACAATGCTCTAAAAAATGATGATCATCACACTTTTATTTACTTACAACTCAACAATTACAACTCAATACTTAGAACAAAATATGACTCTATGTGAATGCCTCCGGCGGTGTACCGGGATATGCAATGAATCAAGAGTGACATGTATGAAAGAATTATGAACGGTGGCTTTGCCACAAATACGATGTCAACTACATGATCATGCGAGGCAATATGACAATGATGGAGCGTGTCATAATAAACTGAACGGTGGTAAGTTGCATGGCAATATATCTCGGAATGGCTATGGAAATGCCATGGTAGGTAGGTATGGTGGCTGTTTTGAGGAAGGTATATGGTGGGTGTATGATACCGGCGAAAAGTGCGCGGTATTAGAGAGGCTAGCAATGGTGGAAGGAAGAAAAGTGCGTATAATCCATGGACTCAACATTAGTCATAAAGAACTCATATACTTATTGCAAAAATCTACAAGTTATCAAAGCAAAGTATTACGCGCATGCTCCTAGGGGGATAGATTGGTAGGAAAAGACCATCGCTCGTCCCCGACCGCCACTCATAAGGAAGACAATCAATAAATAAATCATGCTCCGACTTCATCACATAACGGTTCACCATACGTGCATACTACGGGAATCACAAACTTTAACACAAGTATTTCTCAAATTCACAACTACTCAACTAGCATGACTCTAATATCACCATCTCCATATCTCAAAACAATTATCAAGTATCTAACTTCTCATAGTATTCAACACACTCATAAGATTTTTTTTACTAATCTTGAATGCCTATCATAATTAAAGCAAATTACCATGCGGTTTTGTAGGACTCTCAAAATAATCTAAGTGAAGCATGAGAGAACAATAGTTTCTATAAAACAAATCCACCACCGTGCTCTAAAAGATATAAGTGAAGCACTAGAGCAAAAACTATATAACTCAAAAGATATAAGTGAAGCACATAGAGTATTCTAACAATTTCTGAATCATGTGTGTCTCTCTCAAAAGGTGTGTACAGCAAGGATTATTGTGGCAAACTAAGAAACAAAGACTCAAATAATACAAGACGCTCTAAGCAAAACACATATCATGTGGTGAATAAAAATATAGCTCCAAGTAAAGTTACCGATGGAAGTAGACGAAAGAGGGGATGCCTTCCGGGGCATCCCCAAGCTTTGGCTTTTAGGTGTCCTTAGATTATCTTGGGGTGCCTTGGGCATCCCCAAGCTTAGGCTCTTTCCACTCCTTATTCCATAATCCATCAAGTCTTTTACCCAAAACTTGGAAACTTCACAACACAAAACTCAGCAGAAAATCTCGTGAGCTCCGCTAGCGAAAGAAAACAAAACACCACTTCAAGGTACTGTAATGAACTCATTCTTTATTTATATTGGTGTTAAACCTACTGTATTCCAACTTCTCTATGGTTTATAAACTATTTTACTAGCCATAGATTCATCAAAATAAGCAAACAACACACGAAAAATAGAATCTGTCAAAAACAGAGCAGTCTGTAGTAATCTGTAACTAACACAAACTTCTGGAACTCAAAAAATTCAGCCAAAATAGGACGACCTATAAAATTTTTTTATTGATCAGCAGCAATTGGAATCAATATTTTATCGCGTTCTGGTGATTTTTAACAATTATTTTCGTGAACAGAAAGTTTCTGTAATTTTCAGCAAGATCAAATAACTATCATCCAAGAAGATCCTATAGGTTAAACTTGGCACATACACTAATTAAAACATAAAAACACATCTAAGCAGAGGCTAGATCAAATATTTATTCCTAAACAGAAGTAAAAAGCAAAAAACTAAAAATAAAACTGGGTTGCCTCCCAACAAGCGCTATCGTTTAACGCCCCTAGCTAGGCATAATAGCAAGGATAGATCTAGGTATTGCCATAATAATAGGATAGATCATTAAAACTCATTTCATATTCTCTACGTTCAGCAGCGAGTTTTCTTTGAGGCAAGCAAAAGTAATCAAAATGGCTAAATTTAATGGGACAAAAGTCCCCAAGATCAACTTTAGGAGGTATAGGTTCCTCCTTCGGCCCTTCGTATTGCACAACCAATTCATCATTATAAGCATTCTTTTGACAGAACTTTGTGAGCCTATACTCGAGAGAATCCTAACTCATTATTTCGAATAGCAAAATCATTATTAAGTTCAGAAATTCTATCAACTAGAACATTGGTAGGAACCTTTTTTCTAAGGATCTCATTAAAAGCAACATAGTCTAGAGATTGAAAACGCATTATTTCCTCTTGATCAAATAAGATAGTTTCTATGGGAGGACGGCCAACGTCTACCCTATAATGCGCAAAGATTTCTTTGGCCTCTTTTATTATAAATCTGATCTCATGAGCCAAAAAGATAGTAGTGGCACGCTTAACAGAAGAATGCTCAATATTAGAAAATTCTAGGAAAATCCTTTGTATGCAAGGGTGCATGTGCATAAACTGCCTTTCAAGTTCAACTACAAGCATGGCAATAGCGTCCGCAAGACTACTAGTTCTATGAAGAATAGAACTGCCCATAGAAGGCAAATCACCGACACAAGTAAAAAAATCTTGAATAACCCCTTTTCCAATAATGTTACCACTACCAATTCGGAATTTTTTGTATGCAAGATAGGGGGTTCTTCAGCGGTAGCATCAGAACATATTATTACTACTGTCCATATCGACAATAGTTTCCCCAATTTCAGACATAACGACAGAAAGTGCGAGGAGCAAAAAGAAAGAGGGAGGCAAACAGAAAAGAGAGGGCGAATAAAACGGCAAGGGTGAAGTGGGGGAGAGGAAAACGAGAGGCAAATGGCAAATAATGTAATGCGGGAGATGAGGGTTTGTGATGGGCACTTGGTATGTTGACTTTTGCGTAGACTCCCCGGCAACGGCGTCAGAAATGGCTCGTTGTCGGGAGTCAAATCTTGACTTGACTTCGCGTAAGCCTCCCCGGCAACGGCTCCAGAAATCCTTCTTGCTACCTCTTGAGCACTGCGTTGGTTTTCCCTTGAAGAGGAAAGGGTGATGAAGTAAAGCAGCATAAGTATTTCCCTCAGTTTTTGAGAACCAAGGTATCAATCCAGTAGGAGGCCACGCACAAGTCCCTCGCACCTACACAAACAAATAAAATCCTCGCAACCAACGCAATAAAGGGGTTGTCAATCCCTTCACGGTCACTTACGAAAGTGAGATCTGATACATATGATAAGATAATATTTTTGGTATTTTGATGATAAAGATGCAAAGTAAAATAAAAGGCAATAAAATAGCTAAGTGTTGGAAGATTAATATGATGGAAAATAGACCCGGGGGCCATAGGTTTCACTAGTGGCTTCTCTCGAGAGCATAAGTATTACGGTGGGTAAACAAATTACTGTTGAGCAATTGACAGAATTGAGCATAGTTATGAGAATATCTAGGTATGATCATGTATATAGGCATCACGTCCACGACAAGTAGACCGACTCATGCCTGCATCTACTACTATTACTCCACACATCGACCGCTATCCAGCATGCATCTAGAGTATTAAGTTCAAAAGAACAGAGTAACACTTTAAGTAAGATGACATGATGTAGAGGGATAAACTCATGCAATATGATATAAACCCCATCTTGTTATCCTCGATGGCAACAATACAATACGTGCCTTGCTGCCCCTACTGTCACTGGGAAAGGACACCGCAAGATTGAACCCAAAGCTAAGCACTTCTCCCATTGCAAGAAAGATCAATCTAGTAGGCCAAACCAAACTGATAATTCGAAGAGACTTGCAAAGATAACCAATCATACGTAAAAGAATTCAGAGAAGATTCAAATATTGCTCATAGATAAACTTGATCATAAACCCACAATTCATCGGTCTCAACAAACACACCGCAAAAGAAGATTACATCGAATAGATCTCCACAAGAGAGGGGGAGAACATTGTATTGAGATCCAAAAAGAGAGAAGAAGCCATCTAGCTAATAACTATGGACCCGAAGGTCTGAGGTAAACTACTCACACATCATCGAAGAGGCTATGGTGTTGATGTAGAAGCCCTGCGTGATCGATGCCCCCTCCGGCGGAGCTCCGGAAAAGGCCCCAAGATGGGATCTCATGGGTACAGAAGGTTGCGGCGGTGGAATTAGGTTTTTGGCTCCGTATGTGGTAGTTTGGGGGTACGTAGGTATATATAGGAGGAAGAAGTACATCGGTGGAGCAACATGGGCCCCACGAGGGGGGAGGGCGCGCCCCCTACCTCGTGCCTTCCTGGTTGATGTCTTGACGTAGGGTCCAAGTCCTCTGGATCACGTTCGTTCCAAAAATCACGTTCCCGAAGGTTTCATTCCGTTTGGACTCCGTTTGATATTCTTTTTCTGCGAAACTCTGAAATAGGCAAAAAACAGCAATTCTGGGCTGGGCCTCCGGTTAATAGGTTAGTCCCAAAAATAATATAAAAGTGTATAATAAAGCCCATTAATGTCCAAAACAGAATATAATATAGCATGGAACAATAAAAAATTATAGATACGTTGGAGACGTATCGGCCGCCCAAGCTGGTAGTGGCGACGGAGAGGGCGGAAACCGGACCTCATGGATCGGCAGTCCCGCCGGCGAGGAGTCCCCTGAGCTGGGTAGAGGTGGCGCCGGTGGTTGCAGCGTCGGCTGCGGAGGGTGGGCGGGCGCGTCGGTGGCCGCGGGGGACGGCGGCTGCAGATACCACAGAGGGGCCGCGGCCGGAGTGGTAACGCCAGGGTGCCCCGCCTGGAACGGCAACAGTGGCAACCCAGTGCAGGCCGGCGCACCCTGGGTCGGCCACGGCAACGCCGGGGGCCCCGCCTGGAACGGCAGCAGCGGCTGCTCGCTGTATGCATGCGCGCCCTGGGACGGCCACGGCAGCGCGGGGTGGCCGTAGGCGGCGATCGGCGCAGCCGGCGGAGGTGCGTACGGCCCAGCCATGTACTGGTGGTACTGGTTCAGGTGGAGCCCTTGGACGGCCATCACGAGATCCCGCAAGGTATTGGTGACCTGTTCCGGCGTGAAGATGGCGGGCGTCGGTGGCGCGGACGTGATGGGGGCCGGCGGCGGTGGGGCGCCCGCGGTGGTGACCGGGCCCGACAGCGTGGGGGCCCCGGCGGTGGACAGCGGGCTGGTGGTCATTGGCGCGGAGGTGACGACGGGCAGCGGCGGCGATGGTGTGGACGAAGACATGATCGAGCCCAAGTCTTTGGATACCAAATTGGTAGAACCAGGGGTCCTACCGGACCTGCTCTGGAGGTTGTAGGGGAAGGATGGAGCGGGGCGAGGCAATGAGCGAGCGCGCCGGCGGCTGGGCGCCGTCACGTCGGAGGGAGATGCTGGCGGCTAGGGTTAGAGGCGGCTAGGGTTCCGGCTCCTCTGGGAGCCGGGCAATAGGGATAATGATATTCTTATTGCTTAATGTGAAAAAGAGTCTTACATCATATATTTATAATCTAGATAACTTGCTTACGAATTAACCTAAGATAACCTGTAGGCTAAGATTGCCCGGTGGGCCTTCCACGGCCGTAAGCCAGGCCGGTCATAACATGCACACACAACTTTTTTATAATTTTCAGTAATTATATATGATATAGAAATTAATAAAAACAAAATAACAAAGTTTTCTAAGAAAGATTAAGTATCATTGGCATTACCCTTGAAGAATAAAAAAACTTGCACAAAACATTACATTCGAATCACACTTTTTGTAATACGCAAAGAATAAACATATAATAGTGCAATTTTCACAATCTACTATAATTTACATACATATTGTGTTGTACTTGCATGTATGCTTACACACCCAAAAATAAAAAAGGAAGTGGCATTAATACTCCCTTTTAAGAAGAAGAAAATAAAAAAATGACAAATTTTGCACAAAGATTATATATAAATTACATTTTTTATAATATGAAAGAATAAACACGTAATAGTGGAATGATATTCGTATTGCCCTTAAAGAAAGAAAATGAAATAAAATAAAAACTAAAATGAAATCAAAATAATAAAGTATTCTATGGAAAAATGAAACCCTTTAAGAAGAAATAAAAAAACAAAATAATGTACTTTTCTAGGGAATAATGAACCTCTTTAAGAAGAAAGAAATAGAGAAAAATATTGCACACAAGTTGCGCTGAAATTGCACTTTAAGTAATATGCAAAAAAGGAATATATAATATTGCAATTTTTGATTGTACTATGATTTACACACATCTTGTATAGTACTTGCGTGTATACTTATTTACACACACAAAAATGAAAAGAACATTTCTCATAAAGAATGAAGTAGTGGCATTGGTACCACCCTTCAAGAAGAAAGAAATATAAAAATGATAAAACTTGCACACAATTAACACATAAATTGCATTATATATATATGGGAGACAAACATATAATAATAGAATTTACATAAAAATAAGTTAAAAAGAAGGAATGAGTTAGTTTCATTGGTATTACCTTTAAATAAGAAAGAAAGCGAAATAAAAACTTAAAACAAAAAAATTACACACAATTAGTATAAAAATTGCACCTTTTATAAGTATGTAAGAAAGAAACATATATCAATGGAATTTCTGTAGTCTAATATACTCCCTTCATTCCATAATGTAGTGCATATTTTTTTAAAGTCAAACCTCATCAACTTTGACCAAGTTTGTGGAGAAAAATATTTACATATAGAATGCCAAACATATATCATTAGGTTCGTCATAAGACATAGTTTCATGTTTTATATGTTTAGTACTCCCTCCGTACCGGTGCATAAGTCATCTTACGTTGTGCGCCGCGACCAAGATGGAGGGGAAAATGAGAGAACTTAATGTTTATTTGTTAATTAATATCATTGCATGCAATGAACTAACCACTGCATGTCGTGCTAGGTAGTCTTAAGTCATTAAAAACATACACGCCCCATGTCCCTTATTGGTTGATTCCTTTATTAATGTTAAGAAACAAGAAACAAGGTGAGAGTTAATGCATCGCGTCTAAGTGTTTTGAGAATATTTGGTTTTCGTAAGATGGCTTATGCACCGATACGGAGGGAGTACTGTAGATATAAATAGTTTTCTTTATAAATTTCGTCAAAGTTTATAAAATTTGACTTATAAAAAAATCTATGCGCACTATATTATAAAATGGAGGGAGTAGTATATACATATAGTACTTGCATGCATACATTTACATACACTCAACATCTAAAAATACACATAAAAAAACTCAACTAAAAAGGAAAAAAGGCAAACACGTGCAAAAAACAGAAGCAAGCACAAGGAAAAAGGCATGCACGCACACTAAAATTTTCATGCATTTCATCCATCCATGTGAGTGCAAGAGTCACGAAGTGGAGACATCATGGGGTATGCATCATGCACTTAGCAAGGAAAGGCAGGAAATCGACTGAATAAATAACAGCGTCGGTCAAATCCATGGGACCTCTTACACACGTTTCATAAAGCACACTGAATAAACGGCAACAAATTCGTTTTTTTCTTTTCGCGAATTCGCGAGATGCGTATCATTCCATTGATAGGTAGAAAACAAGAGTGACAGAATTACACGGGTATCACTTTACCACGTACGCAGAGCTGGCGTGAAAAAGTGGTACATGAACAGAATAGATGGGGTGCTCGACCCCAACCTAGCTATCTACACATTAGGGAGGCATAAAGTTTGCAATGTCCTTGGCCCCGGCAGAAGCCCATGCCCGAGCGTCGTCCTTGATGACCTATAGAAGTAGCATAGTGGAGGGGTGTATGTGGTCGAAGATGCATGCATTCCGGTGGCGCCAGATGGACCACGCAGCGAGGAGGGCGAGGGAGGCGAGACCTTTCTGCAAGGCCGCTGGAACCCGCCTGGTAGAATCAGCCCACCACTCAAGGAAGCAATCATCGGTGTCCGGAGGGGGGATTGGCAGCCGGCACCAGGCGAAGATCTCATGCCAGATGATCCGGGAGAATGGGCATTGTACGAGAAGGTGATCGAGGGTTTCCAGCACTTGGTCACAGAAGATGCAGCGGTCGTCATGCGGCAAGCTGTGGCGCGAGAGGCGGGCGGCGGACCAGCAACGATCCTGGCTTGCGAGCCACGCAAAGATGCGGATCCGCAGCAGGGCCCACGTGCGCCGGATGAGTTTCCAGTTGGGCGCGATGGTGGAGCCAGCAAACATGGCTCGGTAGCAGGAATTCGCAGTGTAGATGCCCGAGTCGGTCCACTTCCAGCGTAACACGTCGGGGTCGAGAGTTAGGGTTACGGGCTGCAGGGCGCGCCAAAGCTCGACGTATTTGTAACACCCCGGATGTAACTTCCCATATTTGTAACTCCAACTCTTGCCATTTCCGGCTATGTGATATGATATTCCCTCCGTGGTCGGGTTTTGTTTTTCGTTTTGCACTTTGTTCATGTCATGCATCTCATTTGCATACGTGTTCATCTCATGCGTCCGAGCATTTTCCTCGTTGTCCGTTTTGCAATCTGGCACTCCCACATGCACCGGCACACCCCTCTTGTTTTTTTCGTGAGAGGGTGTTAAACGTTCTTGGAATGTACCGAGCTTTGCCAAGTGGCCTTGGTACACCACCGGTAGACAACCTGTCAAGTTTCGTTCCATTTGGAGGTCGTTTGATGCTCCAACGGTTAACCGGGTAACCGCTAAGTCCTTTTGTGTGTTGCAGCAAAAACCCCCTCCAAACAGCCCAATAACCCACCTAAGTCACCTCCATGCTCTCGGTCGTTCGATCACGATCGTGTGGGCGAAAACCGCACTCCATTTGAAGTCTCCTAGCTCCCTCTACCTATAAATATGTGTCCCCCCTCCGAAATCCGGGTCCCGAAACCCTAGCCCCGCTCCCTCCGCGCGCCGGACACGTCCGCCCGGCGTCGGACCAAAGCCGCCGCCCGCAGCCAATCGGGAGCCACCACGTGGCCCCCGTGCCACCGCGCCGCCGCCGGCCCGCGTCTGGTCCGCGGGCCCCGACCGCCGCCGCCCGCGCCCGAGGCTCCCCTGCCGCCTGCGCCGCCCGCGGCTCCTCCGCCGCCCGAGCGACGCCGCGCCGCCGCCGACCGCCGCCGTTCGCCGCGCCGTCGCCGCCTCCGCCGCCTCCTCTGCCTCCGCCCGCGCCCACCTCGACCTCGGAGCCCGTCGCCGTCCACGCCCGCGCTCCCTCTCCCGCGCTCGTCCCCGGCCGCCGGCGCCTCCTTCCTCGCCGCCCAAGCCTCGGATCCGGCGAGATCCGGCCGCCGTCTTCCTCTCCGCCGCACCTCGGTTCGCGCGCGCCCCGAACCCTAGATCTGCAGGTTATCCGAGATTTTCTCCAAGTCCTTATTTTCTTACATTCTGGAGTCCTGTTCATCGTATCATATCTCATTGCATATTGCTCCATTTTGCGTGCCTGATATATTGAAATGTTCGCCTCGAGATGCTCTTCATTTTGTTCCATTGTGTCATGCTCGTTTGAGTCCATCTTGATGGCCAAATCTCTGGTGCAAGAGTGCTAGATGATGTTTACTGTTGTTATTTAGCAGAACTTGGTGATTTGTTATTTTTGTTACAATTGATGTGTGCATCTTATGAGCATAAGCTCTACAGGTGTTTTGATCTATGCCATGCCATATTTACAGAGGTGTATGCCATGTATTTTTGTGATCTCTGTGGTGACTAGCACAAGTATGCAAACTAGTCTTCGTGATGTTTCTGTTTTCAGGGACTTAGAATTTTGCTAAGTCTGTGACTGCTGTTATTTTGTTGCCATGTATCCATGTGCCTACAGTGATATCCATGATTCTTTTGGGCATGTTCAGTAAAGATGTTTTATAGATATAGTTGTGGTATATCCATCCATGCCCCTTTTTGCAATTATGTGGTGCCCTAGCATGTCTCAATCTTACTCTAATTTTGCTATAAAATATTCCTGGCAGATTGTTAACATGATATTCAATTTTGCCAAGGTTGTTGTAGTTGATCCATACATGCTATGAACTTGCTATTGCCATGGTTAGCTTCATAAACATGCCATATTGCTGTAGGTATGCTTGTTTTGTCATGAATTGCTTTGTGATGAGTGCATCAAGCTCACCAAGATGCCTTCATAATGCTGTTAATGCCATGCTCTGTTTTCTGCTAAATCTGGAACCTGTTAACGGAACTTGCTATGTTTACATGGGTGCCATCATATCTTCTGATCCATTTTTGGCTCATGGTCAGTAAGGGACTTTTGTTCTATGCATTTAGTAGATTCATGACATGCCCTGGTTTGCTATGTGAATTTCCTGTAGCATGTTGATTGCTTGCTCTGAACATTGCTACTTGATGTTGTTTCAGTCATGTCCAGTAATTTCACCAAGTGTGATCCTGATATCTTTTGCACTTTTGCCATGCTTGTTTGAACCTGTTATTGTGTGATCTAGCCGTAGCTCAGTGTTCATCTTTTGTCAAGAATTTCCTGTAGATTACTGCCATATTCTTTGTCACTATGTTGGGTTGCTGTAGCATAGTTACTTGATGTATTCTAAGTACTATCATGCTGTTAATCGCAGATTCGTGTCATTCTTGTTTTGCTTGCCATTTGCAAACCGTGCATCCGTTTCCGGTGATCTTTATATCGATTTCGACCGAAATCATCTCTTCTTTCCAGTGGCATACTTGGTTTGCCAAGTTACTGCCTTGTTCATTATTTTTCTTCCAGAGCACGCATATGCATCGCATATCACATCCCGCATATCATGCATGTATTGCATCATGTTGCTTGTGCATTTTCCGTGATTGATTGTGGTTCCATTGCTTGTGTTCTTGCTGTGGGTAGAGCCGGGAGACGAGTTCATGAACGAGGAACCTGTTGAGTACGCTTACGAGGATCAAGCTTTCGACAACTCTGAGAACCATGTAGGCAAGATGACCATACCCTCGAAATCACTTCTATCTTTGCTTTGCTAGTTATTCGTTCTACTGCTATGCTGCGCTACCTACCACTTGCTATATCATGCCTCCCATATTGCCATGTCCAGCCTCTAACCTTCCTTTCCTAGCAAACCATTGTTTGGCTAAGTTACCGCTTTTGCTCAGCCCTTCTTATAGCGTTGCTAGTTGCAGGTGAAGTTGAAGTTGGTTCCATGTTGGAACATGGATATTTTGGAATATCACAATATCTCTTATTTATTTAATGCATCTATATATTTGGTAAAGGGTGGAAGGCTCGGCCTTATGCCTGGTGTTTTGTTCCACTCTTGCCGCCCTAGTTTCCGTCATACCGGTATTATGTTCCTTGAGTTTGCGTTCCTTACGCGGTTGGGTGATTTATAGGACCCCCTTGACAGTTCGCCTTGAATAAAACTCCTCCAGCAAGGCCCAACCTTGGTTTTACCATTTGCCACCTAAGCCTTTTCCCTTGGGTTTTCGCGAGCCCGAGGTTCATCTTTATTTTAACCCCCCCCCCGGCCAGTGCTCCTTCGAGTGTTGGTCCAAACCGAGCAGCCTGCGGGGCCACCTCGGGGAAACTCGAGGCCTGGTTTTACTCGTAGCTTGACTTATCCGGTGTGCCCTGAGAACGAGATATGTGCAGCTCCTATCAAGATTTGTCGGCGCATCGGACGGCTTTGCTGGTCTTGTTTTACCATTGTCGAAATGTCTTGTAACCCGGGATTCCGAGACTGATCGGGTCTTCCCGGGAGAAGGTTTATCCTTCGTTGACCGTGAGAGCTTATAATGGGCTAAGTTGGGACGATTGGGGATCTAGCATTTGGGGTTATCTTATTTTCATTTGGATTTGACCGTAGTCGGTCTATGTGTGGATTTTGGATGATGTATGAATTAATTTATGTATTGTGTGAAGTGGCGATTGTAAGCCAACTCTCGTTATCCCATTCTTGTTCATTACATGGGATTGTGTGAAGATAACCCTTCTTGCGACAATACCACAATGCGGTTATGCCTCTAAGTCGTGCCTCGACACGTGGGAGATATAGCCGCATCGTGGGCGTTACAAGTTGGTAATCAGAGCCATCCCCGACTTAGGAGCCCCCTGCTTGACCGAATCGCTGGCGTTGTTGAGTCTAGAACAAAAAGTGTTTTGAGTCTTAGGATTATATATATCGGAGAGTAGGATTCTTTTTACTCCTCAGTCCCTTCGTCGCTCTGGTGAGGCCTCCTCACGTAGAAGTTTTGACTCTTCTCTCCTCAAATTTCACTAAAAAAAAATTTAGGATCACGCGGGTATCTTAGAATCGTTCCGATGGTTTTGTGACGAGAACATTGTTCTTGGTGCCTCCTGACATTTAGGGGTTGTGGTAGTGTCCCGGGGAGTTGAGCTCCGAGGTGTTGTCGTCACAATTTTATCGTTGCAGTTCTGGAATACCTGAGTTTCGCCGACATCGAAAATCTCTTTTATGCAGTTGTTGGTGAGATCACCTCGACGCCACCCAGTATTGGGGCGGGAGTTCGGGAGTATTGCCATAACTCGTATAACGGATGCTTTTCGAAGGTTGAGGTACACGATTTCCGAAGGTTTCTTGGTTATGTGTTGACGGATGGATACAGCTGGATCTAGGGATTGCTAGTTTGGGTGATATATTTTGTGTCCCCTGTATCCCCAACACCAGATTGCATAACCAGAAAGTTTCGGGAGTTTATAGGTGGGATTCATGTAGCTCTTAGCATTTCTTCCCGCAGATACTTGGTTTGTGATTGGGTAATCCTTACCACTTATTTGTTCCACTCGTACCTTTTTATTTTATTCATCAATCTCTTATCAAGTGGCTTCTCACCTTAATGGAAGTGTGATGATTTACTATGGAATTCATTCGTTCATCCTCGTTCGAATGTTTATTGTGATGACTATATGTTGCAATTTCTATCCGTTGATTCAATTTGCCTATCTATCTATCTATCAAGATGCTAACGGATGTCACCCTCTCCAGGATGGCTCCGCCAACGCGTCAGAATCCGGAACACAATGAGGGGAGTCAGGCGAACCCTACGCCACCACCTCCGCCTCCGGAGGCATGGCAAGCTATCATGGCAGCCACCAACGCCAGTGCTCAGATGATTTTGCAACTCTTGCAAGAACGCACCCAAGGGCAAGGCAATCAAGGAAATCAAAGCCAAGGCAACAATCAACCTCACTTCGCTACCCTCAACCAGTTCCTCGCAAATCAGCCCAAGTCTTTCAGCTACTGTGCCGAGGCCACAGACGCCGATGATTGGCTCATGGACATCAACAAGCATTATGAATGTAGCAATGTCAGGCCTGAGGACTTTGTCAAGTTCGCTTCTTTTCAACTCAAGGATCAAGCTGCCGAGTGGTATCAACAATACAAAGATTCCAGAGGAGGTCGTGTGATTACCTGAGATGATTTCCGCCGAGACTTCAAAGCTCACCACATTCCACAAAGTGTTATCGAGAGCAAGCGTGAGGAGTTCCGCAATCTCAAGCAAGGCAGCATGTCCGTGTATCAATACAATACTCAGTTTCAGAAACTCGCTCGCTTCGCTAAGCAAGACGTTCCTGATGAAAAGAGCATGATCTATCAATTCAGAGGTGGCCTCAGAGAAGATCTGCAATTACCTCTCGTGCTTTTTGAGCCGACCAAGTATGATGATTTCTACAACATGGCTCTGAAGCAAGAGGCTGCTCAGCTCAAGTGTGAGGCTTCTAAGAAGAGAGTCGGGGACGCAGTTCAGTCTTCTTCTTCCTCACTAGTGGCTGCTAAGCAACAGAAGTTCTGGTTGCCTCCTCCTCCTCCGTTTTGTCAGCCTTTCCAGCAGAAGAACAAAGGTGGCCATGGATCTTCCCACTCATCCAACCCTGGCTATCAGAACAAGTCTCAGAATCAAGCTCCAAAGTCGAATGCTCCTTATCATCGTCCACTCTCAGAGGTGACTTGCAACAAGTGTCAGCAGAAAGGTCACTATGCTAACAAGTGCTTCAACCAAAGGCGCCTTCCGCCTCCTCCTCCTGTGAGATCTTCCAGCAATGCAGTGGTCAAGCATAATCCCAAGTCTGCAAAGGTGAACACGATGAATGCAGCTCAAGCGGAGGAATCTACTGATGTGATAATGGGTAATCTCTCAGTTAATGATATTCCTGCAAAAGTCTTATTTGATACTGGTGCTTCGCTTTGTTTCATGTCAAGACCGTTTTTTGCCAAGCATGAATTCACTTGTTCACATTTGGGTAAACCCATGGATGTCGTTTCTCCGGGTAAACGTTTGAGTTCTAGTTTGGTGGTTCCGGATGTTTCCATCAAGATGGGGAACTATAAATTTCTGTCTTCTCCAAGTGTCCTTGGTGACTCGGATATTGATCTAATTCTCGGGATGGACTGGCTTTCTAAGCACAAGGCTCAACTTGATTGTGCTGCCAGGGAAATTCAATTGACACACTCTTCTGAGGATGTTATCATCTATGCCGCTCGTGATGAAACTATTCAGTTATTTTCTCTCAATGAGAAGGGCGAGCTAGACGCAATCTCTCAGATTCCAGTCGTTTGTGAGTACCAAGATGTCTTTCCAGAAGAGCTTCCGGGTATGCCTCCTCACCGGCCAGTTGAGTTCGCTATCGATCTTGAGCCCGGCACTGAACCCGTTTGCAAGCATCCTTACAAGCTTGGACCCAAGGAGCTGAAGGAATTGAAGAAACAGCTCGATGAAAAAGAGCGTCTGGGTCTGATCAGACCGAGTTCATCACCATGGGGTTGTGGTGTTCTTTTTGTCCAGAAGAAGGATGGCACGGACCGACTTTGTGTCGACTACCGTCCATTGAACAAGAAGACAATTAAGAACAAGTATCCACTTCCCAACATCAATGAGCTATTCGAGCAACTCAAAGGTGCTAAAGTATTCTCCAAGCTTGACCTTCGTATGGGTTATCATCAGATTCGCATTCGTGAAGAAGATATTCCCAAGACAACATTCAGAACAAGCTTTGGTTCTTATGAATATACTGTCATGTCTTTCGGCCTTGTCAATGCTCCTCCAACATTCTCTCGAATGATGAACTTCATCTTCAACCCCTATACCAATGAATTCGTCCTGGTGTATCTCGATGATATCTTGGTCTTCTCCAAGAATAAGAAGGACCATGCCAAACATTTGCGATTGGTGCTCGACAAGCTCAGAGAGTATCAATTCTATGCGAAGTTTTCCAAATGTGAGTTTTGGCTTGATGAAGTTCTTTACCTTAGTCATATCATCTCTGCCAAGGGCATCGCTGTTAATCCCGAGAAGGTGTCTGCAATTGTGAATTGGGAACCTCCTCAGAATGTCAAGCAGCTTCGCAGTTTTCTTGGTCTTGCAAGCTATTGCCGAAGATTCGTTGAGAATTTCTCTAAGATTGCAAAGCCTCTTTCCAACCTCCTCCAGAAGCATGTGAAGTATGTCTGGTCTCCTGAGTGTGACGTTTCTTTCAACACTCTCAAAGAGAAACTCGTCATAGCTCCTGTCTTAACTCCACCTGACGAATCCAAGCCATTCGAAGTTTTCTGTGATGCTTCTCTTCAAGGTCTCGGTGATGTGTTAATGCAAGAGAAGAAAGTTGTGGCCTATACCTCTCGTCAGTTGAAGCCCAACGAAAAGAACTACCCCACTCACGATCTTGAGTTGGCGGCAGTTGTCCATGCATTAATAACATGGAGACATCTCTTATTGGGAAGAAAAGTGGACATATTCACCGATCACAAGAGTCTCAAGTACATCTTCACTCAGCCCAACCTCAACCTCAGGCAAACTCGATGGGTCGAAATGATTCAAGAGTACAATCCGAGTATTGAGTATACTCCAGGCAAGGCCAATGTCATTGCAGATGCTTTGAGCAGGAAGGCTTATTGCAACAGCTTAATTCTCAAGCCCTTCCAACCGGATCTTTGTGATGCTTTCCGCAAGCTGAATCTCCAAGTTGTTCCTCAAGGTTTTCTTGCCAACCTCATAGTCTCTCCTACTTTGGAAGATCAAATACGTGAGGCACAACTCCTAGATACCATGGTGAAGAAGGTGAAACGTGGTATCGACAAGGGTCTTTCCAAATACAAGTGCTATCGCATTGATGACAGAGACACTTTATTCTTTGAGGACCGGATTGTGGTTCCTAAAGGTGATCTAAGGAAAGTCATTATGAACGAGGCACACAATTCTCTTCTTTCCATTCATCCTGGAAGTACGAAGATGTACCATGACCTCAAGCAGTCGTATTGGTGGACTCGAATGAAGCGAGAAATCGCTCAATTCGTGAATGAATGTGATGTCTGTCGAAGGGTGAAAGCAGAACACAAACGACCAGATGGTCTCCTCCAACCTCTTGCTATCCCAGAATGAAAGTTTGATCATATCGAAATGGACTTCGTGACTGGATTTCCAAAGTCCAAGCGCGGAAATGATGCTATCTTCATTGTCACCGACAAGCATACTAAAGTGGCTCATTTCCTTCCAATCAAAGAATCTATCACAGCAGCTCAGTTGGTAGAGCTATACACCTCCAGGATTGTCTTGCACGGCATTCCACAATTGATATCTTCAGATCGTGGAAGCATCTTCACTTCTAAGTTCTGGGACTCCTTCCAGAAGGCCATGGGCACCAACATTCGCTTCAGCACAGCTTTCCATCCTCAAACTAGTGGCCAAGTCGAGCGAGTCAATCAAATCCTTGAAGATATGCTCAGGGCTTGTGTGATTTCCTTTGGCATGAAGTGGGAAGATTGCCTCCCATATGCCGAGTTCTCCTACAACAACAGCTTCCAAGCGAGTTCGGGCAAGGCCCCATTCGAGATTCTATATGGCAGAAAGTGTCGTACTCCTCTCAATTGGTCAGAGACTGGTGAACGCCAACTTCTTGGCAATGACTTAATCACAGAGGCTGAAGAAATGTGTAAAGTCATCCGTGAAAATCTCAAAGCCGCGCAATCGCACCAGAAGAGTTACTATGATAGCAAGCACCGTGATTTGGCTTTCGAGATCGGAGACCATGTCTACCTCCGCGTCTCTCCAATGAAAGGCACTCGTCGCTTCGGTATCAAAGGGAAGCTTGCCCCTAGATACGTGGGTCCTTTCAAGATCATTGGCAAAACAGGCGACCTCGCCTATCAACTTGAGCTTCCCTCCAACTTCGCGAACGTGCACGATGTGTTCCACGTGTCACAGCTCCGCAAGTGCTTCAAGACTCCTGAGCGCACCATCAACTTCGAAGAGATTTACCTTCAAGAAGATCTGTCTTATCATGAGCATCCCATTGCTATTCTTGAAGAAACCGAGCGCAAGACTCGCAACAAGTCAATCAAATTCCTAAAAGTGAAGTGGTCACACCATTCCGACCGAGAAGCCACCTGGGAGCGCGAGGACCACCTCTGTTCCGAATATCCGGAGTTCTTTCAGTCCTAGATCTCGGGACGAGATCCTCTCGTAGTGGTGGAGTGTTGTAACACCCCGGATGTAACTTCCCATATTTGTAACTCCAACTCTTGCCATTTCCGGCTATGTGATATAATATTCCCTCCGTGGTCGGGTTTTGTTTTTTGTTTTGCATTTTTTTCATCTCATGCATCTCATATCATGTCATCATGTGCATCTCATTTGCATACGTGTTCGTCTCATGCGTCCGAGCATTTTCCAAATTGTCCGTTTTGCAATCCGGCACTCCCACATGCACCGGCGCACCCCTCTTGTTTCTTTACGTGAGCGGGTGTTAAACGTTTTCGGAATGGACCGAGGTTTGCCAAGTGGCCTTGGTACACCACCGATAGACCACCTGTCAAGTTTCGTTCCATTTGGAGGTCGTTTGATGCTCCAACGGTTAACCGGGTAACCGCTAAGTCCTTTTGTGTGTTGCAGCAAAAACCCCCTCCAAACAGCCCAATAACCCACCTAAGTCACCTCCATGCTCTCGGTCGTTCGATCACGATCGTGTGGGCGAAAACCGCACTCCATTTGGAGTCCCCTAGCTCCCTCTACCTATAAATATGTGTCCCCCCTTCGAAATCCGGGTCCCGAAACCCTAACCCCGCTCCCTCCGCGCGCCGGACACGTCCGCCCGGCGCCGGACGAAAGCCGCCGCTGCCCGCAGCCAATCGGGAGCCGCCACGTGGCCCCCGCGCCGCCGCCGCCCTCGCCCGAGGCTCCCCCGCCGCCTGCGCCGCCCGCGGCTCCTCCGCCGCCCGAGCGACGCCCAGCCGCCCGCCGGCCGCCGTCGTTCGCCGCGCCGTCGCCGCCTCCGCCGCCTCCTCTGCCTCCGCCCGCGCCCACCTCGACCTCGGAGCCCGTCGCCGTCCACGCCCGTGCTCCCTCTCCGGCGCTCGTCCCTGGCCGCCGGCGCCTCCTTCCTCGCCGCCCAAGCCTCGGATCCGGCGAGATCCGGCCGCCGTCTTCCTCTCCGCCGCACCTCGGTTCGCGCGCGCCCCGAACCCTAGATCTGCAGGTTGTCCGAGATTTTCTCTAAGTCCTTATTTTCTTACCTTCTGGAGCCCTGTTCATCGCATCACATCTTATTGCATACTCCTCCGTTTTACGTGCATGATATACCGAAATGTTCACCTCGAGATGCTCTTCACTTTGTTCTATTGTGCCATGCTTGTTTGAGTCTATCTTGATGCCCAAATCTCTGGTGCAAGAGTGCTATATGATGTTTACTGCTGTTATTTATCAGAACTTGGTGATTTGTTATTTTTGTTGCAATTGATGTGTGCATCTTATGAGCATGAGCTCTACAGGTGTTTTGATCTATGTCATGCCATATTTACAGAGGTGTATGCTATGTATTTTTGTGATCTCTGTGGTGACTAGGACAAGCATGCAAACTAGGCTTCGTGATGTTTCTGTTTTCAGGGACTTGGAATTTTGCTAAGTCTGTGACTGCTGTTATTTTGTTGCCATGTATCCATGTGTCTACAGTGAGATCCATGATTCTTTTGGGCATGTTCAGTAAAGATGTTTTGTAGATATAGTTGTGGTCTATCCATCCATGCCCCTGTTTGCAATCATGGAGTGCCTAGAATGTCTCAATCTTGCTCTACTTTTGCTATAAAATATTCCTGGCAGATTATTAACATGATATTCAATTTTGCCAAGGTTGTTGTTGTTGATCCATACATGCTATGAACTTGCTATTGCCATGGTTAGCTTCATAAACATGCCATCTTGCTGTAGGTATACTTGTTTTGTTCTATACATTTAGTAGATTCATGCCATGCCCTGTTTTGCTATCTTAATTTCCTGTAGCATGTTGATTGCTTGCTCTAAACATTGCTACCTGATGCTGTTTCAGTCATGTCCAGTAATTTCACCAAGTCTGTGATCCTGATATCTTTTGCACTTTTGCCATGCTTGTTTGAACCTGTTATTGTGTGACCTAGCCATAGCTCAGTGTTCATCTTTTGTCAAGAATCTCCTGTAGATTACTGCCATATGCTTTGTGACTATGTTGGGTTATTGTAGCATAGTTACTTGATGTATTCTAAGTGCTATCATGCTGTTAATCGCAGATTCGTGTCATTTTTGTTTTGCTTGCCATTTGCAAACCGTGCATCCGTTTCCGGTGATCTTTATATCGATTTCGACCGAAATCATCTCTTCTTTCCAGTGGCATACTTGGTTTGCCAAGTTACTGCCTTGTTCATTCTTTTTCTTCCAGAGCACGCATATGCATCGCATATCACATCCCGCATATCATGCATGTATTGCATCATGTTGCTTGTGCATTTCCCGTGATTGATTGTGGTTCCATTGCTTGTGTTCTTGCTGTGGGTAGAGCCGGGAGACGAGTTCGTGAACGAGGAACCTGTTGAGTACGCTTACGAGGATCAAGCTTTCGACAACTCTGAGAACCTTGCAGGCAAGATGACCATACCCTCGAAATCACTTCTATCTTTGCTTTGCTAGTTATTCGTTCTACTGCTATGCTGCGCTACCTACCACCTGCTATATCATGCCTCCCATATTGCCATGTCCAGCCTCTAACCATCCTTTCCTAGCAAACCGTTGTTTGGCTAAGTTACCGCTTTTGCTCAGCCCTTCTTATAGCGTTGCTAGTTGCAGGTGAAGTTGAAGTTGGTTCCATGTTAGAACATGGATATTTTGGAATATCACAATATCTCTTATTTATTTAATGCATCTATATATTTGGTAAAGGGTGGAAGGCTCGGCCTTATGCCTGGTGTTTTGTTCCACTCTTGCCGCCCTAGTTTCCGTCATACCGGTATTATGTTCCTTGAGTTTGCGTTCCTTACGCGGTTGGGTGATTTATGGGACCCCTTGACAGTTCGCCTTGAATAAAACTCCTCCAGCAAGGTCCAACCTTGGTTTTACCATTTGCCACCTAAGCCTTTTCCCTTGGGTTTTCGCGAGCCCGAGGGTCATCTTTATTTTAACCCCCCCCCCCCCCCGGCCAGTGCTCCTTCGAGTGTTGGTCCGAACCGAGCAGCCTGCGGGGCCACCTCGGGGAAACTCGAGGCCTAGTTTTACTCGTAGCTTGACTTATCCGGTGTGCCCTGAGAACGAGATATGTGCAGCTCCTATCGGGATTTGTCGGCGCATCGGACGGCTTTGCTGGTCTTGTTTTACCATTGTCGAAATGTCTTGTAAACCGGGATTCCGAGACTGATCGGGTCTTCCCGGGAGAAGGTTTATCCTTCGTTGACCGTGAGAGCTTATAATGGGCTAAATTGGGACGATCGGGGATCTAGCATTTGGGGTTATCTTATTTTTATCTGGATTTGACCGTAGTCGGTCTATGTGTGGATTTTGGATGATGTATGAATTAATTTATGTATTGTGTGAAGTGGCGATTGTAAGCCAACTCTCGTTATCCCATTCTTGTTCATTACATGGGATTATGTGAAGATAACCCTTCTTGCGACAATACCACAATGCGGTTATGCCTCTAAGTCGTGCCTCGACACGTGGGAGATATAGCCGCATCGTGGGCGTTACAGTATTGAACCATCGCAGCCGGCCCCAAGGCACCCTGGATATCTCCCACCCAGGCCCTATTGTGGAGGCCCTGCACAACGGTCGTCGTAGGCCTCCGACGCTTGGGGACCAAGGCGAGGACGGCCGGCGCAAGCTCGCTGACCGAGCGATCCGAGATCCAACGGTCTCTCCAGAACAAGCAGGAGGTCCCATCGCCAAGGATCCAGTAAGAGGAAGCATCAAAAATCGCCTGGACCTCGGGATCAAACGGCAAATGAAGGTGTCGCCAGTGACGGGACTGATCAGTGGCCTAAAGCCAGAGCCACCTAGCGCGAAGCGCCACGCCGGTGCGCTGCAGGTCCCGAATGCCAAGCCCACCCAGCTCCAGGGGGCGGCACACTTTTTGCCAACTAACAAGGCAGCCTCCACCAGAGGCATCTGGCCTTGCCGTGCCAGAGAAAGTCGCGCATGATCCTGTTGATCTTCTTGAGAATAGCGGGTCGGAGCGCCATGGCCATAAGCAGGTGAACGGGCATGGCGGCAAGAACATGGCGCACCAGGGCTAAACGCTCTCCTCGCGAGAGGAGGGACGCCCTCCAAGTCGGCAGTTTGCGCGCCATCCGCTCCACCAATGGCATAAGGGCCGTCGCGGAGACCTTCCGGGTCGAGAGCGGGATGCCAAGGTAAGTGATGGGGAAGTGCGCGATCGGGCAGGCAAGCGTGCCCTCGACTAGCGCGGTCTGCTCGGCCGTGCAATGGATCGGCGTGGCGGAGCATTTTCGGAAGTTGGTGTGCAGCCCAGTCGCGGCGCCGAAGACACGGAGCAGCTCATGAATGACCTGAAGCTCGTGGGGGTCCGGGTGGCAGAAGATAACCACGTCATCGGCATACAGGGAGATACTCGAGGCCATCCGACGCTCGGTGAGGCGGCGCAGCACTCCCGTCCTGATGGCGTGCTGGAGGAGGGAGTTGAGCGCGTCAATGACCAGCGTGAAGAGCATGGGAGAGACGGGGTCACCCTGCCGGAGACCTTTTTCGTGACAGATGGGGGGCCCGGATGGCCATTGATGAGCACACGCGTTTTTGCCGTGGAGAGCAGGATGGAGATCCACTCGCGCCACCTTGGGCCAAAGCCAAGGTGCCCAAGAAGCTGGAGGAGAAAAGGCCATTAGACGGAGTCGAAGGCGCGCGCAATGTCGAGCTTGAGGAGAATGCGAGGAGCCCTCATGTTGTGCAACTGGCGGGCAGTCTGTTGAACCAGGATGAAATTGTCGTGAATGCAGCGACCTGCAATGAACGCACTCTGGTTGGTCGACACCATGCCCCCAAGTCGTGGAGCTAGCCGCAGTGACAACACCTTGGCGAAAAGCTTGGCCAAGAGGTGAATTAGGCTGATAGGCCTATAGTCCACAAGGGTCGCGGCGTCGGGCTTCTTCGGGAGGAGAGTGACAAGCGCTTCGTTAAGCTTGCCCCAGGCCATTAAAGTGGTATAGCTTGTCGAAAGCGTCGCAGATGTCATGCTTAACAGTGTCCCAGCGGGCGCGCAAGAACTCAGAGGTGAAGCCGTCCGGACCCGGAGCCTTGCCTGAAGGAAGAGATTTAACGGCCTCCCAAATCTCGGCCTCAGAGAAAGGAAGCTCCAGCTCGGAGAGATCAAAGGAGCGGTCATCGAAAGCATCGAGGGCTAGGGTGATGTTGCGCTCATCCGAGGAGCCAAGAATGCCAGCAAAATGCTGGAACGCAGCCTCGGCCATCCCAGCCTCGTCGGAAATCAGCGAGCCATCGACATCCAATTGCAGGATGCGGTTCTTCTGCTTGCGTTGGGAGGCGTGGATCTTAAGGAAGGTGGAGCTAGTATCGCCTTCCCGGGGCCAAGAGAGGCGCACGCGCTGGCGGGCAATCGACCTCTCGAGAGATGCCAGGCCCAGGTACTTGAGCTTAAGATTCCGGCTAGCCAGGCCTCCGAAGGTGACAGGGGGCGCAAGTCCTGCACCGCGTCGAGGCGAGCAATCAGTTCGCGCGCAACCAGAAGCTGAAGAGAGACGTTGCCGATGCAGCGTGCACTCCAACTTTGGAGTCGGCGGGCTGTGAGCTTGAGGCGCTGGTAGATCCTCCTAAATGGGTCCGGATCCGGAGGCTCGCAGTTCCAGGCGTTGTTCACAGTGTCCTGAAAGCCTTCGAGGTGAACCCAAAACCGCTCGAAGTGGAATCGCCTAACATATACAGTAGCTAAAGTGAAAAACTTAATATTATTCCGTTATTCATTTCTTCGACTCTAACGAGCGCGAGCTAGCTGATCAGAGCGACCTGAAATTCCTTGGATACTCAGCTGAATGCACCATATACCGTAATAACTGAAAAAGGAAAGTAACTAAATTACGAGCAGTTTCGACGAGTTGTTTTGTGTGTGTGCGCGCGCGCCATGCAGCCTGCAGAGCCATGCATGCACACCGACAGCATTGCACGATCGGCAGCTACGCGACGCACGCCGTGGCGATGGCGACGGGCACGCCGCCTCCGGCGCCGTTGGCCCGCTTGACGAAGCGGCCCTTCATCCGCGGCCGCTTCTCGGCGTTGAGCTTGCGCACCTCGTACCGGATCTTCTTTGAGAAGAGCCGCGTCCGCCGCTTCTCCCGGTACCGCGACACCCGCGCCTCCCTGCCGCCGTCCATCCTCAGCCTCGGCGTCCCCAACCCCTCCCCGCCATGGCCAACCACTCCTCCCATCATCCAAGCGCCCTCCTGCAGCGAGTAGTAGTCGTGTGGCCAGCAGTCATCGAGCTTGACGTGCGGCCTCTCGCCGTCGGCCCACGGCGAGCTCCCCCAGTTCTCCATGATGGCCTCGTAGTTTAGATTGAGCGCGAGGCTCCTCGGGGTGAACTGGGCGTCCGCACTGGCACCGCTGCTTGCAGCGTTCTCGTCCGGTGTCCCCAGCGGCGAGTCGTAGTCGAAGTCGATGTCGAACATATCGCCGGACACCTCCGGCTTCTGCTCGAGGCCGCACGCTCGCATGGGGTCGATCTCCAGCTTGACTCGCCCGCCGTCTACGTCCATCGGCTCGATGAGGCCCAATGCCTCCATGCAGAACGGTTCCTCCTCGTCGCCGTCGTCCATGCCCGGCCGGCCAAGAAGGGCCTCCATGTCCGCGGCGAACTCCATGAGCTCGGCGTCCGTCGGGCCCAAGTTTACGAGGCTGTCGGAGAAGAACTGAACCGGCGCCGGAGTCGGCGTCGCAGCTGGCTTTGTCGGGTCCTCGACGATGGCACCATCCTCATTGCAGCATGACGCGACGGCCGTCGTCGCTTCCTCGAGAGTCAGCGGCGAGCAGAGCTCCGCGAGGGCGGGGTCGAAGATGGGCACGCGGTACAGCAGCTCCTCCTCGTCGGTCTCCACGTCACACTTCTGCTCCTCCGGCGAGTCCCCGCCAGACGCCTCCGGCACGACGAGCCGCCTCGAGAGGAGACGCCCGACGCTCTTGGCCTGCGAGCGCGGGGTCCGCGCCTTGCGCTTGAACCACGCCGGCACGACCTCGTCGCCGCGGCGCCTCTCCCGCGGGGCCGCACCAGGGAGCAGCGGCGACGTGGGCCGCAGGCGCACCCGCTCGTGCCTCCGCGCGAGAGGGTTCGCCGAGTGCACCGACGTGTCGCACCCCTGGCACAGGAACGCGTCATCCGCCGCGCAGTACCACCTCGCCCGCCGCCGCAGGCAGCCGTCGCACGCCCGCGCCGCCTTGCTCCCCATCGCGCCGTCCGCCGCCTTCCCCGAGCAGCTCATCAAATGAAAACCAAAGCCGCTGGCGCACCGCGCGCCGCACCAAACCAGCACCAGCTAGCTACTCCGTTTCACCGCCGCGTCGCGCACTGGCTGCTTGCAGTTCACTGTAGGAGCCAAAATATATTTGCGGCGAAAATATCGCGGGTCTAGGTTTATAGCAGAAGGGGCGGAGGTGGCCCCCCGGCTCGTACGCTTTACTCGTGGGCCCGCGTCGTGTGTACTTTGCGCTTTTGGTGCGTCGTTGGGCGCACTCGCGGGCCTTATCTGCGTTCTGATTGGCTGGTGGGTAATATCCATCCAGCGGGGAGGCCTCTGATTGGCTCCTGCTGGATTTTTGGTAGGGCCGTTCCGTTTGGCTACGTGACGCACGGGCCTTTCCCAGTCGCTCTCGCGGTTGCTGTGGTTTTCCTACGTCGCTGGCAGTGGGACCGACTGCGGCCGAGACTAAAGAAGTCATTCTGGGACTGACTAGGTTCTCTTCCATTCTGCCCTGAAAAGGTACTTTTCCATTAAAATTCACTGCCAACGTCAGGGCAATAAATAAATAAAGAGTGTTCTGAAATTCCAGGATACTCCCTATGTAGTGATCTAAACGCTCTTATATTTCTTTTTACGGAGTGGGTACATCTTAGTGCTACTCAATCTATATTAATTTATGAAATCATAATTTTGCTCAAAACAAACTTCTTGATATTTGACCAAATTACACTCGAAACATACACCAACTTAATTTTATAAGATTTATCATAAAACAATTTTTCATACTATATTTAGAATCGGTCACACTTAAAAAAGTTTGACTTGGGACAAATATAGAACTTCAAATATTTTAGAACAAATAGGATATTTGTGTTTCTTATGCTCTCTCTTTTTTAATTTTATTTTGAATATAAAAAAACCAATGTATACAAATGAAGGGTTGTTTAAAATAGATGCAAACACTCATATGGGCTTTTCCCCCGCGTGCGATATTTAGTGTGGCTGTTGGAGATGCTCTTATACAACTGTTAGTTACCAAATGCACATGCAGGTATTGGCTCGCTCAATGTTGGTCTTAACAACCAATGTAAGACTCATTGTGAATTGAAACTGAGGGAGTATTTATTAACCCATGGTCTGGTAGTTTTTAATTACATAATATGACAGATATAAGTTTCACATCTATAACTGCCGTCTTCCACCGGATAGACCCAGTAACCATACGCTCTCTGGCATCCGTCGGAGTGAGTAGCGACCACATACGGATCAGTGCAGTGGCCCGAAAAATAACCTGCAAGAAATGAATATGTGTTGTTCTGTTAAAAACCAAATCATTCCTGCAGTTCCATACTGCCCATAATAAAGCACATACTCCTACACGGATATGTCTTGCCGTTTCTGACTCTATTCCATCTAGCCACGTCCCAAATAACGTGCGGATGGTATTCCGAGGAGTAATGTTAAATGCTATGTGGACAGACCGCCATAATTTTTTTGCCATTGGGCAGTCAAGAAAGAGGTGTTTGATAGATTCATCATGATCACAGAAGCTACATCTTCTAAATCCTGTCCAGTTGCGTTTTGCCAAATTGTCCTTAGTTAGAATGACTTGTTTATGGACAAACCACATAAACACTTTTAGGAACAAACTTGCGAAATCGGGAATTTTAGGGGAATTTCTGCTAAATAGGATAAAACGTATCACAAACTAATGTTTAGGGGTAATAAATTTTACTGTCGTGCTGATTATTATTTTTGACTCCAAAGTGCACAAGGGTGAAAATAACCTTTGTTTTCATTAAAAAAATTGGCACAAAGATCGCAACGTGCATCTTAGCCCTCTCTACTTCGATCAATCATGAGTGATTCATGCATTTTACCTTTTTAACTATGACCTGAATATCAATCCAAAATCAAGACTCGAGAGTCCAGCAACAATAAACTGAAATGAACCTGCATCGCTCATCCTAATATATGTGGTCCCTGTAGGGAGAAGGATGCCCTGTAGCTATGTGTTTACATGCAAGCAAACAAGAAACGTCCACGCTCAAATCCGTTGAAATAACAGTGCTCGGGCCGGCGGGTCCCCTCGCGAGTGATTTGTATCATTCTCGCAAAGTTGATGGTGTGGAATATAGCGGTTGATTACCACATTGGAATGTAGCAGCGAGGTCAGGATGCGACTACAAAACACTCGGACTCGCGTTGATGTGATGATGCCGATGGGATATGCCTGAATTGCACTGGTCTTATCCTCTTAAGATTTGCCATGTAAATGCGTCTAGCAGAAAATAGATGCTGTACCCATCGAATTCTTCTACTTGTTTTTATTTTTTAGAAAAGGAGGAAAGACCCCGGCCTCTGCATCTGGGCGATGCATGCGACCACTTTATTAATTATTCATATAAGACCTTACAAAGAAATACAACAGTAAGTTTGAAGCCACTGTCTAGGCAACATTTGTCGCTACTCATATCCAGTTGATGAAGGGATGCTGATAGTCCGGGCCTAATACCACAAACCTCGCAGCCAAACCTAACATCTAAGATCTGAGGCCCCAACCTAGGCACTTGCCGGGTCTGGGGCACACACCGGTCCAGCGCGCTCTCAGAAGCCGCCGCCACCAATTGCCACCGCTCCATCTTCAGAGTTGTACTGACGCATCAACCTTGCTCGGTCTAACTATCGTCGACGCCACCACGGCGCCCAACGGCACCACCTCCCTGCGCGCGAACAACTGAGCACGTCGCGGCCGCCACCGATACACCTCAGCACCAACTTGTTTTTAGAGAGTTTTTATGGTACCGTAGAAGATTGCTGTGCGAAGACACTTATGTATTTCATGATGGGTCAGTAATTTTCTTCCATGGGCGAAATACATGTGTATAACCTGCAAACACCTGCAACTGTACACCAGCTTCGCTGCACATTGGCCATCCAAACCCAACTCGGTCATCGGGTTGATGTAGAGTCTGTATTTACGAAATTAACCAGACTACGAAGCTACTTCATGAAATTTGACAGCACACATATGGTCTTGCCAGAAAATCCCTCCGTCTATATATGTATGATTGCCTATGTTTTTTTCGAGGTATGATTGAATATCTAAGTTTGCCAGAGATGCATGCAGATTGTGTAGATAGTAGGTGCACGTGGGCTTGCCTTGTTCAGAAATATCGTGCTGCTAGTGTCAAGATCCAAACAAAATAACATCGTTTTATAAGGTACATGCGATATTGGATCTTATGCAGCACCGATCGCTGCATATATATACGACGTGTCCATTATTGAATCAGAGGAAAAACAAACGTTTTGCAATTAATTTGGGCATTATTATATTGTAGCCGACACTCAACACTGAAGCAGCAAAATCACCATAGCAGTCCATCCTAGCTTGATTCCTAACATATGTATATATATACTGCTTATGCACACGTTTTAATAGGACTCTGCATCGACCGATACAGAGGTCGGACATTTCAACCCCATTTCAAAAAGAAAAGAAAAAACTTGCATCCTTGTAATTGTAAAGGGAGAGTGAAAATGCTCGAGGCAAAGTAGTAACCTAGAGGCTGGAGAGACGTTATCAGGCGCAGCTGGAGCTAGCTCGGATACAACAAGTCTCCGGCACACTAACGCGTAGAAACTGGGGATAACTATGCCATGGCCGCGTCTACGTGGCTAAAGGGATTCAGCAGTTGGTGTGCACCAACAGTCGCGCCGTGCGCTTTCGACATTTTAGCCGCTTCTCCAACGGGTCGCTTTTGTTACGCTCCTGACACAGGAACGAGCATAGGCAATCGATGCTCCACGTCGCTCCAAACCCAGATGATTGGAGACCAAGTATACGTCGATTTGCCCGACTTACAAAGCTACAAATGACAATATACCACGACAGCAACATTGACAGTGTATTCGCCGTCTCTTTCGTTGCTCTGAGGAAAGCTCAATACAATCAGTCAAACTCAGCAGTAAGTACGCTGCAGTAGTAGGTTACTATACATGTGTTATGTGTACCCAAAATACAGTAAAAATATATGCCGATCCCATGCATGCCCCAAAAAGTGTTTACAATTTTGCATAAGCGTTTGCCGTCTATGTAGACTGAGCTTCACTTTACTTTTTGAAAGCTCAACTAAGTTTCACTAAAATGGCATATTCTTTGTGAAACCGATGAAGGTGCTGGATCCTGCTCCAAAACGGGACAGCCAAGTGAGATTTGGAGGGGAGTGAGCTTAGCCAGGGCGTCAACATCAAGCCCATCCCTGCGGTCCACTGGGGCGCGCTTCATGATCCAAGGCATGTCAAGTGCCAATTGCACATCCAGATCTTTGTCCTGTGTGATGTGACCAACATACATAGGACGTTACTGACATGTCCTTCCTTTTTGAAATTTTACCAGAAGTATATTTAATAAACATCAAGTACAATATTTAATAAACATCAAGTACAACATAGAAAAGAGAAAAAGGAAGACCTCGCTCCTCGGTCGCTCCCGGCGGCGGCCAGGAGCGAACCCTAGCCGCCGCCGCCACTAGCCACACCCCGCCGCCCCCTCCCCTCGCCGCCGCCGGCAGGAGTCGCCGGGCGAAGCCCGCGCGGCTCGGCGGCGGCGGGGTTCCTTTTTCCTCCTCCCGCTCGAGATGGTGCGGCGCGGGTCGGCCGCTCCAGAGGGAGCTCGGGCGCGCTGGCGCTCGGGGCGGCGCGGCGAGGCAGCGCGGGGTGGCGGCGAGCGGTGCGCAGGCGGGCGCGGCCAGGTGGTGCTGGCGCGGCGAGGGGCGTGGTGGCGCGTGCTTCGGGTGCGGCCTTGATGCCCCTCGACGGGATCTGGCGGGGACGGCATGGCGATTGGCGGCGCTCCGGCGGCTCCTGGCGCGTGGATCCGGCGAGTGGGGATGCGGACGGCGGCTCCTGGCTGCTGGACGAGGCTCCTCCGGCGGTGCTGCGGCTGCAGTGGGTTGCTCCGGCTTCGGCCCAGCAGCCCTGCTCGGCGGGTTGGGGCGGGGTGGCGGCCCCCCCTCCCGGCTTGGTGCTAAGGAGCTGGCCAGTTTGCTAGCCCGGCATGGTGGCGGCTGCCGGGGCGGCGGCCCCGGATTTGGTGGAAGCGGCTTCGGCTGGGGGGTGGTGCGCGCATCTGGGCGTGGTGGGTCTCGGGATCCCACGGCCAGTTCGAGGTCGGCCTCGGCAGGATGGGGTTCGTTGGCTGCGTTGATGCGGGCAGGTGGTGGTTGAGCATCTCCGGGAGAAATCCTATGTCCGGCCTCTGCCGGATCTGGCGACGGCGACGCCCGTGGGCGTCGTGCTCTTTCTTGGAAGCGTTGCTGTTGTGTGGTGCTCCTCCCCCCTTCCCGCGGCCTTGGCTCCGGAGGGAAACCTCAGATCTTCGAGATCGGGCGATGAAGGCGCCTTCACGTCTTCTTCCTCCTTGGGGGCATCGTCTCGGAGCCGGCCACAACCTGGAGACCAGTGGATGGCGGCATCTTCGCCGCGTGGGTTGCGGCATCTTTGCCGCGTGGGTTTGCGGCATCTTCGCCGTGTAGTTTGCTGAGGCGGCCATTTCGGGGCGCTGATTTCTGTTTGGCAACGATGATGGCGTCGAGAGGAGCTTTGGGTCGCGGCTCGGGCTTCGGTAGTCGGATCTTCCCGGCGTGTCCGAGGTGCCCGTTCGGCTACGGGGCACGGTCGGCGCAAGTCCTGCATATTCCCTTGTGATGATCGTCGTCAGAGTCGGAGCTGTCAGTTGTTCGCGCGTGTGGCCTTCTGTTAGCATGTGCCGTCATGGTTTTGGTGCAGCTGTTGTAGCTCTGTGATCCCATGTCGGTGGCCAGGTTGGCCGGTGGTACCCATGTTATATGGGTTGGATTGTATCGGTTTTAGCTCGGTTTTCCGTCAATTAACCGGGCAATTCTCACTCCTTCTTAATCAATGAAAATGGCAAGTCTTTTACCTCGTTTAAAAAAAAAAAGTACAACATAGAAACTATACCCACGAACACCACCACCGCTTGCACTCATTCGTAGAGTCCCTACCGAAGGCTAGAGTCACAGAGAGCTTTAAGATTGATAAATCACCACAACGCTGTAAACATCATTTTCCACCGAGAGAATATCCCACCCTGGTGACACACTCAGAACCTGATGAGCCAAGGATAATACTACCCTCCTAACAATCCAACTACTTGCTGGTTCTGGGGCTGCATGCATCACTCTGATGCAGAAGCCGGGGGTCCTTTTCTAAAAAAAAACTACTGGCTGGTACTTGCTCCTCCTAAAAGCTGGCGAGCCGTATGTAGTGAATGTTAACTTTTATGCTCATGTTTCTGGTGCAGGCAAGTCTCAATAATTTGACTTATTAAAGGTCATATAAACCCCCATATAAATTATTTTATTTTATTTTTACCATCAAAGGAATTATTTTAAAGTTAAAGCTTGAGTTGAACTATTTGAAGTGACATTTAACTGAGCAGCAAGAAACAAAATTTCTGTCTGGCACATATATCTGTTGGGTATCGTGTTTATCCACTTGACAAATGTCCTTTTCGTTGTGGACCTGTTGGCTATTGCATACCATCTTTTGTCTTCGTACACGATACGTTTCCCTTTCAGAGCGAGAAATACAAGCAGAGAAGAGTATTTCAGCTACCTCATACCTAGGGGGGCCAGTATGCTGGGAGGGACGCGTGTCGAGACTTGAGTGAGCAGCTGAGAACGCTGGAACGGTGAAGGGCGTGGCCTGCCGATAGTTCAGATTTGTCCCTCAATCAGAAGTTCAGAACCAGTGTGTTTACTTAAGTGTAGGGCCGTAATTTTTTGTCTGAGCACTGCCTGCTGAATATTTTTCTTCTTCGTAGCACTGCCTTCGGGTTGTTTGCTCTATGCCTTTGGAGAACGCTGCTTATTACTCAGTGGGAGGTCAGGACTGGAGCCGTTAAAGATT
This sequence comes from Triticum aestivum, assembly GCF_018294505.1. NCBI lineage: Eukaryota > Viridiplantae > Streptophyta > Magnoliopsida > Poales > Poaceae > Triticum > Triticum aestivum. The sequence continues at coordinate 169,219,475 of NC_057814.1, read as the reverse complement.
GATGTCAGCCGTCAGTTTCGGCGATCAGCAACATACATGCATTATACACAACGTGATCCAGACTATTCGGAATGCAAACCTTAGTCTGATATCAGACTTTTTTTTCTTCAGAAAAGACCACCATGACTAGCTTTATTAAATTTAACAAGGCATTACACCGTCCACAGGCTCAGTAATCAAACAATCGGGAGGCTCGTCTGTCCAGCTAAGCAAAAACCTATTACAAAATTGTAATTAGCTAGCACATGCACCGCTTGATTTGCGAACCAAAAAGAATACCTAAAGGTGAGCTTCCCAATTAACGTAGCTACGCTTGATACACTCTGCAAAGATAGCCGATGTAGTATCCCACCATCTTGATTGCCCAGTGCAAAATTCAATCACATTAAGAGAATCCTTTCAGCTTCAACATGAGAGAAACCCAGCTGATTAGCAAAGTTAAGACCTTCACTCATTGCTCTTGCCTCCACGATCATCACATCTGCAGCATATGGAACGTAAGAACACTTGGCTGCAAGAAAAGTACCTCTCTCACCCCTTAGAATTGCTACGGCTTCTCCTGCTCCTTTTTTTTGAAGCACTTCTCTCTCCTGCTCCTTCCTCCTCGAAGAATGCTCCATCAACATTAAGTTAAATACATTTTCTGGTTTAGGCTTAGTCCATCTTTGCTCCATGTTGACGGTATTCCGAGTCTCTGCCATCTAATAATTATTAGCAATAGCAAGCAATAACATCGGCCATGGCCACCGCAACGATGGGGGGCGAGCGCTAGATAGTTCGTTCAATAGGAGTTACGCTTACAGGACTGGGTGGGTCACAATTAAATCTCTAATGCATCTATGGGAGGTAGACCGCCGCCTGCGAGCAATAGCACGCGTGAGTTTGGGAGTATGCATGTAGTTCTATCTGTGCTCATATTTTCAAAACATAAAATTATTTAAATTGTCTTAAAAAATGAGAATTTAAAAAATTATTTAACAATTATTTGAAAAAAAATAATCATGCATTTAAGAAAAAGTGTAAAGTGTATAAAAATATGTTTCTGACGTATAAAAAATGTATAACATGTATGAAGAAAAGTATAAATCATAACATATCATTAAAAAAGGTTAGCATATTTTTAAAAAATGTTCATATCATTAAAAAAGGTTTGAACATATATTTCAAAATGCTTAAACGTATTCAATAAAAGTTTAATATGTGTTTCAAAAAATGTTAATCATGTACTTGAAATATGTTTAAAGTGCTTAGAAAATGTTTCAGCTGTATACTAGAAATTTACAATGTGTATGCAAAAAATTAGACATCAAAACATGTATTTTAGAAAATGTTAATGATATTTGAAAAATGTTTAACGAGCATAAAAATATTTCAGGTTATATGAGAAATGTACAATGTGTATGAAAAAGTAGAAATAATATATTTAAAGTCTATTCATCACCCAAGGTGCAGAATAAGTTACTCTTCACCCGAGGTAATCTTACGATCATTTCATAAATAAATGACATTTGAAATACAAATAGTTACATTCATATTGATTCACTGCATAAAATTTGGCATAAAAAATTTAGGTCATAAGACCAGAAAAATTGCATTCTATATACATTTTACACTATGTTTTTACATTTGTAATTTTACGTAACACAAAATATTTTTTAAGGTCATTATATATTTTCTTACGTTCTCTTTTTACGTCTAAAATGAGGCAAAATTTATGGACCATAAAATTATGGTGTGTTGATGTTAAAATAAAGGGGGGGGGGGGGGGGGGGGGGCGTGAAGAAAAATTATTCCACACCCAGGGTGACGAATAGTCAATCCCTCTATATATAAATTATGTAAGTAATGTATTTGAAAAAGGTTTAACTTGCAGAAAAAGTTTCGGGTGTAAGAAAAATGTACAATGTGTACGGAAAAAAATTAGACATCAAGCATATATTTGAAAGAATGCTAATCTTATATTGAAAATGTACAATATGTTTAAGAAAATTATCATGTTGTACACGAATAATGTACAATCTGTACGAGAAAATAGAAGCATCAAAACATACATTTCAGCAAATATTAACTACGTATTTGAAAAAGTTAGAATTATACAAAAAAAATCTGTTGTATACAAAAAAATGTATATGGGAAAAAGGACATGAGTGGAAAATAAGAAAACAAGAAAGAAAACCGAAATAATGAATGAAAAACAAAAGAAGAAAAAAAAGAAATAGAAGGACAAACGAATATACAGCGAAGCACAATGAAATACTATTAGAAAACTAAACCTGAGAAAAAGACAAAATAAATAAAAAAGTAAAAGAAAAATGAAAGAAAAACCAACGCATAACAGTGAAATACTGTGAAAAACAAAGAAAACTGTTGAAAACTGAGAAAAAACAAAATACCAAAGGGAAAAGGACAACACAAGAAAATGAATAAAACCGAACCAGTACAACCGATGTACATGAAAAAAGAAGAAAAAACAGTCTACATGAACGAGCTATATAGTGAACAGAAACTGCGAGAAAAAGAGCTAACAGGCCAGCCCATATGTACGGGCCCCACAGTTGATCCAAGGCTACATCTTATAATAGGCGAGATATAGCGTGGGAGCTATACGTCGCTTATAACTACATGTAGCTAACGAGCGAGTACTCGTTCGAGAGCCCCGCATGGGTCATTTGGAGTGGGCTGAGAGCGCATCACGTGTCAGGCTCTTGGCGCTACCTTTGTTTTTATTTTTATTTTTTCGCATGCGTTTTCAGCTTTTGAGATGGTATTTTTTGGGTTTTCAGTTTACCACCTGTCTTTCTTAGCTTTTAGGAAAAAAATCGAAAAAAATTGCACGAGAAAACTTGATTTTTTTTGCTTCCACGTGTGGCACAACAATGGCTCTTGGAAACAAAAAAAATACACATTTCTATTTTTTACTTTCACGAGAGGGACATATTTACTTCCTCGAGAGGCACGGTTGTGCCTCCCGAAAAAAAACTCATTGTCTTTTTTCCTTCCGCGACGGGCACAGATTTGCTTCCATGATAAAAATGGAAAAAACGCGTTTTATTTTTTTCTTCCGCGAGAGGCACGTTCGTGCCTAAACGAAAAAAAAACATGTTTTCTTTTCTTTTTCCTTCCGCAAGAGGCACGATTTTACTTCCGTGAAAGAAACGAGAAGAACATTTTTTGTCCTTCCGCGAGACACATAGGTTTACTTCTCATGAAGACACAGATTTGCTTCCACGAGAGACACAATTATGCCTCTTTTGGGAAAGGAAAAAAATGCTCCCGGTTCGGTTTTTACGTCAGGTTTTTTCTGAAAAATGTTTGTCAAAACCTATCAACATTAAATCTAGTTTTGTAGATCTCAACATAAGGAATCCAACGGTGAAAGCAGTTCGAGATTCGTACACACCGTTTAAGAGATAAAACGTTTTGAATAAACAAATCTACAAAAAAAGAGAAAACTCCCAGATTGCAACAAGTGGCGCACATGGGAGGTAGGAGTGACCTTTGCAATGAATGCTCCTTAATTAGTGAATTCGCTAGATGTATGCTCCCCTTGCCTCAGGCATGGCGCGACCAGCCCGGCCAGTACTGTAGCAGTTCATACTTTTTTCCGAGTTCTTTTTTCTTTTTTGGCCTTTTTTCACTGTTTTGGGTCGGTGCTTTTTGTGTGGGTTTTCTTTGTCCCGTTTTAGCTGCCTAGGTCGGGTTTTCTTGTTTTTGTTTTCTATATTTGTTTGGTCTTTTATTTCTTTCTTGTCTTCTTTGTTTTACTTTTTTGGTCGTTTGTAAGTTTGGCTTTCTTTGTTTTTTCGCTGGTTTTACATTGTCTTTCTTCTTTCCTTTGGTATATGTAGGTTTTCTTTGCGTTTTCTTTGTTTTCGTTGATTCTTTCCTTTTTCACTTTTGTTTTCTTTGTCAATTTTAGTTGGAACACAGGACTACTTTTTTACTACATCATACACATTTTTAGTATAGACATATACTTTTTTGATACACCTTGAATATTTTTCAAATACGTGGTGTATATTTTTATTTTAATACATGTTTTGAACTGAAAAACCTTTTGAGTACTTGGACACTATTTTTAAAATTATAAGTTAGATTTTTGATAGTTAATACTTATCTTGTAAACTATGTGCACATTTGCATACATTATATGAATACCTTTTAAATCACATAAACACATTTTTGCAATGCGAGACATTTACTTAAAATGTCAGATTTTTTAATAGTATGAATCATTTTTAATACTATGAAAATATGGTTTTTAACATTGTATAACCATTCTTAAAGAGTTCACAAACATATTTATGAATCGTAGACACATTATTACACTGTTGTGTTTTTTTTAAAGCTATCCATGTTTTTTGTACTATGTTAACATTTTTGCAAAATCTCTGTTTTATTTTGAAGTAAATTTCAGTTAGTAAATATATTATTTTAGATATCTAAAATAAAAAGTTAAGAAAAACCAAAATAGTGTGACATCGGCATGTCAGCGTGACGACCCACGTCCCCGCTGAGCCAGCCCAACACCGTCTCCCAGTGCAAGGATGTCTTCCACCTCGCGTCAGGCGAGGTATAGTCACAGCCGAGATATAGCCTTGGTTCTCAAAGCCCAAATAGTTTTAGATGGCCGAAGGCAGAAGGTTAGCGTGGCTTGCTGGGCCTCCCACATCCAGAAAAAGATAAATGTGGTTGAAACTGTAAACCATTGGCGTGTACAAAAGGAATTTTTCTTTAGATGTTCATTCGAAATCACTCATTAAGGAACACTTTTTTCAAAGGTCACTCTCACATCTTCAATTTACGACAAGTAGCGCACTGCATGTGCGTCACTTGTCGCAACCTGTGAGTTTCCCTTTTGTCGTAGATCTGTTTATTCAAAATATTTTATTTTTTAACAGTGCGTCCAAATCTTGAACTGCTTTCACCGTTGGATTCCTTGCGTTGAGATCTTTAAAACTAGATCCCGTGTTGATAGGTTTTGACGTTCTTTTTTTCACGAAAAAATGGAAGAAAATAACGAAGCAAAAACACTTTTCCCCCTTTCTGAAAGAGACACGGTTGTGCCTCTCGCGGAAGCAAATCTTTGCCTCCACAAGAAATAGATCCGTGTCTCTTGCGGAACAAAAAAATGATTTTTTTGTTTCTAAGAGGCACTCTCGCGGAAGAAAATCCGTGCCTCCACGAGAAGTAAATATGTGCCTCTCGCGGAAGAGAAAAAACATGTTTCTTTTTTGTTTCCGAGAGGCACGAGTGTGCCTCTCATGAAGGAAAAAAAATATGTTTTCTCGTTTCCGAGAGACAGGAAGAAAATCCGTGCCTCTCGCGGAAGGAGAATAAAAAAAGAAAACATTTTTTTCTGTTTCTGATTGGCATGACTGTGTCTCTCGCGAAAGCAAATCCGTGCATCTCGCGGAAGGAAAAAACACTATTTTTTCATTTTCGAGAGGCACGACTGTGCGTCTCGGGGAAACAAATCCGTGTCTCTTGCGGAAGCAAAAAAGCATGTTTTTTCGAGAAAAATAATCGACTTTTGGGTCCAAAACCGAAGAAAAAATGTTGGAAAACCAAAAGCCGAAAAAAACATCTAAAAGGGCGAAACCACATGCGAAAAAAACAAAAATTGGAGGGAACGCCCAAAGTGCGACACGTGGCGACGGCTCATAGTGCGCCAAGTGGCGCACATTCAGCCCACCCCAGGTGACCCTTGCGGGGGCTCCCGAAGGAGTACTCCTTCGTTAGTTGCTGTCATGTTCATCGCGTCCAATAGTCATTGTTTTGCACAAGGAAATAACGAGGCGGGCGGTCCATATAGGTTTATCGATCTTAGTTTTGGGATCCTTCTATTTTTTCCTAGGCCGGCCCGTGTTCAATAGAATGATTTGTGTCCGGTTTTTACTAGTTTTGAAAACCTTTTAGAAGGTTCCTAAATCATTTTAATTGGGGGGTTTCTCCCCTTTTCTGTTTCTGTTTCCTTTTTATTTCCGTTGTTTTAATAGCAAATTTGAGAAAGTCCAATATATTTAAAAATTGTTATTTTTTTTATAAAAATCAGAATGTTGAAAAATGTTTGTGTTTTCCAAAATTTTATTCACCATTTGAAAAAGTGTTCCATACAATTTAAAAATGAATGATGTTCTAAAAAATATTTGGATTATTCTAAAATTATTTGTCATAGATATAATCCTGACAATACTACAGGGGTGAAAGATACAATCACATCTATCTATCAGTACGATTGGTAGTACGCTCAAGGAATTATACATGTTTGGGCCCACTGTGGTGGAGGTCATACCATTGGTAGTACGATTGGTAGTACGCTCAAAGAGACAATCACATCTATCTATCCTGTGGTGTTCTTGTTCTTGGCATAGGTTACAGTATGAGAGAGTTCAACCCTCTGGTCCGATGCCCTCCTTCTGTCTTATATAGAGTGTGCTAGAAGGGGTGTCATAATGAGCTGATAATAATGCTATTGATGGTCATATGCATGACTGACTGTTCGTGGCTATTAGTGCTGGTAAATGTCGTATTTAACTAGATTATACCACCATTGGGTGATGGTGGTAATTAATGATTCGTGGGGGTCGTGGCTTCCTGGGACACAACCGTTTGTAGGTCATCAGATTGTTCCTATCTTAGATGACCGACTGTTGGGTCTTGTTCGTCAAGGGTCTTATGTTCCGACTGTAGGCACTTGGTCCTCCCGCGAGTATCCCCCTAGTATCTGATGCCTCCCCCTTGTCCCATAGTCTTCTGTACTATATTCTTGATTGGCCTGGGCCTTGGGTTCGCCCATATGTGTACTTGGGGCTACCCCCTGATACGTCTCCATTGTATCTACTTTTCCTAACGCTTTTGCTCTTGTTTTGGACTCTAATTTGCATAAAACTAACCCAGACTAACGCTGTTTTCAGCAGAACTACCATGGTGTTGTATTTTGTGTAGAAATAAAAGTTCTTGAAATTGGACGAAACTTTTTGAAGAATTATTTTGGAATAAATAAAAAATACTGGAACCAAGACCCACTGGAGGGGGCCCTAGCTGCCCACAAGGAACCAGGGTGCGCCACCCCCCTCTGACGCGCCCTGGTGGGTAGTGGGGCCCAGGAGGCTCCGCTGACCCCAAATCCGACGCTATAAAATCATATTTTTCCAGAAAAAATAGGAGAGGAAGTTTCATCGCGTTTTATGATACAAAGCCGCCGCTACCTCTTGTTCTTCATCGGGAGACTAGATTTGGAGATCGTTCGGGGCTCCAAAGAGGGGGATCTTCGGTCTTCGTCATCACAAAATGTCCTCCATCACCAATTTCATGATGCTCACCGCTGGGAGTGAGTAATTCCTTCGTAGGCTCGCTGGTCGGTGAGGAGTTGGATGAGATTCATTATGTAATCGAGTTAGTTTTGTTAGGGCTTGATCCCTAGTATCCACTATGTTCTGAGATTGATGTTGCTATGACTTTGTTATGCTTAATGCTTGTCTTTAGGGCCCGAGTGCCATGATTTCAGATCTGAATCGTTTATGTTTTCACCATTATATCTATGTTCGTGATCCGATCTTGCAAGTTATATGCACCTACTATGTGTTATGATCCGTAAACCCCAAGGTGACAATAATCACTAGTAGGAAAAGGGGCTTTTACCCCGGTTTGTAAGGGCCTTTTGTCCCGGTTTTCGAACCGGGACTAAAGGGTCGTTACTAAAGCCCTAACCCTTTAGTCCCGGTTCTTACACGAACCGGGACAGAAGGTCCTCCACGTGGCCGCTGCTGCCAGCCCAGGCAGGGGGGCCTTTGGTCCCGGTTGGTGCCACCAACCGGGACCAATAGGCAGGGCCTTTTGTCCCGGTTGGTGTCACCAACCGGGACCAATAGGCATCCACGCGTCAGCATTTCAGGGGCTGGGGTTTTTGTTTTTTTTGAAGGGGGGGGGGTTGGGGGGTTAATTTAGGTGTTTCATATATTGTGTTAGCTAGCTAATTAATAGAGAGAAGTGTCCTCTCTTATCTCCGTGCTTGGTCGACGCTACGTACTATATACGTATGGAGAGGACTAGACACGCTAGCTAGTAATCAAATGAAGGAAACAGAAGATCGTCATGAACATATGCATACAGAGAGAAGTGATATCGACCACCTCTCCTTCTCCGAGAGATTGGTCGAACAACAAGTTCTCGTATATCTATCCGACACTACCGGCTACATATATACAATAATTATCTCTTACAATACAATCTCCTAATTAAATTGTAAGAACACAGGGTCCACATAGTATTCTCCGTTTTCAGCGATCACGTGGTCAAGGAAGAATGCCGCCAATTCCTCTTGAATTCCTCGCATACGATCTGGTGCTAGGAGTTCATCCCGCTTCCGAAACATCTAATTTGAAGAAGGGGGTCAATACATATATATATGAATAAATGAAACTCAACACAAATGATGGTAATAAAATAAAATTGTGAATATTATTGCTTACGCACTTCATATTGTTCTTCAGTGTAGCCCCGCTCACAGGTCGTGTAGCGGATGGACTCGCAAACGTAGTATCCACAGTAATTATTCCCGGGTTCCTGCCACAACCACTTTACAAGAAATAGAGGTCAATCAAACTGATAAGCAAGCATGCTAAATGGTATTGATGAAACTAGCGCTTGAATCACTAGGAGATGCGCGGAACATGCTACTATAGTACTTACTTTCGGGTGTTTAAATTGCAGCTTCTTCGGCAGTCCCGGAGCTTTTGTGGTGAATTTTCTCCAAACCCTGCCAGACAAAGAAAACAATTACTTGATATCAGGAAATGAACAAAGTTGCTGATATGGTGGATAATGATCGATTTAACTTACTTCTCGAGCATTTGAGTCATGTTCGCATAGTCCTGGGGATCTTTTCGTCTCGAGTCTAAGACGGTTACTACTCCCTGCTCAAGCTTAATCTCTAGGAGAATATAGTGGAAGCTGCGCATGCATGCATAAGTCATCAATTACATTACCATAACCTGGACTAATAAGGGAAACCGAATATGCACAAGACAGTAACACTCACTTGAAGTTGTAAGGAAAGAGTATTATATCTTTGTTTTGATTTAATACCAACGATTGTAGCAAGTTGGCCTCGGCTTCTTTGGGATGTTTTTCAACCGTATATGCATCTATGAGATTTGTGTTAATGAACCCAATATCACCGATTTGTCTTTTCTTCAATTCGGCGATCTTCAATCTGCATAATATAGTGAGGATAATTATAAATACATGCAATGAAAGAGCTGACCTATATAGAGAGACTTAATGACAGAAGTAGTACTACTTACAGACAGTAGCAAGTGATCGTTGTTTTATCGAGGGCCTTTTGATTGTAAAACTGGAAGAAATCCTCAAATGGAACATTCAGCAGTTCAATTCCAACGAGGTCATGCTCCGGTTTAACTCTCAGCGTCAAAGTACTCGTCCCATCAGACTCTCTGCAGGTTTTCATGTACCAATCATGTAATCTTCGCATCATCGTTGTTAGAGATCTTTCATCTTTGACGAGAGGCTTCCCGTAATGGTATTTGTGTTCGTCCACCTCCATGATTTCATAATGTACATCGTCGGGCAGGTAATCTCCAAGATTGCTATAACCGGGCACCATCCTCGGATCATTAGCGACGATGTCTTTTGACACCTTGAGCGGGGGGCACGATTGGTTCGCTTGTTCGCCGAGCTGGGCAATTTTTTTCCCAGCTCGTCGTTCTTTTAACCTTTGATCACTGACAGTACTTCCCGACCGCTCCGCTTCGGCATATGTCTTTGCAAGAATGCGCTCATAGTTGCCTCTCGGCGGAGACTTTGGTGGTTTTGTCAGGGCAGCCAGAGTGCGCTTTGCTTTCACCGGATCTACCTTCTCCTCCGGAGGTGGATGTTTCTTTGCTTTCACCCCTTCAAAGAAGTTTGTCACTTCGGCTCGCACGATCTTCCTGGTTTCCTCCTCGGTCCTCTCGTATGGTAACTTCTCTGGAGTCTTCAGAGAAGGACCGAATCTGTATTGCCTCCCGCCTCTGGCAGCTGTACTGCTAGACGCCGGCAGAGCAGACGGAGCGGCTGCGGCTGTCTTCTTTCCTTGCTTACGAGGCGGAGGAGAAGGACTACGACGCGCCGGAGCAGCCGCAGCGGCGGCGGGTCTCTTCCGCCCTTGCTGACGAGGCGGAGAAGGAGGAGGCTGGCTGCTCTGGCGCGCCGGCGCAGGCGGAGAAGGAGGCGGAGTGCCGCCACGCGCCGGAGAAGGAGGCTGAGTGCCCTGATCACTCGCCGGAGGAGGAGGCGGAGTGCCGCCACGCGCCGGAGAAGGAGGCTGAGTGCCCTGATCACTCGCCGGAGGAGGAGGCGGAGGAGGAGGCGGACTGCCCTTACTCGCCGGAGCCGTCCAGTTCGGAAGGTTGATGAGCTCCTTCCGCCATAGGCACGGAGTCTTCAGAGCTAAACCCAGCCGAGTCTCCCCTTCACCGGTAGGGTGGTCAAGCTGGAGGTCCTCAAATCCCTCCGTTATTTCATCCACCATCACCCTAGCATATCCTTCTGGAATCGGCCGGCAATGGTAGGTTGCGCCGGGTTCAGGAGGTAAAACAGAGCCAACAGCCGCCTTGACTTTGAAGTTCTGCCATTGCGCCATAAGGTGGCAATGTTGAGACTCCGTGATAGCATCCACGGGGTAGCTAGCAGGAGCCGTCAAGACATGCTCCAGCTGAAGCAGCTCGGTGGAAGCCACGCTGCTTCTCCGCTGAGATGGCGGGGTAGCTTCGGGGGTAGTTTCGGCATGTCGATTGCTGTCTCGTTCCTCTAGCGCTTGAACCCTTTCGTGCAGCTTCTGAATTTGGGTCTGCTCCATTTTTTTCCTCCTCTCCTGGCTTTTGTAACCGCCTGCGTCCGGAAAACCAGCCTTCCACGGAACGGAGCCTGGCGTGCCTCGTGTCCGTCCAGGGTGCTCAGGATTCCCGAGGGCCATTGTGAGCTCGTCGTTCTCTCTGTCTGGAACGAACGTCCCTTCCTGCGCTGCATCGATATATTGCTGAATCTTCTTGACTGGTATTCTCAAAAGCTCGTTCGTCCAAACGCACCTCCCTGATACAGGGTCCAAGGTTCCGCCAGCCCCGAAGAACCAAGTCCGGCAACGGTCTGTCCAGTTCATTGTCTGTGGTTCGATCCCTTTTTCAAGCAGATCATTCTCAGCCTTGGCCCACTTAGGCCGGGCTTTGAGGTAGCCACCTGACCCCGTGCGATGGTGAAGCTTCTTCTTCGCAGCATTCTTCTTGTTTGTCGCTGACATCTTCTTACTCTTTTCCGATGTCTTGTGGGCCACAAATGCGGGCCAGTGATCTCTGATCTTCTCATACCGGCCGATGAATTCTGGTGTCTCTTCTTTGTCGACAAACGTTTTCAGCTCATTCTTCCACCTCCTGAATAGGTCTGCCATCTTCTTAAGAGCATGAGACTTGATTAATTGCTCTTTAACTGGCTTCTCCGGATCCTCCTCTGGCGGTAGGGTGAAATTTGCCTTCAGCTCAGTCCAAAGATCATCTTTCTGCATATCATTGACATAAGACACCTCAGGGTCTTCCTTCTTAGGCTTATACCATTGGTGGATGCTGATCGGGATCTTGTCCCTAACTAGAACCCCGCACTGAGCAGCAAATGCATCCTTTGTCCGGATGGGTTCAATCGGTTGGCCGTCGCGCGCGATTGCTGTGATCTCAAACCTTTCATCCGAGCGCAACTTTCTCTTCGGGCCTCGTCTCTTTACCGCAGTTGTGCTCGATCCGGAGGGCTAGAAAAAAGAAGAAAGACGAGTGTTAATTAATATGTGTACATACCAAAACAATGAATGCATCAATTAGCTAGTCAGCACAGGCTTAACTAATATATTTACCTGGCCGGACTCTGTTCGGTCACCGGAGCCGTCACCACGGGCTCCTTCTTGCACCAGCATTGGGTCACCGGAGCCATCATAATCATGTCTTTCCTCCTCCACTCTTCGATCACCGTAGCCTGCTTCTTCACCCTGTTCTTCCAGACCATCATTGTCGTTAAGATACGACAAGATATCACCTCCGGCTAAGATTATGTCCCCCAACACCTCTTCTGCTTGCTCGTCTCGTCCGTGCTCCATTGTTTCTGCAAATATTACAACATGGCAATTATTACACAAACATGACAGCAGGTGGTTAGTGCAAACGTAGACCTAGCTTATTCCGGGTTTGGGGTGGCCTCAGCAACGCTTCAAGGGTAGGGGCGCGGCGGGAGGGGGTAGGAGACCGACATCGTTTTTTTCTACGGTTTGGGTGTGATCGAGAGTTTTGGTCGAGCGAGAGGGCCGGGGGGGTGCTCCCGTGGTATAAGTTATCACGGTCGAGAGGGGGTATAAATATCGACCGTCCATCATGTCGAAGTTATCTGGGAGGGAGTTATATATATCGACAACGACGACATACATACATGGGAAAATAATGTTATCGGGGAGGGGGTATATCGACCCCCCCCACGTGTTGAAGTTATCGGGAGGGGGTTATATCGACAACGACAATGAACGTACATGGGAAAATAATATTATCGGGGAGGGGGTATATCGACCCCCCTCGTGTTGAAGTTATCGGGAGAGGGGTATATCGACGACGACAGACCCGATAAAACATAAGAAAACGAAGAAGAAACAAAAAGAGGAGAAGAAGAAAAGGAATAGAGGAGAAGATCGAAGAAAAAAAGAAGAAAAAAAGAGGAGAAGAAGAAAGGAATAGAGGAGAGAAGAAGAAAAAATAGAATTTTTTCTATTTTTTCTTCTTCTCTTCTATTCCTTTCTTCTTCTCCTCTTCTTTTTCTTCTTTTTTCCTCTTCTTATTTATTTCTCCTCTTCTTCCTCTCCTCTTCTTCTCCTTTCTTCCTCTTCTTATTTTCCTTTTTCCTCTCATTCATAAAAAAATGTTCAAATAGAAAATTTCGAAAAAAAGTAAAGGTTTTGCCTAATGCATTGTTCATATGAATATACAAACATTTGCATATTCTACAATAATTAATATCACCAAAAAAATCTATGAACAGAAAAAAATCCTAACTTTTCTAAAAATCTATCTTTTGCATATATACATGAACATATATATACACAGAGAACATATATACATACATATACACAGAGAAAATGCAAAAAAGGATCTAAAAAAAGGACATATAAACAGATATACACACATACATATACTCATACATATACATATAATTAAGCATATAAATGTGCAGAAAAAACATGGAGGAATTAGGGGGCAGTGCCGGCCCTGACCAAGGCGACGGCGGCGCGTCGGGGCAGGGGCAGAGGCGACGGCGGCGTGGTCGGGGCAGGGGCAGAGGCGTTGGCGGCGAAGGGCGGGGCAGGGCGACGGCGACGACGGGGACGGGCCGGGGCGGCGCGCGTCGGGGCAGGGGCGCGGCTGACGGCGAGGGCGCGGGCAACGGCGACGGCGACGACGGGCACGGGCGACGGCGAGGCGGGGCGGCGGGCGGCGTCGGGGCAGCCTGGCGGCGTCGGCGTCGTCGGGGCGGCAACTGCTAGGTAACTCTGAAAATTTCCTAAGTGTGAACTTATATAGCAAAGCCTTTAGTCCCGGTTCGTGGCACCAACCGGGACTAAAGGTAGGCATTAGTCCCGGTTGGTGCCACCAACCGGGACCAAAGCCCTCTTTTCAGCAGCGCAAAGGGCGGGAAGCGGCGGCCTTTGGTCCCGGTTGGTGGCACCAACCGGGACTAAAGGGGGGGCATTGGTCCCGGTTGGTGCCACGAACCGGTACCAATGCACCCCTTTAGTCCCGGTTGGTGGCACCAACCGGGACCAAAGGCCTCTTGCTGCCCGCGTCGCGGCCAAAAGTTTAGTCCCACCTCGCTAGTTGAGAAGGGCTCGGAGTGGTTTATAAGCCCCGCTGCGGCTGCTGTCTCGAACTCCTCTCTATAGCAGGCTTCTGGGCCTAACTTTGGCGCGCTGCCCGTTGAGCCCTCTAGCCCTTCTGGGCCTGTATTTGCAAACCCGAGGGTTGGAGGGCCCAGCGGACAGCGCCCCAACATTTTTTTGCTGTATTTAGTTTTTTGTTTTCTTTTTTGCTTTATTTATTTTGTTTTGTTTCTACTTACAACAAAAAACTTATTTATTTTATTTATTTTGTTTCTAATTACTTATTTATTTTACTTTATGATAATTCTTTTTGCTATTAAAGTTTCTATCAAAAAAGTTCTTTATGAAAATTCTTTTTGCTGTATTTAGTTTTTTTGTTTTCTTTTTTGCTTTATTTATTTTGTTTTGTTTCTACTTACAACAAAAAACTTATTTATTTTATTTTATTTTGTTTCTAATTACTTATTTATTTTACTTTATGATAATTCTTTTTGCTATTAAAGTTTCTATCAAAAAAAGTTCTTTATGAAAATTCTTTTTGCTTTTAATGATTTTGAACAGAAAATACTTCGATAATTTTAGTTGCATCAATTTTATATGATTTTAGTTTCAATAATACTAGAGGTTTCTTATAATGTTTTGAACAGAAAATACTTTGTTAATTTTAGTTTCATAAATTTTATTAAAGTTTATTTTATTTTGTCGGAACACAAGAAGTCCGGAGTTGTAATAAGTTATTAAAAATAAAAAAGAGGCGCAATGCTCGTTGATTTGCTTCAAGCCTTTCGGAATAGTGTAGACTGCACTGCACATAGCTCCATGCAGTCTACCTTATTCCTCAAGGCTTGAAGCTAAGCAACGTGAGCATTGCGCCTCTTCTTCATCGTCTCTGCACTCAGGGCTTATAAACCGCTCCTAGTGCCTCTCAGCTAGCGAGGTGGGACTAAAAAACTGCTTAGTAAGAAACTCTAGTACCGGTTCGTGCCACGAACCGGTACTAAAGGTGCTCGTGGGGCCACAGCCTCATTAGTACCGGTTCGTGGCACCAACCGGGACCAAAGGGTGGAATTGGTCCCGGTTCGTGCCACCAACCGGGACCAATGGCCTTGCACAGCGGCGTGGTGGTGAGTTTAGTCCCACCTCGCTAGCTGAGAGAGAGCCGCACCTGTTTATAAGGTGCGGTGCGCCTGAGCTGTCGAGCTCCTCTCTAAAGCAGGCTTACGGGCCTAACCTCTCTGTACATGCCTGTGGGCCTACTGGGCCTTCTGCGGGCCTGAATCCTGGCCCATGGATGGGTTTCTAATCGTATTCAGGCCGTGGTGGCCCAGTAGGTGGCATAATTTTTAATTTTTGGCCTGTTATTTTTCATGCATTTACTAATTATTTTGAGCTATAAGACCCTAAAATTGAAAAGCATTTCAAATGAACTCTGAAAAGGTTGAAAGTTGGCATGGTATCATCATTTCATCCACATAGCATGTGCAAGAAAGTTGAGAGGGTTACGGCAAAAACTAGATGCACTTCGTGTACAAAACGGACAATGGTATCATACTCGTCTGTTACAAAGTTGGCATGGTATCATCATAATAGTTGCGGGAGAAAGTCTTCACTTTTTCTTCGCTTGTGTCATTTGCTTATTGCGCCGTAACCATGGATAATCTTCATCGTTTATCAGGATGCTTGGGTCAGCCTTGACTTTGAAGGGAGGAATTTCATGAAACTTTTCATAATCTTCAGACATGTCTGTCTTGCCCTCCACTCCCACAATGTCCCTTTTTCCTGAAAGAACTATGTGGCGCTTTGGCTCATCGTATGATGTATTCGCTTCCTTATCTTTTCTTTTTCTCGGTCTGGTAGACATGTCCTTCACATAGATAACCTGTGCCACATCATTGGCTAGGACGAACGGTTCGTCAGTGTACCCAAGATTGTTCAGATCCACTGTTGTCATTCCATACTGTGGGTCTACCTGTACCCCGCCTCCTGACAGATTGACCCATTTGCACTTAAACAAAGGGACCTTAAAATCATGTCCGTAGTCAAGTTCCCATATGTCCATTATGTAACCATAATATGTGTCCTTTCCCCTCTCGGTTGCTGCATCAAAGCGGACACCGCTGTTTTGGTTGGTGCTCTTTTGATCTTGGGCGATCGTGTAAAATGTATTCCCATTTATCTCGTATCCTTTGTAAGTCAATACAGTCGAAGATGGTCCCCTGGACAACGAGTACAACTCATCACAAACAGTGGTGTCACCTCTGAGACGTGTTTCCAACCAACTGCTGAAAGTTCTGATGTGTTCACATGTAATCCAGTCGTCACACTGCTCCGGGTGTTTGGAGCGCAGACTGTTCTTGTGTTCATCGACATACGGGGTCACCAAGGTAGAGTTCTGTAGAACTGTGTAGTGTGCTTGAGACCAAGAATATCCGTCCCTGCATATTGAAGAAGGATGGTGGGAACACCAGCTCGAAACTGACAAGACATTGCGCCACATCACTCCTTAGCCTTGGTATGATTTCTGGATCGATCACTTCTGAGAGATTGCATTGAGGAATGCACATAGCTTCACAATGGCTAATCGGACGTTTTCCGGTAGAAGCCCCCTCAATGCAACCGGAAGCAGTTGCGTCATAATCACGTGGCAGTCATGAGACTTTAGGTTCTGGAACTTTTTCTCTGGCATATTTATTATTCCCTTTATATTCGACGAGAAGCCAGTCGGGACCTTCATACTGAGCAGGCATTCAAAGAAGATTTCTTTCTCTTCCTTTCGTAAGAGCGTAGCTGGCAGGACCTTCATACTGCTTCGGAGGCATGCCGTCTTTTTCGTGCAAACGTTGCAGGTCCTCCCGTGCCTCAGGTGTATCTTTTGTCTTCCCATACACGCCCAAGAAGCCTAGCAGGTTCACGCAAAGGTTCTTCGTCACGTGCATCACGTCGATTGAAGAGCGGACCTCTAGCTCTTTCCAGTAGGGTAGGTCCCAAAATATAGATTTCTTCTTCCACATGGGTGCGTGTCCCTCAGCGTCTTTCGGAACAGCTAGTCCGCCGGGACCCTTTCCAAAGATTACGTGTAAATCATTGACCATAGCAAGTACGTGATCACCGGTACGCATGGCGGGCTTCTTCCGGTGATCTGCCTCGCCTTTGAAATGCTTGCCTTTCTTTCGACATTGATGGTTGGTCGGAAGAAATCGACGATGGCCCAGGTACACATTCTTCCTGCATTTGTCCAGGTATATACTTTCAGTGTCATCTAAACAGTGCGTGCATGCGTGGTATCCCTTGTTTGTCTGTCCTGAAAGGTTACTGAGAGCGGGCCAATAGTTGATGGTTACAAACAGCAACGCGTGCAGGTTAAATTCCTCCTGTTTGTGCTCATCCCACGTACGTACACCGTTTCCATTCCACAGCTGTAAAAGTTCTTCAACTAATGGCCTTAGGTACACATCAATGTCGTTGCCGGGTTGCTTAGGGCCTTGGATGAGAACTGGCATCATAATGAACTTCCGCTTCATGCACATCCAAGGAGGAAGGTTATACATACATAGAGTCACGGGCCAGGTGCTGTGATTGCTGCTCTGCTCCCCGAAAGGATTAATGCCATCCGCGCTTAAACCAAACCATACGTTCCTTGGGTCAGCTGCAAACTCAGCCCAGTACTTTCTCTCGATTTTTCTCCACTGCGACCCGTCAGCGGGTGCTCTCAACTTCCCGTCTTTCTTACGGTCCTCACTGTGCCATCGCATCAACTTGGCATGCTCTTCGTTTCTGAACAGACGTTTCAACCGTGGTATTATAGGAGCATACCACATCACCTTCGCAGGAACCCTCTTCCTGGGGGGCTCGCCGTCAACATCACCAGGGTCATCTCGTCTGATCTTATACCGCAATTCACCGCATACCGGGCATGCGTTCAGATCCTTGTACGCACCGCGGTAGAGGATGCAGTCATTAGGGCATGCATGTATCTTCTGCACCTCCAATCCTAGAGGGCATACGACCTTCTTTGCTGCATATGTACTGTCGGGCAATTCGTTATCCTTTGGAAGCTTCTTCTTCAATATTTTCAATAGCTTCTCAAATCCTTTGTCAGGCACAGCATTCTCTGCCTTCCACTGCAGCAATTCCAGTACGGTACCGAGCTTTGTGTTGCCATCTTCGCAATTTGGGTACAACCCTTTTTTGTGATCCTCTAACATGCGATCGAACTTCAGCTTCTCCTTTTGACTTTCGCATTGCGTCCTTGCATCGACAATGACCCGGCGGAGATCATCATCATCGGGCACTGGTTGCTCTTGATCTTCAGCAGCCTCCCCCCTTGCAGCATCATTGGGCACATCGTCTGGTTCCTCTTGATCTTCAGCAGCTTCCCCCGTTGCAGCATCACCGTATTTAGGGGGCACATAGTTGTCATCGTCCTCTTCTTCTTTGCCGTCTTCCATCATAAGCCCTATTTCTCCGTGCCTCGTCCAAACATTATAGTGTGGCATGAAACCCTTGTAAAGCAGGTGGGTGTGAAGGATTTTCCGGTCAGAGTAAGACTTCATATTCCCACATATAGGGCATGGACAGCACATAAAACCATTATGCTTGTTTGCCTCAGCCACTTCGAGAAAATCATGCACGCCCTTAATGTACTCGGAGGTGTGTCTGTCACCGTACATCCATTGCCGGTTCATCTGCGTGCATTATATATAATTAAGTGTGTCAAAAACCATTACAGAACATCATGAATAGATAATTAAGTGACCAAATTAATAGAAGTTCATCATCACATTAAAACCAAAGTACATACATAGTTCTCATCTAACAACATATATATAGCTCTCGGGAGCATCTAATTAATTAAACCATACATTGAAACTATGTAAAACATTTCAATGCGAAAACAAATGCGATCATAATTGCAACCAAGGTAACAATTGATCCAACGGCATAATGATACCAAGCCTCGGTATGAATGGCATATTTTCTAATCTTTCTAATCTTCAAGCGCATTGCATCCATCTTGATCTTGTGATCATCGACGACATCCGCAACATGCAACTCCAATATCATCTTCTCCTCCTCAATTTTTTATTTTTTCCTTCAAGTAATTGTTTTCTTCTTCAACTAAATTTAACCTCTCGACAATAGGGTCGGTTAGAATTTCCGGTTCAACCACCTCCTAGATAAATAAAATCTATGTCACGTTGGTCGGTATATTTGTCATAAACAATAAATGAACCAAATAGTTATAAAAAGATAATATATACCACATCCGAATCATAGACAGGACGAGGGCCGACGGGGGCGGATACCAAAACCATCGCACTATGTAATAAGAAGGAATAATAAAAGTAACAAAATTAGACAAGTAACTATCTAAAGTAAGAATTTTTTCCTTTCAGAAAGAAGATAAGAACAAGAGGCTCACCACGGTGGTGCTGGCGATGAGATCGGCGTGGGCGATCGACGGCGGTGAAGATGGGGACGGGACGTGATGGACCGCTAAACCTAGACAAATCTCATGGAAAATGGAGCTCGGAGGTCGAGTTTCGAGAGGAGAAAGATTAACTAGTGTGGCTCAGACATTTCATCGAACACCTCATGTGCATAGGAGGTGAGCTAGAGCACCCAAATGCCCTCCCCTCGCCGGCCAGAAAAATAGAGCACTATGGAGTGCTCTGCTGTGGCGATGGGGTATATATAGGGTACTCTTTGGTCCCGGTTCGAGGCACCAACCGGGACTAAAGGCCTTTGGTCCTGGTTGGTGCCACGAACCGGGACCAATGCCCCCTTTCGTCCCGGTTGGTGGCACCAACCGGGACCAAAGGCCTTGTGCTGCCCCGCGTCAAAAGTTTAGTCCCACCTCGCTAGTTGAGAGGTCTCGAGAGTGGTTTATAAGCGCTGTTGCGCCCACCCTCTCGAGCTCCTCTCAACTGCAGGCTTTCGGGCCTAACCGTTCTCTTTGCCTGTTGGGCCTACTGGGCCTTCTGCGGGCCTGAATCCTGGCCCACGGATGGGTTTCAGGTCGTATTCAGGCCGTGGTTGCCCAGTAGGTGGCATAATTTTTTTCTCTGTTTTTTGTTTTCTCTTTTGCTTTATTTGTTTTGTTTTGTTTCTACTTACAACAAAAAACTTATTTATTTTATTTCTAATTACTTATGTATTTTACTTTAATTATTTTATTTTTATTTATTTTACTGCTGCTATTTTTATTTATTTTACTGCTGCTATTTTTATTTAATTTATTAAGGTTTATTTATTTTAGTTACTATAGTTTATTTTATTAAGATTTATTTATTTTTATTTATTTTATTTACTATAAAAAATGAACATAGATGCGCTTATAGAGGAAATTCAACCTAAATTCATAATAAATTTCTATGAAATTTACTATGAATTTAGGTCAAATTCCCTGTATAAGGGCATCTATTTTCAGTTTAAGAGGAGCTCAACAAGGCAGAGAGGGACGGGCTTATAAACTGGTGTGAGCGCCCTTCGGTTGGCGAGATGGGACTAAACACTGGCCGCAACTAGGACCAGCCCTTTAGTCCCGGTTTGTGGTATGAACCGGGACTAAAGGGTGGTGGGCCAGGAGCGTGGCCCATTGGTCTCGGTTTGTCCCACCAACCGGGACCAAAGGGTCCGAACGAACCGGGACCAATGCCCCCACGAGGCCCGGCAGGCCCCTGGCCGCACGAACCGGGACCAATGCTCACATTAGTCCCGGTTCGTGACTGAACCGGGACTACTGTGAATATTGCCCTGTGACCAAAGCCCAGTTTTCTACTAGTGAATTGGGATACTTTCCGGTGATGACCGTAGTTTGAGGACTTCATGTATTCACTATGTGTTAATGCTTTGTTCCGGTTCTCTATTAAAAGGAGGCATTAATATCCCGTAGTTTCCTTATGGACCCTGCTGCCACGGGAGGGTAGGACAAAAGATGCCATGCAAGTTTTTTTCCATAAGCACGTATGACTATTTACGGAGTACATGCCTACATTATATTTATGAACTGGAGCTAGTTCTGTGTCACCATAGGTTATGACTGTTATATGATGAATATTATCCAACGTAATCACCGGTCCAATGCCTATGAGTTTTCCACATATTGTTCTTGCTAAGTTACTATTGCTATTGCTACTGTTACAACTGCTACAAAACTGTTACTGTTACCACTGTTACCGTTACTACTACTATCAAACTATCATATTACTGTGCTATTGATCACTTTGCTGCAGATATTTGATCTCCAGGTGTGGTTGAATTGACAACTCAACTGCTAATACTTACAAATATTCTTTGGCTCCCCTTTTGCCGAATCTATAAATTTGGGTTGAATACTCTACCCTCAAAAACTGTTGCGATCCCCTATACTTGTGGGTTACCAAGACCTTTTTCTGGCGCCGTTGCCGGGGAGCATATCTATATTTGTTGAGTCACTTGGGATTTATATGTATTTATCATTATGAATAATCTGAAAGATACTAGACAAGATCGTTCCGTCTAAGACGAGGGGAGGTAAGGAATTGCCATCTAGCTCTACACTTGATTCACCTTCTGTTTTGAGTAAACTTGCAACACCAGCGCATGCTATTAATCCTGATATGTCGCAAGTTATTGATGATGCCACTTCTGCCATGAATGATACTTATGATGATGCCAGTAACTTGCTTGATAAGACTGTGCCACTAGGTGAATTTCTTGATGAACAACTTGCTAGAGTTAAAAGATATTGAGAATGCTGAAACTGATGAAGTCTTTGAAACTGAGAATTATGAAACACCTAGTAGATCTAGGTCTCCTAGATTTGAAATGCCTAAGATACCCGAGGGTTATGTTATGGATGAAGAGGTAGCTAGGGACTTTCTTGCTTGCAAGGATAGAGATGATCTAAAGAAACTACTAGTCAAGTTGAAAGAAAAATCTTTGAATGCTAGAATGAAATGTGATCCTAAGTTTGCTACTTCACCTATTTTTGTTACTGATAAGGATTATGAATTCTCTGTCGACCCAGAGTTAATTACTTTGGCTGAATCTGATCCTTTCCATGGCTATGAAACTGAAACTGTAGTGGCACATCTTACTAAATTGAACGATATAGCCACCCTATTTGCTCATGATGAGAAAATTCGCTATTACTATATCCTCAAGTTATTTTCGTTCTCATTAAAAGGTGATGCTAAGATATGGTACAATACACTTGCTCCTGGTTGTGTGCGTAGTCCCCATGATATGATTTATTACTTCTCTGAAAAATATTTTCCTGCTCATAAGAAACAAGCCGCCTTACAGGAAATATTTAACTTTGTGTGAATTGAAGAAGAGACTCCCACAAGCTTGGGGGAGGCTTATCCAATTACTTAATGCTTTGCCTGATCATCCTCTTAAGAAAAATGAAATACTTGATATCTTCTATAATGGACTAGCCGATGCTTCTAGGGACTTTCTAGATAGTTGTGATGGTTGTGTTTTCACGGAACGAACTGTTGAACAAGCTGAGGAATTATTGAATAATATATGGAAGAATCATGATGATTGGACTCTTCCTGAACCACCGCCTAAACCCACTCCAAAGAAGAGGGGTATCTTATTTCTCAGTCCTGAAGATATGCAAGAGGCAAAGAAATGTATGAAGAAAAAAGGTATTAAAGCTGAGGATGTTAAGAATTTACCACCTATTGAAGAAATACATGGACTTGACACACCACCTCCACAGGTGGTAGAGGTAAATTCTTTATTAAAGTTTGATGAAGGTGACATCCCTTACAATAAACATCCTAGTCAATGCTTATATGAATTTGACAACTACACTATGAAACAAGATCACTTCAATGTCAATGTTATGAAACAATTAAAACAAAACTCTGATATGATTGCTCGCTTGAGTGACTTGTCATTTAGAATCACTAATGATGTTAGAGGTGTAGGAAAACATGCCTCTATAGTTCAAACCCAGTTAGAACAAGTTGCCAAATCTCAAAGAGAATTGCCTAGTGAAATGAATAATAATATGAATGATTTTGCTGTTAGAGTAGCAACTAGAGGAGGTAAAATGACTCAGGAACCACTTTATCCTGAGGGACACCCTAAAGAATTGAAAAAGACTCTCAAAGAATTAATGTTGATGCACCTAGTCCATCTAAAAAAAGAAAAAAATGATAGGACTTTGCATACTTCTAGTGAACCTGAGATAGAAAAACCTTCTGAAGATAACAATGATGTCTCTATCTTTGATGCTGAAACTCAATCTGGTAATGAACATTCATCTAGTGATAATGAAAATGATAATGATGGTGTTCATGTAGATGTTCAACCAGACAATGATAAAGAACCAGATAATGATGTTGAGATAGAACCCGCTGTTGATCTTGATAACCCACAACCTAAAAATAAACGTTATGATAAGAGAGACTTTGTTGCTAGAAAACATGGCAAAGAAAGAGAACGATGGGTTCAGAAACCCATGCCCTTTCCTCCTAAATCATCTAATAAAAAAGATGATGAAGAATTTGAACGATTTATTGAGATGCTTAGGCCAGTCTTTTTGCATACTCGTTTGACTGATATTTTAAAGATGGCCCCTTATGCTAAATACATGAAAGAGATTATCACTAATAAAAGAAAAATACCTGAAGCTGAAATCTCCACCATGCTTGCTAATTATTATTTTAAGGATGGAGTACCTAAACAACTAGGAGATCCAGGAATACCAACTATACCATGCTCCATTAAAAGAAACTATGTCAAAACCACTTTATGTGATTTGGGAGCCGGTGTTAGTGTTATGTTTTTCTCTTTATATAAAAGACTTGATTTGAATAAACTGATACCCACTGAGATATCATTGCAAATGGCTGACAAATCGACTGCCATACCTATCGGTATTTGTGAGGATGTGCCTGTTGTTGTTGCAAATGTTACTATCTTAATAGACATTGTTATACTTGAGATGCCCGAGGACGACAACATGTTGATTATCCTCGGTAGACCCTTTTTGAACACTGTAGGGGTTGTTATGGATTGCAATAAAAGCAAATTCACTTTTCATATCAATGGTAATGAGCATACGATGCATTTTTCGAAGAAACAATTTGAAGTGAATGTATTAATGTTATTGAAAAGTCTCTGGCAATTACTATTGGAAGTTTTCAACTCCCTCTACCTACTGCCCAACAGAAATATGAAATACTTATTGTTGGGGATATGCATATCCCTGTTGAGGTAACTTAGTGTTTTACGAAAGTTCTTCGAGCTCATGCTAATTGGAAGTGATTGTTAATAAGACTTGATCAACCTTATTAATTGATTGTTTTCGAGAGGCATGTGGTTGATGAATTTAGTAAGCACAACTTTCTGTCCCTACTCATTGTTTTCTGTTTTCTTAGTTAAATAAAATAAAATGTCATGTTTATCCTGTTTTTTGAATTTTCCGTGCAATAAAAAGTGATCAAAAATAAAAGTGCTCAGAATGACCTGGAATTTTTACATGATTTTTTTTTTCTGAATATTTAAGAATTTTTGATACAAATAACATCAAGGGGGGGGGGGTGCCCCTGGTGCCCACAAGGCACCAGGGCGCGCCAGCTACCCCAGGCGCGCCCTGGTGGGTAGTGGGCCCCATGTGGCCCCCTCACTTATCCCTTTAGCTCACTTCGCCACCTACCTCCAAAAAAATCACTCTTGATCTCTCTCTCTCTCTCTCTCTCTTGTGTTCTTGCTCTCAAACCCACGAATTTCGATCTCTTTGCTCGAAGCTCCGTTTTCGAAACTGTTTTGGGGGATTGCTACTTGGTATGTGACTCCTCCATTGCTCCAATTAGCTTTTGTTCTAGTGGTGTATATTTTGCGTAATTAGCAACTCTTGGTGCTGCTGTAAATGAGCTTGCATGTTAAATTCTTTGAGTTCCAGTAGTTTGAATGCTTGATATAGCCCCTAGACAACCATATGAGTAGTTGATATCAATCTTGTGAAGTTTTCTTGACAAAACTTTGTGACCCAATTTTTTTTCCAGAATTTTGTTCATATGAAAAAATGGATATCTTCTGGAAGTATTCCTCCAAAAAGAATGCTAAGGGAGTCATAAGGGAAGCATCGAATAGCGACCTCAACAGTCCGAGAACAACGGAGGTGCGACCGTGTGAATGGCCACATAATGCCTTCATGGATGAGGCCGGGTTCCATCAAGAGTTTGCCCAATTGATTGCAAATGCCTGGCTAACCAACTTCCTCGCAGATGAGTGTGACCAACACCACATCCTCACGAACTCCTTTGTGCAAAACTTTTATTTTCTGAATAGGCATGACCCTCCTGCGGTACGGTTTAATTTATATTCTGAAACCCGTAAGATACCACTCACTGAATTTTGCGAGACATTTTTGATTCCCTCTGATGGGGAATGAAGAGAGCCTACATCGGCAGAGTTTGAGGACTTCCTCCTCACTTTGACAGTGGGTGAGGAAAGAGGCATGTCTGAAAGTGCTAGTTATCGACTAGAGGGGGTGAATAGGCGATTTTTATGGAAGTCTTCAAAACACGAGGTCTTTGAAGACAAATAGTTGAAATGAA
The DNA here is from genome assembly GCF_018294505.1 of Triticum aestivum. Classification (NCBI taxonomy): domain Eukaryota; kingdom Viridiplantae; phylum Streptophyta; class Magnoliopsida; order Poales; family Poaceae; genus Triticum; species Triticum aestivum. The sequence goes on along the minus strand of NC_057814.1, from coordinate 169,194,011 downwards.
CCTATTGATATGCAGCAAAAGATAGACTACACTAGACAAGCCATAGTCAAGTAAGCAGTATTGTGAAGGTACGAAGACTATCAGCAGCTAGGTAGAATGGATCAGAATGGAAGACAATATGAAGCCAAATAGGTAACAGTCCTCACATAGTGAAGTCAATCAGATCAGACAAGCAAGCAATGACTTCACGAAGACAAACTAAAAAGTAAAGGAAGTAGGGGATAGAACCAGTTGCTTGGTGAAGACAAGGATTTGGTAGATCAGTTCCAGTTGCTGTGACAACTGTACGTTTGGTAAGGAAGGCTGACATTGAACTCAGAAGACCGCGTCTTCACCTTATTCCCCTTGCGTCTTCACCTTATTCCCCTTGAGCTAAGGACACCCAGTCCTCGCCCAATCACTCTGATAAGTCTTCAAGGTAGACTTCCAAACCTTCACAGACTTCGTTCACCGGCGATCCACAATGGCTCTTGGATGCTCAGAACGCGATGCCTAACCGGCTGGAGGATTCACAGCCCTCAAGTGTAACAAGTCTTCAGGTCACGCGAAAAGAAATACTTCAGTGATGCCTAACACTCTTTGGCTCTGGGTGTTTTGGGCTTTGTCTTCGCAAGGATCTCTCTCTCAAAGGCTTCGGAGGTGGGTTGCTCTCAAACGACAAAAGCCGTGCACTAACTCTGAGCAGCCACCAAATTATGGTGTAGGGGGTGGGCTATTTATAGCCAGGAGGCAACCCAACATGATATGTCCGAAATGACCCTGGGTCACTAAGGAACGGACACGTGTCCAACGGTCGGATTTCAAACACACGCGGCAGCTTGGCTTGGGCTACAAGCAAAGCTGACTCATCCAACTCTGGATAAGATTTGCTCTCATAGTCTTCACTCGAAGACATAGGATTTTGGTTGAGCATCACATCAGTCATCTGAGTTTGTTCACTTGGACCCCACTTAACAGTATGATGGTTCCTATGACTCAATAAAGAAGAAAAGGAAACTACGAAACAAATATGTCTTCGCACTCCATAGTCTTCATGTGAATGTCTTCACATGTCATTATCTTCATCATGAATGTCTTCACGAACCACCATTGTCTTCAATGTCTTCATACATTTTTAGGGGTCATCTCTGGTAGGCAAACTGAATCAATGAGGGACTACTACCTGTGTTATCCTGTAATTCTCACAAACACATTAGTCCCTCAACCAAGTTTGTTGTCAATACTCCGAAACCAACTAGGGGTGGCACTAGATGCACTTACAATGTCCCCTTTTTGGTGATTGATGACAAACTGGTTGAAGTTTTCAACGGGGATAAAAGTATGTGAAAGTTAAAGATCATAGGCATTGTCTTCATAAGTTATAAAAGGCTCCCCCTGAAGATGTGCATATAAGTAGTTTGCTTTTTAATGCAAATGCACATGGCAGGTTTTACTTTGTGGAGATCCTCTATAACACATGAAGACAATTCATCATGCATACATAAAAATAATGAAGATAATGAAATGCATAATGAGAAATGGGTGTCTGCAGAATGACTTCATGCGGAATTTATCATCGCATCGCAAAGTAGCAGCAAAAGTAGCAAACGACCATCAAGTTTAAGTGTTACAACTCAAGAGCCAAATAGTTTCAAAACGAGAGTTGTAAGAACTTGGAAAAAATAGGCAACCAACCCATATTGACCCGCTTGAAGACTATCAAATCATATGCTTCTCCCCCTTTTGTCATTAAGGACCAAAAAGGCTTGAAGACATAGAGTGTCTAATCGCTCTCAGGTGATGAAGATGTTGGAGCAGCAGGGTCAATGTTGGTGTTGGGCGGTGCAGATGGGCCTGGTGCAAAGTCGTGGTGCAGTGAAGCCATCGCTGGAGAAATGGCGTCGTCCTCTTCATCTATGACTCTCGCAACAACAGTTGCAACCTGAAAGCACAAGTGCTCCCTGGGTGATTTTGGTAATTAATGTCAACATATCTCTTGGACTAATATTTCCATCTAGTATATTTCAGAAAGTTCAACAAAGGCGTGGCATGGACAAGAGGATGTGGAACCCCTTCAAGATGCTAAGGACAAAAAGTTGGCAAAAGCTCAAGACTCTTGATTTCTATTTTAGTGATCCAAGATCACATTGAGTCCATAGGAAAGCCAATACTATTAAAAGGGGATGAGGTGTTGCTTAATGGTCTACTTGCTAAAAATGCTTAGTGATATGCTCCAAATCCCTAAACCACTCTCTCTATTCCAAATATGTCCAAAACCTACAGTCAAACTCGGCCCCTCCGATTTGATTCATCTAGCGCTACCGAGTTCACTTGACATAGCCATAGCCAGAAACCATAATCAGTTCGGTCTCACCGATGGGATCTCGATCTCACCGAGATGGGCTTGCAAACTCTCTGTTGCCTGTTGCAATTATTTCGGTCTCGTCAAAATATGCAGTCGGCCCCACCGAGTTTGCCTGATCAACTCTCTGTTTGCTTATTACCAAGATCGGTCTCACCGAGTTTGTGTAATTGGTCTCACCAAGTTTGTGTAATCGGTCAAACCGAGTCGAGGTTTTACCCTAACCCTAGCACATTGGTCCCACCGAAAATCCTAACGTTCACATTTTGAACTAAATCAGTCTCACCGAGTTCATCTATTCGGTCTGACCGAGTTGGCTCTTTTGTGTGTAACGGTTAGATCTTGTGTGGAGGCTATATATACCCCTCCACCCTCCTCTCTATAGTGAGAGAGCCATCAGAACGTGCCTACACTTCCAGCATTCATTTTCTGAGAGAGAACCACCTACTCATGTGTTGAGACCAAGACATTCCAATCCAACCACAAGAATCTTGATCTCTAGCCTTCCCCAAGTTGCTTTCCACTCAAATCATCTTTCCACCATAGCCAAATCTGTGAGAGAGAGTTGAGTGTTGGGGAGACTATCATTTGAAGCACAAGAGCAAGGAGTTCATCATCAACACACCATCTATTACCTTTTGGAGAGTGGCGTCTCCTAGATTGGTTAGGTGCCACTTGGGAGCCTCCGTCAGGATTGTGGAGTTGAACCAAGGAGTTTGTAAGGGCAAGGAGATCGCCTACTTCGTGAACAACTACCCAAGTGAGGCAAGTCCTCCGTGGGCGATGGCCATGGTGGGATAGACAAGGTTGATTCTTCGTGGACCCTTCGTGGGTGGATCCCTCCGTGGACTCGCGCAACCGTTACCCTTCGTGGGTTGAAGTCTCCATCAACGTGGGATGTACGATAGCACCACACCTATCGAAACCACACAAAAAATCTCCGTGTCTCCAATTGCGTTTGCACAGTCCAATCCCATCCCTTTACTTTCTTGCAACTTGCATGCTTTACTTTTCGCTGCTCATATACTCTTGTCATGCTTGCTTGAAATGTATTGTGAATGTTTAAACTTGTGCTAAAACTCCACCTTAACTTGAAGAACTTAAAAACTGCTACTTTTCTTTGTTGAGGGTCTAATCCCCCTCTAGACACCTCTTCTCGATCCTTTCAATTGGTATCAGAGCATTGGTCTCCATTGCTTTCGTTTAATCAGCATTGGAGGAAGATGGATGAGTCTACGATGGGGAGTGTTTGACATAGAGTGCCCATGCTTGATGGAGAGTTCTTTAATGCTTGAAAAAATGAGATGCTTGAGAATTTCAATGAATATCACTTGAACAAGTACATTACTCTAGCCCTTGTGTGCCCCTTATTGACCCCTAGTATCCTACCACCGATGAGTCTCTCGACATGATCCGCAATCTTAGAACTATCAATCTTATCATTAGAGGATTGCCTAGAAATTTGATTGTTTGCTTGCCTACTCTTGAATGTGCTTACACCATATGGAGATTTTTGGAGGAACGGTTTCCAAACTATTCCTTCAAAAATCTAGACGCGATTCTTCAAAAGTCAATTGCTTTAAATAATATGAATCCCAATGATCCTAAGTTTGGTGATTGTTTATTTGAGCTTCCTGACCTTATGCGTGCCAAAGGAGATGTTGGAATCATTAGTAACATCATCTCGGAAGTCATTAGAATTCATAAGGATGAACATTATCATGATCATAATACTAATGAATCACTCTCTCTAGGTGATGATCAATCACAAGACGATGTTGAACATGGATAATATGATGAGGATGATGATAGTGACTTTGATCTCGATGAGTCTATGAGACACTTTGGTCTTATGGCTAACCTTCGCGGCTACATGGCTGGAGGAAAGGAATGGGTTCTTGATAGTGGATGTACCGATCACATGATCGGAGACAAGGATATGTTTCGTGAGCTTGCTGAAAATGACGGCCCTCGAAAGTATGTCACTTTTGGTGATAACTCAAATGGTAAGGTGGTTGGCCTTGGTAAGGTGGCCATCTCACATGATAGCTCCATCCAAAATGTTATGCTCGTTGAATCTCTTGGCTATAATTTACTTTCCGTAACTAGACTCGCTGACTTTGGATTCAATGTCCTATTTAATGAAGTAGATTGCCAAGTGTTTCAAAGAGATAACCATAATATGGTCTTTGCCGGTATACGTAGAGGTGATCTATACATTGTTGATTTCACTAAAAAGGCTCAACCTAGAACTTGCTTAATTGCTAAATCTTCTAAAGGTTGGTTGTGGAAAAGAAGGTTAGGTCATGTGGGCATGCGATTTGATAAGCTTATTAAAGGTGATCATATCCTTGGAGTGAAAGATGTTATATTTGACAAGGACATTGTGTAGTGCATGTCAAGCAGGAAAACAGGTTGGAGAAAGCCATCCAGTGAAAAACATCATGACCACGAGAAGACCACTCGAGCTGCTTCATATGGATCTCTTTGGTCCAAACGCCTATAAAAGTCTCGGTGGTAATTCATTTGGTTTAGTCATAGTCGATGATTTTTCATGATTTACGTGGGTGTTCTTTCTTGATGATAAATCACAGGTCCAAAAGATCTTCAAAAACTTCGCTACGAAGGCCCAAAATCAATTTGAAGTAAAGATCAAGAAGTTTCACAGCGACAACGGAACGGAGTTCAAGAACGCAAATGTGGACACCTTTCTTGATGAAGAAGGGATTTCACATGAGTTCTCAGCTACGTACACGCCTCAAGAAAATGGAGTTGTTGAGAGGAAGAATCGGACTCTTATTGAGATGGTGAGAACGATGCTTGATGAGTACAAGACGCCAAAACACTTTTGGGCGGAAGCGGTTGAGACAGCTTGTCATGCAACAAATGGTCTATATCTTCACAAGCTACTCGGCAAGAAGGCATACGAGCTTCTCACCGGCAACAAACCCCAAGTTGGATACTTTTGAGTATTCGGCTCAAAGTGCTATATTCTTGATAAGCATCGTCGTTTGAAATTTGCTCCTAAATCTCATGAAGGATTCCTACTCGGTTATGGCTCAAACTCTCACACTTACCGTGTCTACAACAATTTCACTCGAAAGGTTGAAGAGACGGTAGATGTGAAGTTTGATGAATCGAACGACTCGCAAGTAGAGCAATTGCCAATTGATGTAGGAGACAAATACCCTTCAGAAGCAATCCAAGACTTGTCTATTGGCAAGATTCGCCCAACGGAGGTGAAGGAGAGTACCTCATCCGTCCAAGTGGAAGCTTCTACCTCACGACAAGGTGAACCATGAGTTGACTCAGAGGCATACACAAGTGGGACACACCAAGATGAGGAAAACAAGGAAGTACACCAAGATGAACCTCATCAACCTCCTTCTCCACCTCCACAAGATAACAACAACACCAACAACGAAGAAGGCCAAGAGTAAGAACAATGTGATGAAGAGGATGTTCCATCCCGACCCAAACAAAATATCTCACGAGTTAGAGCAATAGTTTCAAGAGACCATCCCGTCGAACAAATCTTTAATGATATCCAAACCGGGAGAATTACTCGCTCTAAAACTCGTTTGGCTAATTTTTGTGAGCTTTATTCATTCATCTCTAGTATTGAACCTATGAAGGTTGAAGAAGCGCTTGATGATCCGGATTGGGTGAACGCCATGCACGAAGAGCTACACAACTTCGAGAGGAACCAAGTGTGGACCTTGGTAGAAAAGCTGGACAACAACCAAAATGTCATTGGTACCAAATGGGTGTTTCGGAATAAGCAAGATGAAGATGGACAAGTTGTACGCAACAAGGCCCGTCTCGTCGCCCAAGGCTACACTCAAGTCGAAGGTATGGACTATGGTGAGACATATGCCCCCGTTGCTAGACTTGAGTTCATACGCATCTTACTTGCTTATGACAATCATCATGATATTACATTATATCAAATGGACATTAAAAGTGCTTTTCTAAATGGTGAAATAGAGGAGGAAGTTTATGTTAAACAACCTCCCGGCTTTGTTAATCCTAAGAAACCCGATCATGTTTACAAACTTCACAAAGCCCTTTATGGTCTTAAACAAGCTCCTAGAGTGTGGTATAAATGCTTGACCAAGTTCCTTATTGAAAAAGGCTTTGAGATTGGAAAAATTGATTCTACTCTTTTTACTAAAAGGGTTAATGGAGAATTATTTGTGTGCCAAATTTATGTTGATGATATCATATTTGGTTCGACTAACCCTCATTTTAGTGAAAAGTTTGGAAGGCTAATGTCGGAGAAGTTTGAGATGTCTATGATGAGTGAACTCAAGTTCTTTCTTGGTTTGCAAATCAAGCAAACTAAGGAGGGTACCTTTGTTTCTCAAACAAAGTATACCAAGGACTTATTCAAGAAGTTCAACATGCAAGAAAGCAAAGGTATGAAAACACCCATGCCTACTAGTGGACATCTTGACTTGACAAAGGATGGCAAACCGGTTGACCAAAAGGTTTACTGCTCTATGATCGGTTCATTGTTATATATATGTGCCTCCCGTCCCGATATTATGCTAAGTGTGTGCATGTGTGCACGATATCAAGCGGTCCCTAAGGAATGTCATCTTAAGGCTATGAAAAGGATAGTGAGATACTTAATTCATACACCAAACTTTGGCATTTGGTATCCTAAGAAGTCTTCTTTTGATCTTGTTGGCTACTCTGACTCGGACTATGTCGGTGACAAGGTTGATAGAAAGTCCACTTCGGGTACTTGTCAATTTCTTGGTAGGTCTCTTGTGTCTTGGTCCTCCAAGAAACAAAACTCGGTATCCTTATCCACCGCCGAAGTGGAATACATTGCCACCGGTTCATGTTGTGCTCAATTACTTTGGATGACCCAAACTCTTAAAGATTATGGGATTTATGTGAAACATGTTCCATTCCTTTGTGATAATGAAAGTGCTATTAAGATTGCTCACAATCCCGTGCAACATTCTCGAACTAAGCATATTGAAGTTCGTCATCATTTGACTCGAGATCATGTTGCTAAAGGAGATATCGATCTTAAGCATGTTCATACCGATAAGCAATTAGCGGATATATTCACCAAACCGCTTGATGAGAAAGTATTTTGCCGTGTGAGAGGTGAATTGAACATCATTGATGCCTGAAACTTGGAGTAGAAACTCCATTTGGATACATGCAAGGCATGAGCCTTTGACTAATCCTTGATATTTCTCTTATGATAATTATCATATGTCTTGGATCTATACTTGTACCCTTGCATGCTATCTAACCCTTGTAGGTACTTGGACGAGCCCAAATCTATGAGATTGCAACTCACTCACATCTTGAGCAATCTCTACATCACCAAGTCTCTATAATATGGTGGTTGAAGACAAGGAAGCATGAATCAACTCAACATATCCTTTGACAATTTCTATATATCAAATTTCATTTGGTATCAAATTTTATGATTGTAATTTTCAATGCACAAGTGCTCTTCCTTGCGAATCTAACCCATGTAGGTAGATGAACTCAAACTACAAGCGGTGCTCCCAATTATTTATGAGCTACATCAACCTTGAGCATCCTACACAAGTTCAACTACATGATCAAGATCAACACCACCACCCAAGGTATGTCATTCCATCTTAGAGAAGCTTTACCCCAAGTCATGGGTCAAAGCAACTCAACAATATGTGGATACATCAAAATGCTTAAACGAAAAATGGTAACCCTATTTTAAGCTTAAACAATGAGTATGACCTATGATCAAGTGTTCTCACTTGACTCCTCAGTCAATATACTCTAACATAGGTGACTTTGTTGCGACCCTTTCTAGATGAAGTTCTCTAGTATTTCTTTGTGTTCTTGCATTTGTGCCTAGTTTGTTTGTTTCCTTTTCACTTCATCTAGATGTATTTTCTTTTCTCTGTTATGTTCTGCATTCCCTACATCTAATTCATTGCAAATCTTTTAGTTAATTCCCTGTAAATCTTTGTGAGATCTTATTTGCCTAGTGAGCTGAGATGACAAAATCTTTTCTTTGGTATTGAACTCGGTCTCACCGATTTATACATCCCGGCTAGACCGAACTACAATGCTACATTGTAGATTGTTCATCGGTTCAACCAACAAGGACAAACCTGGTCTGACCGATATGCATCATCTCTGATGTCACCAACTCGGTGTCACCAATGAGAATAACTCAGAGCTACCGATTTCACTACTGAGAAAGCATTTTGCCATTGCCATTGCCTTTTTCCCTTCCAGCTCCACTCGATGATTCTTGTCCTCTACTAGCATCTTAAATTACATGTTGCTTTGTAATGTGACTCAAGGACCAAACCTATATGACTCATGCTCCAGAAGATCCCTTTTTGGAAATTGATGTCAAAGGGGGAGAGAGAGCACATCAAAGCTTATCACATAAGAGAGAAATCACATCTTAGCTTCTCCAGATGCTTATCAACCATAGAGGAGAGAAGTCACATGTCTTTAAGAGGGGAAGGACATGTTAAGTAAAGGTTGTCCTAATTTTCTTTTTCCTTATCTTCTCCCATTATCCAATATCTGATTTAGGGGGAGAAAGAGTTCATACCTAAGGGAAGAAAAATCTTTGGAATTAGTTGCATATCTTTATTCTTTGGGGACATGTCTATATCCAAATAGAGTACTAAGTACTCACTCACTACATGTCATCCCAATATTGGTACTCTTGTGGTTTTCTCAACTTGCTTTGTTTAATAGGTGTTCTTGTGTTATCTAACCCTGTTTTCTCAAGTTCACCTCCTCCAAAGCCATCTCAAGACCACAAGGTAAGTATATGCATCACACTCATGTGCATGATGATCTCTTGCTGATGTACATATTGTTTGTAAGAATGACTCATGAACATGGAGGTACATTTCCCATATTTACATCATTTGCTCTGATGCATATAACCAAGATACATGTAACTCATTGCTTGCTCTGACATCCTTATGCATTCAAATGCTCTCATATCCTATCTTTACATGACTGCATACATGTAGGGGGAGCCTATGCATGTTACATGTCTTTCCAAAGCTTTACTTGTAATTCTTTATATCTTTATCTAAAGCTTTGATGTATGTTGTCATCAATTACCAAAAAGGGGGAGATTGAAAGCACAAGTGTTCCTGGGTGATTTTGGTAATTAATGTCAACATATCTCTTGTTGGACTAATATTTTCATCTAGTATATTTCAGAAAGTTCAGCAAAGGCATGGCATGGACAAAAGGATGTGGATCCCCTTCAAGATGTTAAGGACAAAAAGTTGGCAAAAGCTCAAGACTCTTCATTTCTATTTTAGTGATCCAAGATCACATTGAGTCCATAGGAAAGCCAATACTATTAAAAGGGGATGAGGTGTTGCTTAATGGTCTACTTGCTCAAAATGCTTAGTGATATGCTCCAAATCCCTCAACCACTCTTTCTATTCCAAATATGTCCAAAACATGCAGTCAAACTCGGCCCCACCGATTTGATTCATCCAGCGCTACCGAGTTCACTTGACATAGCCATAGCCAGAAACCCTAATTAGTTCGGTATCACCGATGGGATCTCGGTCTCACCGAGATGGGCTTGCAAACTCTCTGTTTCCTATTGCAATTATTTCGGCCTCAGCGAAATATGCAGTCGGCCACACCGAGTTTGCCTGACCAACCCTCTGTTTGCTTATTACCAAGATCGGTCTCACCGAGTTTGTGTAATCGGTCAAACCGAGTTGAGGTTTTACCCTAACCCTAGCACATCGGTCCCACCGAGTTGATCTTATCGCTCCCACCAAAAATCCCAACGTTTATATTTTGAACTGAATCGGTCTCACCGAGTTCATCTATTCAGTCTGACCGAGTTGGCTCTTTTTTGTGTAACGGTTAGATTTTGTGTGGAGGCTATATATACCCCTCCACCCTCCTCTCCATAAGTGGGAGACCCATCAGAACGTGCCTACACTTCCCGCATTCATTTTCTGAGAGAGAACCACCTACTCATGTGTTGAGACCAAGACATTCCAATCCAACCACAAGAATCTTGATATCTAGCCTTCCCCAAGTTGCTTTCCACTCAAATCATCTTTCCACCATAGCCAAATCTGTGAGAGAGAGTTGAGTGTTGGGGAGACTATCATTTGAAGCACAAGAGCAAGGAGTTCATCATCAACACACCATCCATTACCTTTTGGAGAGTGGTGTCTCCTAGATTGGTTTGGTGTCACTTGGGAGCCTCCGTCAAGATTGTGGAGTTGAACCAAGGAGTTTGTAAGGGTAAGGAGATCGCCTACTTCGTGAAGATCTACCGAAGTGAGGCAAATCCTTCGTGGGCGATGGCCATGGTGGGATAGACAAGGTTGCTGCTTCGTGGACCCTTCGTGGGTGGAGCCCTCCGTGGACTCGCGCAACTGTTACCCTTCGTGGGTTGAAGTCTCCATCAACGTGGATGTACGATAGCACCACCTATCGAAACCACGCCAAAAATCTCCGTGTCTCCAATTGTGTTTGCACACTCCAATCCCATTCATTTACTTTCTTGCAACTTGCATGGTTTACTTTCCGCTGCTCATATACTCTTGCCAGGCTTGCTTGAAATGTATTGTGAATGTTTAAACTTGTGCTAAAACTCCACCTTAACTTGAAGAATTTAAAAACTGCTACTTTTCTTTGTTGATGGTCTAATCCCCCATCTAGACACCTCTTCTCGATCCTTTCAGAGCAGAAGATGAATACTCAGAATCTTCAATGGAAGGAGTTGGACGCCATCTAGCAGATTCTGGAGGCCTGGAGTCAAACTCGAACTATTCGGTGAAGCCATCTTCACGAAGATCATCTTCAGAGCAGAGTAGAGTGAGGCTCTTCCATGACCGCCGATAGGCTTCATGCGCAACAAATAAATTCTTGGTAGCCAGATTGCATATGTGTGACACCCCAAAACTTTGACCTTGTTTTATTAATTACAATTTTTGCCAGGAAATAAAACCTTTCCAATTGTCTAGATTTTTCCTTTTGATATTGTGAGTTTTTACCTCAAGTGGAAACTTTCCAAAAGTATTATTGGACTTGTATGCTCTCTTTATAAAAAACAATTCTTTATCAGTGGGTTTATTTGCATAATTGTTTTTCATGAGCTTTATTCTCTTAAAATGGTCTATCATAATTTTTGGAGGCCCTTTTTGCACTGCAACCATTTGACAAATGCATTTAAAATTTCCACCAAAATTAGGGGATGCCATGTGATGTTTCCACATCACTTTTATGCAAAAATATCTTTTGGTCATTGGAGATTTTGGGCTCTACACCAACTTTTCCAATCTGGTCCAGTAGGCATTTTTGCACTGCAACCTATTTAAATATTTCTTTGAAAATTCTTCCAAGTGTTTGGAGATGTCAGTAGATGCATATAATTCAACTTCATGCAAAAACCCAGTATTGTTCTTTGAAAAATTTGAGTGAACCAACCTCTTTTTCATTCTGGTTCAGTTTGATGATTTGTACTGCAACCCTATTTTATTTTGCTCTAGTGACCCTGAGCTTTTTCCTGCTTGTAGCCCTCCCTGCAAAACCCTTAAGTCCAGGAGAGTGGACCCATTGGAGGATTTTAAGTGCATGCAATGAGACCTTTTTCTTTCTGTCCAAAACTGTAGTTTTGCAAAACTTGCACTAGCAAGTTTCTGGTTTTGCCCAAATGACTTTGCCATCATCACCTACATCTAGAGAGACCCTGATCTGGAGTTTTTGGCCACTCCAAGAGTTGCCTAAATGCACTTGGCATTCTGTCGAACACTTGGTGTGCACAGTCTGTTTTGGGCATGTTTCCTAGTTTGCACTATGATCTTGTTCCACTGACCCAGAAACCTTGTCCACTAAGCTCCTAGATATCCCTATCCTAGTCCTGTTAATTGCCAGCCTCACTCTCGCACTCTAGGCTGCCCTGGCATTTCATCGAGCATGTCCCGTGCGTGCTCTGGGCGCGCCCAGAGCGCACGTTTTGCACGCGCGCGCACCGAGCCGCCGCGACGCACTGCCGCCCTCGTCGCGTCCCATCCCTGGCCCCTGCTCGCCTACAGAACCACGCACTACCCTCGCCCACTCTCCACGCCACCTCTGGCGCCCTACAGCGCCGCCGTCAGGGCTTTTGGCGGCACGCCGGTGTCGGCAGTGAGCCTCTGCCATGGGCGGCACCGCCCAAGCCACCCGCGCGCGCCAGCTGCCCCTATGAACAGCTCAAGCTTATCCTGAAGCTCGTCGGCACGCGCTCGTCGCCGCCACGTCGCCCTGCAGCTACAGCACCGCGGTCGCTGGCATTCTTATCCACGGCCGCCGCGGGACCAGCCTCGAGCGCCTATAAAAGCAGACCCCGAGCCCCTCCGAGCGCTCAGGCGACCTCAAGCGTCCCCCCTAGAGCTCCCCAAGCAGTGGATGGACCGGAAGAGTCCATCTCCCCCAACTCCGGCCGGTTCGGCCGCCGCTGCCTTCCGGTGCCATTCGTCGCAACCAGGCACTCCCCCGCCCATCCAACGCCACCACTCGCTTCCCCTTGTTCTTGCGGAGCTGCCCAGCGCCTCAGCCTCGATCGGAAACCACCGGAGCCCAAAACCCACTTCACTCCCGTAGCCCTCTCCGCCGCGGAGCTTGCCGCCGGCGACTCCTCCCACCACCGTTGACCCAGCGACCACCGAGAGGACCGCCCCGGTCTGGCAGGTCCATCCCTGCCCTCAGGTACCCTTGAGGATCCGCCATTCGTCGACGGCGATCGCCGGAGCCCCGCCCCGTTCGGGCAGAGGAAGAGGAGGGAGAGGGGAGAATGGTCAAACCTGACCAGTGGGCCCTCTGGACCCACTGTCAGTGACCCCCGCGCCATCCACGCTGGCTTAAGTGGTCACGTAAAACCCCAGAGTACGTCTCATATGCTGCGAAAGCGTATTCTCCCCCGAAACGTTTCCTTTTCTGGTTTTTATTAAAAACAGAGATTTGACCAAACTTTGACTGGCTATATCTTTTAAAATAAAACTCCAAATGAGTTGATTCCTTTTCCTACCTCTCCCAAATTTCATCTAGTTTATTTTAAGATTTATTTCAAAAATATTTGAGACAACTTTTTGTACTGTGTTTGAAATATTTGTTATTTGAATATTTTTTCAAAATAGGAAATGGAGAGTGAAGAAAACTTTCAAAAAGTGCACCCCTTGCACACTCTTGAAGGCAAGCATTTCTGAACTCTGGCATAATATCTTTGTGTGGTGTTTTGATACGGTTACAACACCACTTGACTTGGAGCATACGTTATTTTTACGTGCCGATAAAAAATCATTCGCATGAATGCACAATGGAGATTCTTTGCTGGTAGTAATGGTCATGCTGATGATAGTAGTCATCCTCGTGAACTTTCATGCATACCGGAAGGAAGCCGAGAAGGTCGTTGTCTTGGGTAGACACGAGTTGTCCCTAGTTCCTCGTCGAGACGAGTGTGTCCGGTATGGCATGGTGAGGTTTGATGGGTGGTGACTTTATCTGTTAGTGGGAATATATTTGTCTTATGGAGAATGCTTGGACCTCCTGAGTCGGCCATAGGTCGAGTCTTGATTAGTAACTTCCCCTACTTGTTTTGTCCTACCACTTGTCCCTGCCGCAGGTAGGGTACGGTTCAGTAAGTTGTCAACCCCTTGCCAAAGCACACACCGTACAGAGAGGCCTTGGTGGAAGATACCGGAGGCCTCCGGTAGGCATGCCACCTGGTCCGGGGGCATGGGTGTTTCCGGTTGGGACCGAGAGGGGGGCACCCCTTAGAGCGCGCGTATATAAATTTGATCCCATGCTACGTCGAGGTTGTAGCCTCCCCACTTAGAGTTTGGCTCGACAGGTGTTGTGGGTGATTCCAGACACCGGTAAGTTAAGCTAGTGTGTGCAGGTCAGGCGTGTTTTCAATTAAAAGGCCGTATGCGGAATTAGTCCCGATGGACTAGATAAATCCGTTACTCGTGGGTAAAGAGTACACCCTCTGCAGAGGTCATATCTATTTGGATAGCCATGTCCATGTGTAAGGACTACAGTCTGAGATGGGTCTAGTGACGGTTTTCGAATGGAGACACGGTTAAACTGGATCATAGTAACGGTATTCGGATGGAGAAACGGCTAAACTAGAATCTAGTGACGGTCTTCGGATGGAGAAACGGCTAGACTAGAATCTAGCGACGGTCTTCAGATGGAGAAACGGCTAGACTAGATTTTGTTTATGACCTGTGACATATGAGGATTATGTTTATTATTATTATGGACTAACCATCTACTTTATTTGAATTATTGAGTATCCCTGGGACGGTTCTACCTCCTAGATATTCACTGTGATCATTCTTTATAAGCCCTTTATGTGGTGTCGCTCAGACGCCCGACTGTGGCATGTTTGTTATTTATCCTTTATAAGCCCTTTATGTGGTGTCGCTCAGACGCCCGACTGCGGCATGCTTGTTGCTTGATTATTTCTTTATAAGCCCTTTATGCGGTGCCGCTCAGACGCCCGACTGCGGCATGCATGTTGTTTAATTATTCTTTATAAGCCCTTTATGTGGTGTCGCTCAGACGCCCGACTGCGGCATGCTCGTTATTTAATTATTCTTTATAAGCCATTTATGTGGTGTCGCTCAGACGCCCGACTGCGGCATTGTTAATTTATTTGCACCCTTCCGAGGAGTCATTTCAGACACTCGATCAGTGCATCCTATTCCTACTCCTGTATTGCATGTTCATATTTCTTCCCGCATGCGTGCATCACAGTTTTTATTTATTTTGTGGTAGACATTATCATCATAAAATGTTTCGGAGTATGATTACCCCTTGTTATATTATACCCGTGTTCTTAATGTTTGCGAGTACATTCAAACGTACTCACTGGCTTGTCCCTGGCTATTGTCTTGGCCAGATTTTGCGCATGGAGACATCATTGCGATGACAGCCCCGGAACCTGCGCAGTGATGATAGCAGCCTCACGAAGATAGGAGTTATCCTGGTCAGCTGTTCTTGTGGGAAATGGAGTCCCATAGATGCAGATGTACCACAAACCGCTTCCGCCATCAACCACTAGAATCCTAGTGTTGCACTCCTAGGCCACAATGGTCTTGTACCACATATTTTGTACTTTGCTTGGAATTTCTTGTATCAAGTTGGTGCCTCATCAGCTAACAGTAATGCTGGGGCTGGTGAGCAAAAAGGCCGTTTTCTGGGAAATTAATATCCCAAAAATCCGGTCGTGACAGTATGCGATTGACGTCAACCAGAAGACTCTGCATTTGGCGCTTCAGCCAGTCATGATGCCTATCCTGCTTCTGATGAAGTGATACAAGAAGCTCTCGGTCGTTGAGGAAACGGGGACGCTTCTCAGGCCTTTGAGCAATAGGCATCGGTGTTGGCACGATGCGGCAGATGCACATGACCAGCCAGTGGATAATCAGGAGCAGCAGAATTTGGAACAGGAACACCTTCAATAGGTTGAGTGAAGCTTTGATGTTCAACATTATGCAAGTGGAGTGGCTTCTTGGCAGGCTCGGGGTAGATGGCTTCATAGGACATATCAACATCAAGCAAGAATACAACATGGTTGTGTGCTGAAGGTTGATAGTTGATTGTTGAGTGAAGCTTGATCAAACGCATAACCCATGGAGCATAGTATTTGAGGCCAAACAGATCAATTCCAGAGGCTGCAAGCTGACGAATGAAGAAATCTTGTGTATTGAACCTGATGCCATTGATGATGTATAAGACCAATGTCTTCATGGCGCCTTCAAGTTTGGCATCAGGAGAGTTGCCTTTGATAGGCCATAGAGTACGCCTCAGAATATAATATACTATGCGGGGCAGGTACTCGAGGTCCTTGACAAAGAACTCCTTGGGGTATTCGGCATCATGGGGCAAAGGTTTCATCATACTCAGCATCTGGCTCATATTGGGCTCTGGCTTCTGAAAGATGCTCTGCAGTTCATTCTGATGTAGCTGACAACCTGGTTCTAATAACTCACCAGGAGTGGGTAGGGAATTAAGCTCGATGATGTCCTGAGCTTTGGCTTCATGATGGACATCGCCTATCATCCACTCAAGGATCCAAGTCTTCGGATCCCTGTTGTAGCCATTGATGTGAAGTGTGGCATAGAACTGCAGCAGAAGCTCTTCATTCCAATGCTCCTTATCGTCACAAACTGGAGCAGCCCAACATCTCTGAAGAAGTCAAGACCCTCTTCAAGGCATGGCAGGCCAGCAATGGCATCACAATCCAGACGCTTATGAGGAAAAATCCTGTCTTGATTGTATAGAGTGCAAGAGTAATAGCATCATTGCTAATGGCTCCAGAACTTGTCTGAGGTGATATTTGGCTTCTTGTAGGGGTTCTTGGCACTGTCTAAGAAGGTGTTGTGCTCTCTGAAGCTGAGCATACTGAAGGAGCCTTGGGTAGTTGCAGCACTGGGAAGCCTTGGTAATCTAGGCTTCGGCTTCTGTGTGTGAGGCCTCTGCTCCACATGATAGTCATATAGTGGACCTGGAGCAGTGGGAGGAACCATAACGGGCCATCTTACAGTGACAAGGTCACCACCACGGTTGTAAGCGCGTTCCATAGTGTGAGGCATTGGCGGAGGAACGACTATATCAGAAGTGGTTGGCTGCACATTATCTTCAGGGGCAGCATTAGCTTCGGGCTCCACATTGTCTTCTTCCATGAAAACATCATTGGCTTCAGTGGTTATGGTGGTGGCAGCCTCATTAGCTTCAACATCCATGGCTTCGAGAACAGGTGGGTCTGGCATAATCACATTCTCTTCTCGCACAACTGGATCACTAGCAGGGGGAACAACATTGCGTTCTTCTTCTTTCTCTTCATCGGCTGATGCAGCCGGAATGTCTTCAGCAGCTTTGGCTTCAGACTCATGAGCAGACTCTGAAGGGATGGCTTCAGGGAACACTTGACGTGCTACCGAGCTTGTGGGATGCACATCCTCTTCAGGAATGCTCGACATGGAGACCTGGGGCCTAGGGCCTCTGTGAAGCCTCGAAATGCGGGCGACACTTTTGGTGAGGGAGTGGTCTCCTCCATGTCTTCGTCAAGCACCAGAGTTGTGACTTGAGCTGGTGGAGTACGAGGAATCACTTCATGCAGGGGGGTGTTTTGGTGTTGCTCTTCCCGAAATTCATCTTGAGCAATTGGCGTCGTGGGAACGCCAATACTTATGAGTTCACTACTCGTGGGAGCACGCGATGATACCGGTTTGGGCTCGAGCTGAGGAAGGACTTCATCATATTCAACATGGTCTTCATGACCCATGTCTTCAGCTGCGGTGGAGTCAGCAGCTAGAATCTCTTCAGAATCTGGAGCCTCTGTGGGAGCAGGCTCATGAACAATGAGACGACGCTCGCAATTGGTGGAGGCAGGAAGTGCAACAGAAATGGGTTCAACATTCAGCGGCTCTTGGGCGGCAGCACGCTCTTTTCGTGAAGACTTTGAAGCGTTTGTCTTCAACTTATTCTTAGAGGGAGAAGCATCAGAGGTGTCTTGGTGCTTCCTCTTCCTGGCTTCAGCCTCAGCTTGCCGTGTTTCTTTTGCTCTGAAGCTGCTGAACGGACCATTGGCATCGAGCAAGTCATGCTGGCAGGGAAGACTATGCTAGGTCGGTCCTGCCTTGGAGCTTCTGGTTCAGCTTCAGCAGACTTTTTCTTCTTCTTGGCAACAAGCTTGGGGTCAATGCTTGGACGCCCAAGTGCCTTTCTCTTTTCAGCCTCATTGTGTGCTTGAACACGCTTCTGCGCATAATACTTCATGCGCTCACGGAAGCCTTTGACTTCCTCACGCTTCTTGTTGAACTGGGCCTTGAGGTCAATCATCATTTGCTTGAACTTTTGTACATCAGCAACACTGAGCTTGGGCATGTGCTTCTTGAACTGGGCCTTCTCATAGTCAATCTTTTTCTTCAGCTCAACAATTTTCTGAGCAATAGCAAGCTTGTTGGCTATGGCTCCTGGAAATGTGACGCTGATGTCCACGGGCAGCTGCAAATCATCAATATTGATTGTGGGATCTTCAAACCATTCATCAATGAAGTGATTGAGAATGTCAGCATCAAACAGAGGCAGATCCTGGAAGATTTCAGCCTCTTGTTTGCTCTTGATGAGCAACTCCACAGCATCATCACTGGATAGATCAATGGCATTCTCTTCATTTTGCAGAATGCTTGCTGGAGTGAGGTCATGCCCAGAAATCTTCTTGGGCTTCTTGGTTTTCTTGGAGATGCGGGATTGATCTTCAGACCGCACACTGGATTCAGGTGGTGCAGATTTCAAGGGCTTCACTCTTGAAGCTTTGGAAGCAGCAGAGGGCTTGGAAGCTTTTGTCTTCTTCTTCTTCTTCTTCTTCTGCTTCGGGGGCTCAGGAGCATCCTCAGAGTCCGCATCATCAGCAGATTGGTCAACTGTGTCCCTTCGAGCTGCAACATGGGAGAGAAGTCCATCGAAGCCATTGAAGGGGCCAATGACATTCGGATTGGCTTCACGAGTGCCATTAGGCCTTGGAGCAGACGGACCTGGGTTGAAGTTGAGTCCGAATGCTTTCTTGTTCTTAGCAGTAGACTCCTTTGCAAACAGATAGTTTCGCTTGAACAGATCATCGTCATGACACCATCGAAGAGATGTTGGGTCGGCATCGTCAGGCTGAGGTCCTCGGACCATGCAAGGATAGAAGTCTTGAGCAATGGCTTTAGGCTTCGTCTAAGGTTGCAGTTTCTTGTAGAGAATGTCGCCCCACGGGCGCTTGATAGCATTTTTCTCCGCATACTCAGGAGTTACGAAGTGATACTTGAATCATTGCTCTGCCCAATATCTTCTGATCCATTGGATTCTGGACTTGCACTGATTATAAGTTTCTTCCAGATCAGACTTGTATAGTTGAAACAGATCTAGGGGCAGATCCAAGGTAGTGTTGCCACATCATTGCCGGCCACCTTTCCTTGCAGATTTGTCAGTTGCCATTGTATTCATACTGAAAGGCTTCAATACAGTGAATGGCTTCAGTCGATTGGTCAGGCAGGAACTAGCTTCAAGAGATTCAATATGATGCTGTAAGAATTCTGCAAATGAATGGAGACTGTGAGAACCAAGGAATTCTCCCATGGACATGTACCTGTGACAACATTAGAGATGCGAGGGAAGGGGAAAAGGTCATATGCATTCTCAGAAGATTTTGAAGATAAATCAATTCGAAGACATTGACCTCATAGTGCGAAGACATTCACTTATTTGAAGTGACACTACAAAAAAAATACACTTCCGTGATGATACGTGTTTGTCACAGTAGGTCGCGTTTTTTGTCATGCATGTACATCCATGACGATTTTATGACAGAATCAAGATAGTCATACCTGTGCTGTCGTAGAAGTGTTCCATGACGTTACCAAAATTATCATCATGGAAGTGGATGATAAATCGCGCGTCATAGAAGTGCTTTCGTCAAGGGTGACCGACACGTGGCATCCACCGTAACGGAACGCCGTTAAGCTATCGGGTTGGGTTTTGGATCCGATAACCCGTTAACAGCCCCGACCAATGGGAAATTTCCACGTGTAAAATTCTTATTGGCCGGACGAAACACGTGTCAGCTCGTCAGTGGGTCAGATAGGCGCCTATGATATGTCGATACGTGCCATGGCCCACCACTGGCCCATTTAGCTTACAAAGCCGACCCGTTTGACTTGGTCAAAAGTTAACGGGCTGGCCCATGAAAATCCTGTTAACGGTCTCTTCGCAAATAGCCCATTTTACGGCCCGTTAACTCACGGCCCGTTAGGCCCTAAAGGAAATCGGCCCAACAACGTCATGTGGGCCGTCGAATATAACACCAGCCCATTTCACTTTCGGCCCATGTATGGCCCACGACGTCTTTCGGCCCATATGAGGCCTTCGTATCTTTCGGCCCTTTACAGGCCCACGGTGACTCTAGCCCATAATGAACAGTAATTTTCTTTATACCCGTTAACGGCCCATGATTTACATGGGCCGTTTCCAGCCCATGTTAGCTTTCGGCCTATTGACGGCCCATACGTTCTTGGGCTCCTTTTCGGCCCTCGATTACTTTCGGCCCGTTACTGGCCTGTTCCCCTAATGGGCCAAATTTGGCCCATGGCAAGAGTTGGCCCGTTACTGGCCTGTTCCCCTAATGGGCCAAATTCGGCCCATGGCAAGAGTCGGCCCGTTACTGGCCTGTTACCCTAATAGGCCAAATTCGGCCCATGGCAAGAGTCGGCCCGTTTCTGGCCTGTTAACCCGTTGCGCCGTTTCCAGCCCGTCCTATATTCTGGCCCATTAATGACCCGTTATGCCTGTGACAGAATTAAGCCTTTGCTGTCCTACGGCCTGTTAACGGCCTGTTACCGTGCTAGGCCGATACCAATTATGCCCGATTACGGCCCATGTAGACCCATTTATCCGACGGCCCGAGGCCCACCGATTACATGCCCATTTATCGACGGCCCGTAGGAGACCCATGGATCCTACGGCCTGTATATGGCCCATGGTAGTTGCGGCCACTAGCAAACCACGGAAAAAGAAGAGTAGGAAATAAATAAGGCCGAACTAACGCTAGGCTATTAAGGCGATTGCACAGATTACATCCACTCGGCATCAAAGATCGCCACCAGTGCAAATATAGGGAACACCCTACACTATACAAAAATGGCCTGCTGTTTTCTTAAGCCGGTGGCTGCACGTTAAGAATAAATTTTGTATCGCACCAAAACAAATTACAACTATATAACAAAAGGAAGGTTGGCATAAAACTTAACAGTCTAGCAGATAAATGCACCACCAGAAGTTCAGAAGCTCAGTTCATCTGACCTGACTGTTACGTTTTCATGCTGTATTGTCCGATGGAGCACCATAACCCTCGCCTTCATTTCCCCTAGGCTCCTGAACAACATAGCAAATGTCTGATAGTCTGGTTTCAAAACCATGCATATCTTGACGACATTGAGCAATGTTTCTCCTTGTTTCACAAAGGGTCTCTGTTAGGGAATGGACTTGTGTCTGGAGCGTAGATAGAACATTGCTTTGAGCTTGCATATCTTGATCATGAGGCAGTTTGGACAATATTGCCTTAACAACCAACCCAGTATTACGCAGGAACGTGCTTTTGGCACCGTTAGTGGACAGGTACTGACCCACTGCAGCAAGAGCTGACATTGCGGTTATAGTTGCCTCGCCACCTTCAGAAGGTGGCGGTTCCAGCATTTTTTCCATAGCTCGCTGAAAAGTTGAGGTTTTACATTAGTAGTACCAGAATAGAAGATATTAAGGAGGCAGCAAAACCAAAGAAATTAGCTTTGGTCTATATACATAACTTATTCTGGTGAACCCATGTAAAATATTAGTTGTATTTTATTGCAAAGTACATAATAAAACCAGGTTCCAAACATATGACCATGTACCATCGCTAATGTATTGTCTATTTCTTCACATTGTATAGAGGGCTAAGGATAAAGAGACAAAGTTTATTACGGTAAGCATAGTATGACATCATTCATATCACAAAACAACTGAGAACAGACAAACAGGCAATTGTAACGTTGTGTGGGCAAGTCCAGCACGGAACTATATTACGGGTCAAGACCAAAGGAACATCACTCCTCTCTTTTAAACCTTGTAAGGTGCAATGATACGCTAAGACAATTGTGTATAAAATTGAAAAGAGTAATAGACATTGGCTGCAAACCATGCATTTCAAGGCACAAGTCAGAGTAAGTAGTAGTTAAAAGGCATGAGGATTAAGGACTTACAACAGCGGCTTTGACTAGTGTAGTCATGCCCTTCTTCTTGCTGGTGTGACAGTCCTTGAAGATTTCCACAACATTTGGTTCAGGTACTTTTTGGTCCTTGCGGGCTTTCCTCTGCATTTCGAACAAGTCAATATAGATCTGATAATATGGTACAACGAAAAGAGTGAAACAACAGCTAATTACAAGAGCCTCGCAGTGTGCAATATAGCTACGAGATCCTGTCGTCTGTTGGAATTTCACTTTCGTACGGTTGGCTTTGTTCTTTGAACAGTTCACCTACAAGAAGATAGATTTGTGTGGCACATGCGTAAATAGGACTTCAACATGTGATCTGAGCACATATATATAATGTACCTGATACTTCGGATCAGACCAGTGTTTAACAAGGCCCCTCCAGTCTTCATCCGAATATTTTCCACTGGAGATGTTTGGGAAAGTTCACTGTTAGCCTTGCCTTCAAAGTGAGTTTTCCTCAAGTTATACCGATACTGTCGCAGAGTAGACCTGAAAACATGGGTGCAAGCTTGTCTGGTTGCATCATCTTGGCTATCCAACTTGAACCTCATCTGTTGAAAATTATGGGAGTCTCATTATCAGCAACCTAGAAAGTATGGGACAGAGCAAGACGATATTACTAGTTTCCATACATAACCATACTTACAGATAAATGGTCGAGGAAGGTGTTGAACTGAGTTTCGTCTTTGTCATTCCTGTACTGAATCCATGTTGGGAGGATACGTACATGATACCTAACGGCAACCGCTGCCTCTGATACTAACTTGGCTGACTCTGTAGCATCACGTGGCCTTTTTAAACCTGCCTCAAAACGGATCTCCATTCTTCCTCCTCTAGATTTAGTTAACCTATCGAGCATTATCCCTGATGTTTGTTTCCTCTTGCGACTAGGTGCTAGTCCAACAACGAACATATGAAGTGTTAGTATACATCAAACTGTGAGAGTACATATAAAGAAGCATGCAACTGTAACTTGACTCCAGCAACTACCTTCTTGCTGTTGAAGCTCACAAGGTTCATCTGATATTGCCAACTCGTCTTGTGTCAAGAGTGCTTGGGAAGTAGTGTCAGGTGGTAAGGGAGCTTGGGAACGTGCTGCTAGCTCAGTTGACGCACGAGTAAGTCGTGCAGCTGGTAGTACTGTGGTAGGTGTTGCAAGAACTAGGGCTGTCTCTGCTTGTTTGGTGGCAGCTATTTGTTTCTATTTGGCTTTTTTGCAACTCGTGTAGCATGGGATGCCGTGTTTGTAGAATTTTCCGCTGGACTTTGACCTTCTATTGCACCATCAGTACCAGCAGAATCTACAGGATTCATCCGGTTCTCATTCCCTGCCATTCTGTGTTTCTTCCTCTTTCGCTGTGCCATGTTAAGTCAAGCCAACAAGGAAAATGAATAACAATTTAGTTCTTCAGAACAAATTGATGTGTGATGCAGACGAACTGAACTTTGATGTTAGACAACCACATGATAGGAGGATGTAATATGTATGAAAAACAGAACGGAAGAGATAACCAGAACTATGATGTGTAAACTAAGAAGAAGACATTTCACCAAATTAGGAGCAATGCAATGGAAGGTAGACACCATATGAAAGATGCTACAAATATCGCTCTGCCAAGTTAACAGTGTCTCATCATAAATGGCGTTTAAACAAATGTGAAGCAGTACAAGAAATAAATCATATGCAAGATGCAAACAACATCACACTACCATGTTAGAGGTCTCTCGTCATTAGTGCCATTGCATATTCACAGCATTGCATATTCACAGCTTATGATGTGTAAACTAAGGAGAAGGCATTTCAACAAATTAGAAGCAATGAAAGCTAGACACCATATGAAAGATGCAATGAATATAACTCTACCAAGTTAAAACTGTCTCGTCATAAGTGCCATTTCAACAAATTAGTAGTACAAGCTAGAAAATAATGTGAGATGTAACCTATATCACACTCCGAAGTCAAACGTGTCTTATGATAAGTGATTGTTGCAGGTTACACAACAGTAGTAATTTGATGTAAGAACATGGTGTGATAGACAGATATTGTATGTTCTAGAAACAGGAACACATGTCTTATTCAAGTATAATGTGTAAAGTAAGTAGATGGAATTCAACAAAATTAGAAGTAATACAAGCTGGACATCACACATAACATGCAACCACATATAACAGTGCCAAGTTAGAGGGAGCATCGGTGATGCTGCACTAGGGGAGACGTCCTCATCATAAACACAGCTTTGTTGAGTGTCTATTCATGTGTTGTCTTGGAAATCATCTTGGGGTGTGGAGGAGTAGAAACTGTAGAGGCCCTCCGTTCGGAAGGAGCACCTTTATCTGCTGCCTTGCTAACTTCCTTCCGCTTTATTGACTTTGAATTGTCAAGTAAAACCGACAAGAAAAAGCAATAAAATTCTCTCTTCAGAACTCAGTCATGCATGATACTGACAATCACTACTTTGATGTAAGGCAAACACATGATACCAGGATGGAATATGTACGAAAAACAGGACGGCATGGCATGTTCACAACTGTTTGTGTAAACTAAGCAGAAACCATTCCAGCAAATAAGAAGCAATGCAAGCTAGACACCACATGAAAGATGCAACCAATATGAGTCTGCCAAGTTAAAAGCGTCCCATCATAAATGGAATTTCAACAAATTAGAAGCAGCGCATGCTATAAATCATATGAAAGATGCAACTAATATCGCACTGCATATACTAAAGGTGTCTCATCATGTTGATTGATGCGGGATACAAAGAAAACAATAGTTTTATGTAAGGACATGCTTAATAGACAGATGTACTATGTACTAAATACAGGAAGGCATGTCACATTAACAGGTATAATGTATAAGCTAAGCAGACTAGCACATGCAGTTTAACCAGATTGGAAGAATTACAATCTAGACACCATATGCAACATGCAACCACATATCACGCTGCCAAGTTAGAGCAAGCACCTGCGATGCTAGTGTAGGGGAAATGCTGTAATCAACTACAGAGCTACGTTCACTATCTTCATCTAGCATTTCTGTTTCTTGAGAATCATGTCGGGAGGCTGACGCTGCATTCTTTAAATGAGGAGTAGTCCCCTTGCCTGTCTGCCTCGTCATAAGTGATTGATGAGGGATACACAAGAGCATTAGTTTGATGTAAGAACATGGTTAATACATAGATGTACTAGTATGTACCAAAAACAGAAAGGTATGTCATATTCAAAGGTATAATGTGTAAGCTAAGCAGATGCAATTTAACCAAATTGGAAGCAATACAAGCTAGACATCCGGCTGGAGTGGTGAGCATGATCATCTAGGACCTGAGAGCCTGGTGGGAGGCAGGCTGCTTCGCCACCATCACAGCTTTTTAGTTGGCTTCCAGGTGATGCCTATCTTTGCTGGGCTTGTCACTGGCTCGGCCAGTGCCCTGACTAGCTATTTGTCTTCTGGTGCTCACGGGATGGTGGTTCATGTAAAAAAATATCTTTCCTTATCTTACCGACTTTGGCCTTTCGAATACAAGCTAGATACCATATGGAACATGCAACCACATATGACACCGCGAAGTTAAAGCAAGCACCTGGGATGGTGGTTCATTGCGAGCGAGGTCATCAACTCCAGAGCTACGTTTACCGTCTCCATCTGCTGACACTGCACCCTTTATAGCGCTGTAACGTGTCTTGCCTACCCGCATATGAAGCTGGAGCGACTTCTCTCTTTTCTTTTTGGCTTCTCTCATGGCAGCAGAGTCTGAAATACCCTTGCATAAAAACACAATAGTGAGAGTAAGGGTGAAGTGTGTGCCAAACTAGTGCACTATAAAAGTAGCAGATAGCAGGTGGCTGAAAAATAAATGACAGGAGACATATGATAGCTCTACAACATTGCATGGCAAACAAAATTAGATTCTACTCCATATGATTTTGTAATATATGAGCACAGGAAATGCAGGTACTCCTCCAGCACACCACCACATGTGGTCATATCTAAGATAACAGTCGACTGAAAATAAATAGGTCAGTCGATTTTTTTAATGAACCGTCCGATCTATAAGGAACGGGCAGTTGGCCTTCGTCTACCTCCTGCCAGTCACTGTTGACGATCTTTCTCGAATTGCCAGCGACCACCGGCCCAGACCCCTGCCTCCGCCGCCCCGCCCTCCCATCGACCTCACACCACCGCCGTGCTTGGTAGCGCTCCCCAGGCCATCCCTTTAATCCCGGCCGACCTCCAGATCAAGCGCCAGTAGCTGTAGGCCGCACAAGCCCCTAAGATAAACACCAAGGCGCTGCTTCCCCGGTGTAAGAGGCGTACTAGCGCCTGTTACGCCGGGGAATGCTTCCGTTAATTGGGAATCAACTGGCCAGAAATTGAAATTCAGGGGGGCGACAGACCTCTAGCTAAGGTGAAATAGTATATGAGGAGAAACTTTGTGCATCGCGAGTTACTAGGAACATCTAGTATCAAGAAGAAGCGGTCAACTAGTGTCTTCTGTGGGATGAATACCGTGCAAGCAGAGATGTAAGATTTGCATGAATAAGGGAAGAGGAGTACCTTTTTCGGTTGCCGGTGTGGTCACCTCCACATGTCGTGCCGATCTTCTTCTTTTTACCGGGGAAACCGATGTTCTGGAGGGTGCAGGCTTGGACGAACCCATGGCCAAATTGTTGACTGTGTTGCCGTGGCCGTATGTCGGCGGACGGGAAGCAGATCCGAGGCGGCGAAGGATGGCGTAGCAAGAACAGCTCCGGTGCGGTGGAGGGTGGCGAAGTTGGAGCGGCAGCGGTAAGGCGCAGGACGGCGTGGTTGAGCTGGCTCGGGTACGGACGGCTCGGCCTCGGCTTCAACTACTAGCCGTGGAGGGCGTTGCGGTTGAGGTTGTGGTGGACGACGACGTCGGGGTATCGGCTCCGGCGTGATGGAGGAGGGCGACAGTTGATGGGTGGGATGGGGTGGCGGACAGAGGACGCCGGGGTTTCGCGGCTGGTGGAGAGGTAGTTTTGGCGCACACGGAGTACGAATGGGGAATCGGACGGGTGGGGGGGAACCATGTTTCGGTCTGGGACGCGCTTGTTTTTGGCTTTTTTGAACAGAAGATGGGACACGCTTGTTTGAAATCTAGGGAAAGTACAAACTTTGCCCCCCTCTTAAATTTCGGACCTACTACGGGTCGGGGGTAGGATGGTAATCCCAGGTGTCCAGGACGTCCGGTTCCGCCTGCAGGAGAGCCTCGATGGCAGCGAAATCCGTGCGCTCCACCTCAAGTTGAGCCTCCGCCGCCCGGTTCACATCCACGACATTCGGTTCCGCCTGCAGGAGAGCCTCGATGGTAGCGGCATGCGCGCGCTCCGCGTTGAGTTGAGCCTCTGCCTCCCGGTCCTCCTTTAGTATCGCCATGTTGAACCGCTGGTCCGCCTGCACCATGGGGGACTCGGACGCCGTCACGAAGTCGACGTCCATCGTCTCATACCCATCGGGGGCCTTCTGCGCCACGACCTCCGCCATGAACATTGGATCGGCTTCCTCCTCCTCGTAGCTTGGCTCCAGAGAACTCGGGGATTGGCCCGCCGCAAAGCGAGCTTGGGAACGGAGGTCTGTGGCACCGACCGCTGCCGCGATTTCTGCGCGGCGCTCCAGCGTCATCATCTTGTAGTGAGTGATCTTGTGGCGCACCATGGCTTTCCGGCGAACTAGGGGACGCTTGATGCGGGCTAGGGGCTCGAAAGGTGGGGGAATGGGCTGGAGATTTGGTGTGGTTTTAGGGCAGTGGTTGGCGTAGGCCGAGCAGCGAAGGTTCTGGTGTGAATAGTGGTTCCAGTGACGACCGGTCAATCGGTTTTGACTGTACATCGCTTTTGTCCCGTTCGCGTTGCAGCCCGGCACGCTGGACCCTCCATGTCGCTCACCGAATGGAACGCGCTTCGTCTTGCATTTTCGCTCGCTTGTGGGACCGCAGTTGAGAGCAAACCGACGTCCCTCCCCCTCCCCGCCCGCGTCATTTATTATACCACCACTCCCTCCGTTTTATCCAGAGTAAATAAAAACAGAGGGAGTATACTACGGATGAGGATTCCCTGACGTGGCCGAACCCATTGAGTAACTGACATGTGGGGCCTAGCAAGCATGGGGTCCGCCAGTAAGTGACCGAAAGGGAGGGTAAGGCAGGGATACCTACATCAGAGGATCCACTTCCACTATACTACTTTGACCAAATGTTAGAGTAATAATATATGACATGCAACTTACACAAATGTTAGAGTAATAATATATGACATGCAACTGACACAAAGCATACAGGGTCTAATGCGTTTTTCAAGGCTAACTTTGACCAAATGTTAGAGTAATAATATATGACATGCAACTTACACAAAGCATACGGTCAAATTCGTATGTGAAAGGAGTTTCCAATGATATAATTTTCACATTATACATCTCATGTACTATTAATCTTGTCAATAGTCAAATTGGAAACCATCTCGAGTACAAATCTAGGAGTACATACGAATCTAACAATATTGATTGGGCGTTGTTGAATGTTGATACCATTTTTTTTATCAAAGTAGAGATACTTTGACTACACATAAAACTTATGTAAACTAGAAAGGATAGGGGGAGTATATTGTACGTTCAAAAACGAAACGAACATTGAATACCCTTTATATATGATTTGCGGATGCTATGATCACCGGTTCAAAATTTTGAATCCGCCTTAGGTATCACGTGCCCCCACTCGTTCCCTCTCGATTTCATCTCGGGGTCCGGAGATCTATTGAAAGAGGACTAGGGTGGGTACATGCGAATGATACTCTGGCGGAATGTTCAAATGAGGCATGCGGGAGGATGGACTCGACTGGAGGGCGACATGATCGATGGAGAAGAGGATTGGAGAGGAATGAGAAATAAGCAAACACCACATGATTATACTTGAACGGCTCAAATAAACAATAAGTTGTCTCGCTTGGCCTACATAGTGAAAGGCCTAATGCGCAACGCGGAGCACTGACGCTCGAATATGGCCGGGAAAACAGGGAAACCGACATGTGGGCACAACTGTCGGGACGACGTAGCGCAGACTAGTCCAATGGAGGAGCTGGCCCACGACCTCCTCGCCACCGACAACCGTTCATGTGGGTCGTTGGGGCCAACAACGGGGCGCAACTCCAGCACCGCCTCTGGACACGGCGACAACGGTGAGCGACACGCTCATATCGTCGCTAGACACGGTCGGTTTCAGTGTGCCGAGGGTGGCGTTAGTGCTGTGGCACGACCAACGGTATGTTTGGTTTGTGCCCAAGGTTGCCCCATCAAAGCATTGGGTAGCCAAAATTTTGGTTGAGGTATTGGTTGCCCATGATTTGGCCGACATTGGCAAGAAAAATGAACTAGAGTTGGCTAGAGTTCATTGGCATGCCAAAGAAATGGCAACCATCCAAACAAAGACCAATTTTGGGTCATGACCAAAATTTTGGTTGAGGTATTGGTTGCCCATGATTTGGCCGACACTGGCAAGAAAAATGAACTAGAGTTGGCTAGAGTTCATTGGCATGCCAAAAAATGGCAACCATCCAAACAAAGACCAATCTTTGGGTCATGACCAAAATTTTGGTAAGGTGCACTTTGGCCAAAATCCAAACACACCCCAACACTCGGCTCGTCGAGGATGCACGGGGCACCGCGACGCGTCCGCGGAGTGGTGTAGCGCAGCCAACTGCATCCTCTGGACCTGAGACCATACCGGGTCGTCTTGCTTTTTCAATGACATGCGGGGATCGCATATGAGCAAAGGGCATCTCCAACGTTGCCACGACCGCAGCTGAATACCCTGGCACACCAAAACCCTCGTCCCTCGCGCCGTCGCGCGGTGCGTTCCCAGCCGGCGCCAGCTGCCCGCATTCATGTCGTCCGTTCGTATGTCTTCGTTAAGAGGCTCGGTACCCGAGGAACCAACTCCGGCGACTTAATGACGCACCCGGATGCTTGGCCTCACTGGAATGCGCTACTTAAAGCGGCAACGCCCAGCTAACCTCCACACCATAGCGCATCGTCCTCCTACCTGGCACCACATCCGCCATGACCGCAAGTGCAAACGCTCTGCGGGAGAGCTTGTCTTCGGGGATGAAGCTCGAGGTCGCCGCCCTCGCTCAAGTCACCTCTCGCGACGCAATAGCGGCATAGCCGGACGCGGACGCGACCGCACAAGCGGTGGCCACGCTGACGGCCGACGACGGAGCACCGTCAGCCACGCGTCCTACTTGCCGCCGTCCAACGTCCGGCACCGCCGAGGTCGGGGACTCCTCCGAGGATGAGTAGGGCATGGGAGGCGGCAGGGCATGGTGTGCCAACTGGCCGGTCCGTATCCTGTGTTGTACTCTTCCTCGCCGGAGACCGCACCTTCACTTCACGGGTCTTGAACCCCGCCCCCGTACATAGAGATCGCAGATGGAGGACGTCGGTCGCCGCCGTAGAATAGGTTTAGGGTCGGGTTTCTTTTATTTTTCTGTCCTATAAAAGTTCGAAATGTAATGAAAATCTGCCGTGTTTGCATTAATCTCGGCCGGTGTATATGAACTTTCACAATAATATACATATTGTAGGAGTACTAGCAAGATGCCCGTGCGTTGCATGGAAGATCAAGATCTTTTGGGAGAAAAGGATGAACGAGGGAAAGCCTTATCTGCAAATGTTGAGAGGAGTGCGGGTAAATTCTCATAGTTTCCTTCCTATCCGTTAGATATAGATCGGACGGCCTATATTGCAGGATGACACGCACACCATCATCACCAACTCTGCTTTTTATTGAACCGAGACAAATCTAACATGCAAAGTAAAATAAACACATAGGGTCTATACATACACAAATTATCTTAGGCACTCCAATAGTACGTCCACTACACATTCACGCATTTCACATCTTTCTACATCTACGGGAACCTACGTAAGGGTTAACATAAATTGCCTCTCTCTCTCCTCCCCTGATTTTCATGGTGGTGGGCCCCTCCCTCCCCCTAATCTACAATCAACAGCTCACACGTTTCACATTACGTTAATTACGTAACTGGGATTACGTAGGTGTAGCATTACTCGTCCTAAAAAACCCAACTAAGCCAACCTCCCAGCATATTGTTGGGGAACGTAGTAATTTCAAATTTTTTCCTACGCACACGCAAGATCATGGTGATGCATAGCAACGAGAGGGGAGAGTGTTGTCCACGTACCCTCGTAGACCGATAGCGGAAGCGTTAACACAACGCGGTTGATGTAGTCGTACGTCTTCACGATCCGACCAATCAAGTACCGAACGCACGGCACCTCCGAGTTCAGCACACGTTCAGCTCGATGACGTCCCTCGAACTCCGATCCAGCCGAGTGTTGAGGGAGAGTTTAGTCAGCACGACGGCCTGGTGACGATGATGATGTTCTACCGACGCAGGGCTTCGCCTAAGCTCCGCAATGATATTATCGAGGTGTAATATGGTGGAGGGGGGCACCGCACACGGCTAAAATATTGTATATCAACTTGTGTGTAGAGGTGCCCCCTGCCCCCGTATATAAAGGAGCAAGGGGGAGGCCAGCTGCCTTGGGCGCACCAAGGAGAGGGGGGAGTCCTCCTCCTAGTAGGAGTAGGACTCCCCTTTCCTAGTCCAACTAGGAAGAGAGGGTGGAAGGAAAGAGAGGGAGAGGGAGAGGGAGAGGGAAAGAGGGGCTGCGCCCCCCTCTCCTAGTCCTATTAGGACTCCTCATGGGAGGGGGCGCGCCACCTGCTAGTTGCTGCCCTCTCTCTCCCCTCAAGGCCCACTAAGGCCCAATACTTCCCCGGGGGGTTCCGGTAACCCCTCCGGCACTCCGGTTTTATCCGAAACTTCTCCGGAACACTTCTGGTGTCCGAATATAGTCGTCCAATATATCAATATTTATGTCTCGACCATTTCGAGACTCCTCATCATGTCCGTGATCACATCCGGGACTCCGAACAACCTTCGGTACATCAAAACATATAAACTCATAATGTAACTGTCATCGTAACGTTAAGCGTGCGGACCCTACGGGTTCGAGAACTATGTAGACATGACCGAGACACCTCTCCGGTCAATAACCAATAGCGGAACCTAGATGCTCATATTGGTTCCTACATATTCTACGAAGATCTTTATCGGTCAAACCGCATAACAACATACGTTGTTCCCTTTGTCATCGGTATGTTACTTGCCCGAGATTCGATCGTCGGTATCTCGATACCTAGTTCAATCTCGTTACCGGCAAGTCTCTTTACTCGTTCCGTAATACATCATCCCGCAACTAACTCATTAGTCACAATGCTTGCAAGGCTTATAGTGATGTGCATTACCGAGTGGGCCCAGAGATACCTCTCCGACAATCGGAGTGACAAATCCTAATCTCGAAATACGCCAACCCAACAAGTACCTTTGGAGACACCTGTAGAGCACCTTTATAATCACCCATTTACGTTGTGACGTTTGGTAGCACACAAAGTGTTCTCCGGTAAACGGGAGTTGCATAATCTCATAGTCATAGGAACATGTATAAGTCATGAAGAAAGCAATAGCAACATACTAAACGATCGGGTGCTAAGCTAACGGAATGGGTCAAGTCAATCACGTCATTCTCCTAATGAGGTGATCCCGTTAATCAAATGACAACTCATGTCTATGGCTAGGAAACATAACCATCTTTGATTAACGAGCTAGTCAAGTAGAGGCATACTAGTGACACTCTGTTTGTCTATGTATTCACACATGTATTATGTTTCCGGTTAATACAATTCTAGCATGAATAATAAACATTTATCATGATATAAGGAAATAAATAATACTTTATTATTGCCTCTAGGGCATATTTCCTTCAGTCTCCCACTTGCACTAGAGTCAATAATCTAGATTACATAGTAATGATTCTTACACCCATGGAGTCTTGGTGCTGATCATGTTTTGCTCGTGGAAGAGGCTTAGTCAACGGGTCTGCAACATTCAGATCCGTATGTATCTTGCAAATTTCTATGTCTCCCACCTGGACTAAATCCCGGATGGAATTGAAGCGTCTTTTGATGTGCTTGGTTCTCTTGTGAAATCTGGATTCCTTTGCTAAGGCAATTGCACCAGTATTGTCACAAAAGATTTTCATTGGTCCCGATGCACTAGGTATGACACCTAGATCGGATATGAACTCCTTCATCCAGACTCCTTCATTTGCTGCTTCCGAAGCAGCTATGTACTCCGCTTCACACGTAGATCCCGCCACGACACTTTGCTTAGAACTGCACCAACTGACAGCTCCACCGTTCAATGTAAATACGTATCCGGTTTGCGATTTAGAATCGTCCGGATCAGTGTCAAAGCTTGCATCAACGTAACCACTTACGATGAGCTCTTTGTCACCTCCATAAACGAGAAACATATCCTTAGTCCTTTTCAGGTATTTCAGGATGTTCTTGACCGCTGTCCAGTGATCCACTCCTGGATTACTTTGGTACCTCCCTGCTAAACTTATAGCAAGGCACACATCAGGTCTGGTACACAGCATTGCATACATGATAGAGCCTATGGCTGAAGCATAGGGAACATCTTTCATCTTCTCTCTATCTTCTGCAGTGGTCGGGCATTGAGTCTTACTCAATCTCACACCTTGTAGTACAGGCAAGAACCCTTTCTTTGCTTGATCCATTTTGAACTTCTTCAAAACTTTGTCAAGGTATGTGCTTTGTGAAAGTCCAATTAAGCGTCTTGATCTATCTCTATAGATCTTAATGCCTAATATATATGCAGCTTCACTGAGGTCTTTCATTGAAAAACTCTTATTCAAGTATCCCTTTATGCTATCCAGAAATTCTATATCATTTCCAATCAGCAATATGTCATCCACATATAATATCAGAAATGCTACTGAGCTCCCACTCACTTTCTTGTAAATACAGGCTTCTCCAAAAGTCTGTATAAAACCAAATGCTTTGATCACACTATCAAAGCGTTTATTCCAACTCCGAGAGGCTTGCACCAGTCCATAAATGGATCGCTGGAGCTTGCACACTTTGTTAGCTCCCTTTGGATCGACAAAACCTTCCGGTTGCATCATATACAACTCTTCTTCCAGAAATCCATTCAGGAATGCAGTTTTGACATCCATTTGCCAAATTTCATAATCATAAAATGCGGCAATTGCTAACATGATTCGGACAGACTTAAGCATCGCTACGGGTGAGAAGGTCTCATCGTAGTCAATCCCTTGAACTTGTCGAAAACCTTTCGCAACAAGTCGAGCTTTATAGACAGTAACATTACCATCAGCGTCAGTCTTCTTCTTGAAGATCCATTTATTTTCAATGGCTTGCCGACCATCGGGCAAGTCAACCAAAGTCCATACTTTGTTCTCATACATGGATCCCATCTCGGATTTCATGGCTTCAAGCCATTTTGCGGAATCTGGGCTCACCATCGCTTCTTCATAGTTCGTAGGTTCGTCATGGTCTAGTAACATAACCTCCAGAACAGGATTACCGTACCACTCTGGTGCGGATCTTGATCTGGTTGACCTACGAGGTTCAGTAATAACTTGATCTGAAGTTTCATGATCATTATCATTAACTTCCTCACTAATTGGTGTAGGTGTCGCAGAAACTGATTTCTGTGATGATCTACTTTCCAATAAGGGAGCAGGTACAGTTACCTCATCAAGTTCTACTTTCCTCCCACTCACTTCTTTCGAGAGAAACTCCTTCTCTAGAAAGGATCCATTCTTAGCAACGAATATCTTGCCTTCGGATCTGTGATAGAAGGTGTACCCAACAGTCTCCTTTGGGTATCCTATGAAGACACATTTCTCCGATTTAGGTTCGAGCTTATCAGGTTGAAGTTTCTTCACATAAGCATCGCAACCCCAAACTTTAAGATACGACAACTTTGGTTTCTTGCCAAACCATAGTTCATAAGGCGTCGTCTCAACGGATTTCGATGGTGTCCTATTTAGAGTGAATGCAGCCGTCTCTAAAGCATAACCCCAAAACGATAGCGGTAAATCAGTAAGAGACATCATAGATCGCACCATATCTAATAAAGTACGATTACGACGTTCGGACACACCATTACGCTGTGGTGTTCCGGGTGGCGTGAGTTGCGAAACTATTCCGCATTGTTTCAAATGTAGGCCAAACTCGTAACTCAAATATTCTCCTCCACGATCAGATCGTAGAATTTTATTTTCTTGTTACGATGATTTTCAACTTCACTCTGAAATTCTTTGAACTTTTCAAATGTTTCAGACTTATGTTTCATTAAGTAGATATACCCATATCTGCTCAAATCATCTGTGAAGGTGAGAAAATAACGATATCCGCCACGAGCCTCAATATTCATCGGACCACATACATCTGTATGTATGATTTCCAACAAATCTGTTGCTCTCTCCATAGTTCCGGAGAACGGTGTTTTGGTCATCTTGCCCATGAGGCACGGTTCGCAAGTACCAAGTGATTCATAATCAAGTGATTCCAAAAGTCCATCAGTATGGAGTTTCTTCATGCGCTTTACACCGATATGACCCAAACGGCAGTGCCACAAATAAGTTGCACTGTCATTATCAACTCTGCATCTTTTGGCTTCGACATTATGAATATGTGTATCACTACTATCGAGATTCATTAAAAATAGACCACTCTTCAAGGGTGCATGACCATAAAAGATATTATTCATATAAATAGAACAACCATTATTCTCTGATTTAAATGAATAACCGTCTCGCATTAAACAAGATCCAGATATAATGTTCATGCTCAACGCTGGCACCAAATAACAATTATTTAGGTCTAAAACTAATCCCGAAGGTAGATGTAGAGGTAGCGTGCCGACGGCGATCACATCGACTTTGGAACCGTTTCCCACGCGCATCGTCACCTCGTCCTTAGCCAATCTTCGCTTAATCCGTAGCCCTGTTTCGAGTTGCAAATATTAGCAACAGAACCAGTATCAAATACCCAGGTGCTACTGCGAGTATTAGTAAGGTACACATCAATAACATGTATATCACATATACCTTTGTTAACCTTGCCATCCTTCTTATCCGCCAAATACTTGGGGCAGTTCCGCTTCCAGTGACCAGTCTGCTTGCAGTAGAAGCACTCAGTTTCAGGCTTAGGTCCAGACTTGGATTTCTTCTCCTGAACAGCAACTTGCTTGCTGTTCTTCTTGAAGTTCCCCTTCTTCTTCCCTTTGCCCTTTTTCTTGAAACTAGTGGTTTTACTGACCATCAACACTTGATGCTCCTTTTTGATTTCTACCTCCGCTGCCTTTAGCATTGCGAAGAGCTCGGGAATTGTCTTATTCATCCCTTGCATGTTATAGTTCATCACGAAGCTCTTGTAGCTTGGTGGCAGTGATTGAAGAATTCTGTCAATGACGCTATCATCCGGAAGATTAACTCCCAGTTGAATCAAGTGATTATTATACCCAGACATTTTGAGTATATGCTCACTGACAGAACTATTGTCTTCCATCTTGTAGCTGTAGAACTTATTGGAGACTTCATATCTCTCAATCCGGGCATTTGCTTGAAATATTAACTTCAACTCCTGGAACATCTCATATGCTCCATGACGTTCAAAACGTCGTTGAAGGCCCGGTTCTAAGCCGTAAAGCATGGCACACTGAACTATTGAGTAGTCATCAGCTTTGCTTTGCCAGACGTTCATAACTTCTGGCGTTGCTCTTGCAGGAGGCCTGGCACCTAGCGGTGCTTCTAGGACGTAATTCTTCTGTGCAGCAATGAGGATAATCCTCAAGTTACGGACCCAGTCCGTGTAATTGCTACCATCATCTTTCAACTTAGCTTTCTCAAGGAACGCATTAAAATTCAACGGAACAACAGCACGGGCCATTTATCTACAATTAACATAGACAAGCAAGATACTATCAGGTACTAAGTTCATGATAAATTTAAGTTCAATTAATCATATTACTTAAGAACTCCCACTTAGATAGACATCCCTCTAATCATCTAAGTGATTACGTGATCCAAATCAACTAAACCATGTCCGATCATCACGTGAGATGGAGTAGTTTCAATGGTGAACATCACTATGTTGATCATATCTACTATATGATTCACGCTCGACCTTTCGGTCTCCGTGTTCCGAGGCCATATCTGCATATGCTAGGCTCGTCAAGTTTAACCTGAGTATTCCGCGTGTGCAACTGTTTTGCACCCGTTGTATTTGAACGTAGAGCCTATCACACCCGATCATCACGTGGTGTCTCAGCACGAAGAACTTTCGCAACGGTGCATACTCAGGGAGAACACTTTTATCTTGAAATTTTAGTGAGAGATCATCTTATAATGCTACCGTCAATCAAAGCAAGATAAGATGCATAAAAGATTAACATCACATGCAATCAATATAAGTGATATGATATGGCCATCATCATCTTGTGCTTGTGATCTCCATCTCCGAAGCACCGTCATGATCACCATCGTCACCGGCGCGACACCTTGATCTCCATCGTAGCATCGTTGTCGTCTCGCCAACTTATTGCTTTTACGACTATCGCTACCGCTTAGTGATAAAGTAAAACAATTACATGGCGATTGCATTGCATACAATAAAGCGACAACCATATGGCTCCTGCCAGTTGCCGATAACTCGGTTACAAAACATGATCATCTCATACAATAAAATATAGCATCATGTCTTGACCATATCACATCACAACATGCCCTGCAAAAACAAGTTAGACGTCCTCTACTTTGTTGTTGCAAGTTTTACGTGGCTGCTACGGGCTTAGCAAGAACCGTTCTTACCTACGCATCAAAACCACAACGATAGTTTGTCAAGTTGGTGCTGTTTTAACCTTCGCAAGGACCGGGCGTAGCCACACTCGGTTCAACTAAAGTGAGAGAGACAGACACCCGCCAGTCACCTTTAAGCAACGAGTGCTCGCAACGGTGAAACCAGTCTCGCGTAAGCGTACGCGTAATGTCGGTCCGGGCCGCTTCATCTCACAATACCGCTGAACCAAAGTATGACATGCTGGTAAGCAGTATGACTTATATCGCCCACAACTCACTTGTGTTCTACTCGTGCATAGCATCAACGCATAAAACCAGGCTCGGATGCCACTGTTGGGGAACGTAGTAATTTCAAAAAATTTCCTACGCACACGCAAGATCATGGTGATGCATAGAAACAAGAGGGGAGAGTGTTGTCCACGTACCCTCGTAGACCGATAGCGGAAGCGTTAACACAACGCGGTTGATGTAGTCGTACGTCTTCACGATCCGACCGATCAAGTACAGAACGCACGGCACCTCCGAGTTCAGCACACGTTCAGCTCGATGACGTCCCTCGAACTCCGATCCAGCCGAGTGTTGAGGGAGAGTTTAGTCAGCACGATGGCGTGGTGACGATGATGATGTTCTACCGACGCAGGGCTTCGCCTAAGCTCCGCAACGATATTATCGAGGTGTAATATGGTGGAGGGGGGCACCGCACACGGCTAAAATATTGTATATCAACTTGTGTGTAGAGGTGCCCCCTGCCCCCGTATATAAAGGAGCAAGGGGGAGGCCGGCTACCTTGGGCGCGCCAAGAAGAGGGGGGGAGTCCTCCTCCTAGTAGGAATAGGACTCCCCTTTCCTAGTCCAACTAGGAAGAGAGGGGGGGAAGGAAAGAGAGGGAGAGGGAGAGGGAAAGAGGGGCTGCGCCCCCCTCTCCTAGTCCTATTAGGACTCCTCATGGGAGGGGGCGCGCCACCTGCTGGTTGCTGCCCTCTCTCTCCCCTCAAGGCCTACTAAGGCCCAATACTTCCCCGGGGGGTTCCGGTAACCCCTCCGGCACTCCGGTTTTATCCGAAACGTCTCCGGAACACTTCCGGTGTCCGAATATAGTCGTCCAATATATCAATCTTTATGTCTCGACCATTTTGAGACTCCTCGTCATGTCCGTGATCACATCCGGGACTCCGAACAACCTTCGGTACATCAAAACATATAAACTCATAATGTAACTGTCATCGTAACGTTAAGCATGCGGACCCTACGGGTTCGAGAACTATGTAGACATGACCGAGACACCTCTCCGGTCAATAACCAATAGCGGAACCTGTATGCTCATATTGGTTCCTACATATTCTACGAAGATCTTTATCGGTCAAACCGCATAACAACATACGTTGTTCCCTTTGTCATCGGTATGTTACTTGCCCGAGATTCGATCGTCGGTATCTCGATACCTAGTTCAATCTCGTTACCGGCAAGTCTCTTTACTCGTTCCGTAATACATCATCCCGCAACTAACTCATTAGTCACAATGCTTGCAAGGCTTATAGTGATGTGCATTACCGAGTGGGCCCAGAGATACCTCTCCGACAATCGGAGTGACAAATCCTAATCTCGAAATACGCCAACCCAACAAGTACCTTTGGAGACACCTGTAGAGCACCTTTATAATCACCCATTTACGTTGTGACGTTTGGTAGCACACAAAGTGTTCCTCCGGTAAACGGGAGTTGCATAATCTCATAGTCATAGGAACATGTATAAGTCATGAAGAAAGCAATAGCAACATACTAAACGATCGGGTGCTAAGCTAACGGAATGGGTCAAGTCAATCACGTCATTCTCCTAATGAGGTGATCTCGTTAATCAAATGACATCTCATGTCTATGGCTAGGAAACATAACCATCTTTGATTAACGAGCTAGTCAAGTAGAGGCATACTAGTGACACTCTGTTTGTCTATGTATTCACACATGTATTATGTTTCCGGTTAATACAATTCTAGCATGAATAATAAACATTTATCATGATATAAGGAAATAAATAATACTTTATTATTGCCTCTAGG
The DNA here is from genome assembly GCF_018294505.1 of Triticum aestivum. Classification (NCBI taxonomy): domain Eukaryota; kingdom Viridiplantae; phylum Streptophyta; class Magnoliopsida; order Poales; family Poaceae; genus Triticum; species Triticum aestivum. Next base: position 169,154,013 of record NC_057814.1, on the reverse strand, counting down.
GCATATTTCCTTCACATATCGCACGGGAAAAGACCCGGCCGCGCCGTTTTAGTCGGGATTACCGGATTACTAGTAGTAGTATCGATGGATCGCGCGAAGCAACAAATTTTTTTTTGAGGGGGCGAAGCACCTAGTTTAAAAGGAAAAAAGGCGGTACACTCACAACACTTCTGTCGCGGTCGCATTGCACCCCACACACGTTCGTTCCTGCACACGGCTCACGCAAACGGAACGCGCTTCGGCTTGCCTCTTCACTGACACGTGGGACTGCACTTGGAGAAACCGACCATGCGCCAAACTCCCCCCGCCCACCGCGCGAAAATCCTCCCCCCCCCCCACACCCAAAAATTCCCCCCAAATCCGATTCAACTGCCCTTCGGCCAACTAGCCAATAATATTCGCCAAATCCCCTCCCCCTGTCCCCCTCCACTCCATTCGCTCCGCCAAAGCCGCCCTCCCCGCCGCGCCGATACGTCGGCGCCGCGGTTCGGTGATCCTCTCGCTCCCACAGTACGCTCTCGTAGACTGCCGTCCTCTAGCCGCGCCGCCACCTCTGGCTACGTTCTTGTGGAGGCGCACGGCGGTCAGCACCGCCACCGCTGGCGACGTTTGTGTGGAGACGCACGACGGTCAGCTTCTCCCACGGTACGCGCATTCTAGACTGAGGCCCCGTTCATGTCGGTGTAGCGCTGAATGTTAGCTGATAGACGCTGTTAATCTCACTGTTTGCCGAAGTAGTTTACTGTCAATATGCTCTGCTTAAGAAGCTTCCTTGCCCTGTTCTACACTCAATCTGCTTAGCTGAGATGGCATGCCAAGGCCGATTAGTTGCTAAAATATCCTGCCATATATTTATTGTGACGTAGATTGCCATAGTCTAGTAGCCAATCTGTTTGGTGAAATAGCTCTACACCGTTTTATACTCGATCTTTGTTGCTGCGATGGCCTTCGATAGTTTGATGGCTGTGTGCTCGGCCTCATTGACTGCTGAAACAGCCTGCCATAATTTGGCACTCAAATCTGTTTGCTGAATTAGCTTTACATATATTTCGTTACTTAGATTTGCTCGTCCAAATATCTTGCCATAGATTTAGACATCGGCCTAGGTATTTTTTTCTAGACTTCATAAAAAAGCATATATGTTTTTCCTGTAATATCTAGTAGAAGAACTAATTTGTATGTCTAACAGATGGACAGGACTTGGATAACTTCTGCTCGAAGATTCTCCGCTGCATATGTCGAGGGGGTTGAAAACTTCATGAACTTTATCAGAGCTGAGTACGGTGGTCCGAAATCAGATGTGCTCTGCCCATGTAGCAGTTGTATGAATTCAGTTACAAGACCCCAGTCAACTGTGCAAAATCATCTACACTTGTATGGGATGTCAGTCACATATACTAGGTGGGTTCATCATGGTGAAGCTGTGAATGTCAATGTTATTGACTACGGGGAAGCAGCAGATCACCATCTTGATCTGCCTGATGCTCAGGTGGAAGAGGAGGAGGAGGTGGTGGTGGCGGAGCCAGTGAGTTTGACCAACATTGAAACAATGCTACGAAATGCTCGTGCATTCCGTGAACTTTCACCTGCAGAAGAAAAACGGTGGGACCGCATGTTGGAGCAATGCAACATTGTTGTCACCCCAGGAAATAAGCTGTTAGTATTCTCAACTATGGTTACCTTTCTTCAGGTGAAGACATCTGAGCGGATGACCAACAAATCATTCGATGCGATGTTGGCTGCTTTCCGCAAATCTTTCCCAGATGCGTCTGAGCTGCCACACACCTACAGTAAAATGAAGAATTTCCTTCGTGCAGTTGGAATTGGATATGATATGATCCATGTTTGTAAGAATAATTGTGTTCTATTCCGGAAGGACTATGCCAACTTAAGTGAATGCCCGAAATGCAAATCATCAAGATGGAAAGATGGCGATGCTATGAAGAGGATTCCTCATAATGTTCTGAGACATTTTCCAATTACACCAAGATTGCAGAGGTTGTTTCATGATGCCGAAACAAGAGAGGATGTACTGTGGCATTCTAGGAACCAGGAGTATAGAGATCAGAATGTAATGAGCCATCCATCTCATGGTAGTGAGTGGAAAAGCTTCAATGATAAACACAAAGAGTTTGCTGCTGACCCGAGAAACATTAGACTTGGCTTAGCTTCAGATGGATTTAACCCATTTGGCCACCAGAGCGCCACATATAGCATGTGGCCAGTGCTTGTTATCCCTTACAACATGCCTCCAAATGTCTGCACCAAAGAATCAAACTACATGATGGCCTTGCTCATCCCAGGTCCAAAAAGTCCTGGAAAGGATTTTGATTTGTTCATGGAGTCTCTTGTGGAGGAACTTCAACAACTATGGAAGGGTGTTCTCACTCGAGACCTATATAGCAGCCCACCAGCTGATTTCTTTCTGCGTGCTGTTATAATTTGGTGCATCCATGATTATCCGGCTTTGGGCACTATGTCAGGGCGAACGACACATGGTTACAATGCATGTGTTCGCTGTGACAGGAATCCGCTGTCATACGCAATACTTAGCAAGATCTGTTACATTGGACACTGCTGTTTCCTTGCCAAGGACAAGCCGCATCCTAGAAAATACCGAAGACATGTGTTCAATGCAAAGCATGAAAACCGTGATGCGCCAAAGAGGCTCACCGCCGATGAGTTGCAAGTGGAATTAGAGAAGGTCAGGCATATTACACCAGGAAACTATCCTGGTAATGGTAGCGGGAAAAGGAAGCGTGGCAGGGTAGAAGAGAGATTATTGTTTACCCGCAGGTCCACTTTGTGGGACTTGGAGTATTGGAAAGATTTGGATCTGCGGCATAATCTTGATGTGATGCACATCGAGAAAATATATGTGACAGCATTATTGGCACACTTCTTAATATTGAAGGCAAGACGAAAGATACCTTAAAATCTAGGATTGATTTGACACACCTGGGTCTCAGAAAGGATTTGCAGGTGCAAGATGAAGGTAAACCACGGGATATGGCACCAGCTGTGTACGTCTTGGACAAGGTAAAAAGAAAAGAATTCTGCGAGGTCCTGTCACGTGTGAGATTCCCACATGGATTTGCTTCCAACCCTGAAAGGAGAGTCAGTGCAGATGGAAACAAGGTACAAGGGTTGAAAACTCATGACTGCCACGTCCTACTTCAAAGGGTTTTACCTGTTATCCTTAGAGGATTGGGCCGCCCTGACTTATACAGAGCAGTTGCAGAGTTGGGACAATTCTTCAGGGAACTCTGCAGTAGGAATATCAGGATAGATGCTTTGGAGCGTCTTAGAGACAAGATACCAACTATCCTATGCGACCTTGAGAAGATATATCCTCCAGCCTTCTTTGATGTGATGGTGCATTTGGCTGTTCATCTACCTGATGAGGCACTACTTAGAGGTCCAGTACAGTATGGCTGGATGTACCCTATTGAAAGGCGGCTAGGCACTTTCAAGGGCTATGTTAGGAACAGAGCTAGACCCGAGGGTTCCATTGCAGAGGCCTACATTGCTACAGAAGCATTGACATTCTGCTCAAAATACATTGAAACAACTGATCAGCTTAGCAAAGAGGTGGGTGAAGACAATCCCGGGCTCAATGTTTTCGATTATTCTGTTCGAGTTACAGGGAAGAGTCGACAAGAGGACAAACCTAAAGATTTGGACAAAATGGTTTGGTATGTGTTGAATAACTGTCCTGAGATACTACCTTATATCAAGTAAGTGCAGTACTGCAGCTTATACATCGTAATCTACTAAACTTGCAGCACATTCTTATATATTTAGATGTTTGACGCGATCACTATGTTGTGCAGCATCTACAAAGAGGAGTTACTGCCGCAAAATCCAAGAAACATTGACAAACTGGTTATGGCAGGATTTGCGAAATGGTTCAAGAACCATGTAAGCTTTTGAAGTGCACTGTCAGTTTTTTAATATATTGAGTACATAAGATGATCAGCTTGTCTATTTTCTAACCATAGGTTAAGAAGATGCGGAGGATGGGCAGGCAGTTGATGATGCCCTTTACTCACTAGCAATGGGTCCTGATACTCGGGTAAGACATTATGAATCTTGCGTTGTTGGAGATGTGCGCTACAACACCCTTGCACGAGACGAAGGCAGGAAGACACAAAACAGTGCCATCATGAGCACGGATACGTATGACAAAGAGACAACTGAAATGTATGCTAACATAACAGACATTGTTCAGTTGCAGTATATCTCCAGTTTCGAGGATCATCGGTGTGTGGTTCTGTTGTGCTGTCGTTGGTATAACCTGTTTTCCAGGATCGCAAAACCCAGAGCTGATGATTATTTCAAATCCATCAATGTCAAGGCGGCGTACCAGACCAACGAGCCTTTTATTTTGGCAAATCAAGCAACACATATATTTTTCTTGGAAGACACATTTGCACGTAGCGATGACTGGAGAGTATTGCAAAGGTTTGAGCAGAGGAATTCGTTTAATGAAGTTGCACAACAAGATGATGCTTACACTGCTCCTGATGTACAAGATAACACAGATGTTCCTAATATCTTTGAGAACCATCACGTCAATGACGCCGGCGAAAAGATTGCCTGTCGTGCTGTGGACATACAAGAGTTGATCAAGAAGAAGCCAACGTTCGAGGACGTTGAGGACGAAGAAGAAGATGACACCGTGGGGAATTACGATTCAGACTGATACACATGGCGAAGATGTTGACGCTGCTGCTGCGGATGATGATTACATTGCTTTTGTCGTATTTGCCTGTCAGAAGACGTTTTTTTATCTACTATGTGAAATTGTGTTTGCTATGACAACTGAAACCTGATGAACATGTTGTTTAGTATTTTGCTGTGAGAACATCACTTGTTATGTATGCTGATTTGTGTTTGGTGATTGTATGACAACTAAAACATGATGACATTGTTGTTTAGTTGTACTCATATTTGGCTGTGAAACTTGAATTTGATGACATAGTTTGCTGTTGGACTGCAATTTGCTCGACGTCTTCGAATGAGAACAAAGCTGACCCGACAGGGCCTCTGCTATTTATTTATTTATATGAGCAAAAGGGGATACCCCCTGATTTCCGTTAATAGAAATCATTAGATGTTCACAACACTACGCCCAGCCTGCTACACAGGTTTCATTCATTACTAGTTTCAGCAAAGTGCTCATGTCGTAGCCACTGAATACATCACGAGTGCTACATACACTGCAAATAAAGAGACAATCATCCTACAGAGCACATCGATTTTGCCCATTATCTTCACAAGCTCTTTCATCTCCTCATTGCTGTCAAGGCCGTTCAGCAGCTGTTGCTTGGCCATGATCAGAGGAACTGCATCTTTAACCTTCTGCTCTGCATCTTCCTCTTCTGCGTTCCTTCAGTTACTTGTCCAACACCCCAACCTGCTGGTATTGGGATTCCTCGGCTAACCAAATAATCAGCGTAGTTGCATTCCCCCACATCAGCAACTTCCCAGAAATACAAATCACACGAATCTTCCCTTTTCTGCACGAATCAAATTGGAAGATCATCAACCAAACTATTAAAAAAATCAGCAACTGAAAGCAGCAGAACAACACTTAAACATATTATTACCCCATGATTCGGGCATTTGTAGAAGACTCGGCCAGGGTTGCGGATTGTGGTTGAGACGCGACGGATGACTCTGCGTGATTTGCAGCAGTGGCACCACACCAACGGCAGCGGGTTCGATGAGCAATCGGCTGCGGTGCGCGTGCCGGCGGGGGTGTGATGAGACCCACAGGCGATGGTACGGGTGGCGACTTGGCGCATATCTGGTTGTTGCCTGCTGAAGAGCAGGTGGACGAGCAGCCAGCGGACATGGTTGCTGCGGCCAGAGCTTCTGATGCTAGGCAGAGTAAGTAGAGAAGAGGAGAAGCGAACGTTGGATATGTCAGTTTCATTACTTGCAGAGTAGCATAGCACCATATATAGTCATAGTCTAGGTTTGGATTCGAACCAGCTACAGGAGCACGTCTTTCTTTTTTCTAAAACTCGGCAACGTCTCTTTACTGGTACACTAGCTTGTTCTGTACGCCTTCCCAAGTCTTTGATTTTCTTTCCCTTTTTTGCAAGGAAGGAAGGAGGACAAAATTGAGAGTTCCTGGGACTCGAACCCAAGACCTCTCGGTTGAAAACCAAGGGTGCTAGTCACTTATGTGGCGAACGTTCCCTGTGAGGAGGACGGCAGACGAACGCATTTTCCTCGCAGTTTTCTTCCTATATATAAAAAAGTATGCTACTTGGTGTCCGCTTAGTCAACAAACGATTGTGCCAACCTTGACCGTTGGATTGACATTCAACGTCTGTCGCGTTTCTTCAGTCTCTTCTTCCTCGAGCCGCCAAAGCCAAACCAGCGCCGGCGGGACCGCCTGCTCCCGCCTCCCACGGCTGGCTGTGATCTTCCCCGGCTCCTGTTCGTTCCCGTCCGAGGCCTCACCATCGTCCTCCGCCTTGGTTCGCTCGCCGCGGCGCCGCCCTCCGGTGTTGTCAACATGGTCAACAATCGAGAGGAATAAGGAGATGACTGTACATGGTGAGGATGATAGTAGGGACCCAGCAGCGCACGCAGTAATTTTGTTTTTTTGGGACGGAGAAGGGTATCAACTGGGTTGTGCGGGACCCGTGGCCCGTCTAGCCCAGGCTTTTATTTCATATGTTTAGCACATGACCAGCCCAGTTTGTTTTTTTCCTTTCTGAAAATGGCTAGCCAGCTATTTTGTTTTTTGCAGAATAACCAATGTAGGCCTACTTGCTTTTCTACGCCCTGCTGGGCCGGAAATCTTTCAAGACGAGGAGGGATGCATTTTGCCCAGAAAATGGGCTATAAGTAATAAGAAATGGGCTATAAGTAATAATAAATGGGCTGTAAAATGAAAAAATACAGCAAACAGGCAATTAGTTCCAAAATACTGTTTTCTTTCGGATTTTGATATTTTAAATTTCATTGTTTTTGTGCGGGTAAAATTTCATTGAATTTAAATTAAGGTATATTTAGATTTAAAATTAATTTGAATCTGGCTAGAAATTTCGGGCTGTATGCTGTTTGGGACAGATTTGGAGGCTGACTTGTGGGTCTACTAGGTTGACGTGTACTTTGGCTTTGTCAACTTAGTCCACAAACGATTCTAGCAGCAGTGACCGTTGGATGTTAATCCAACGGCCGTGCTGCTTCTTCAATATCTGATCTTCTTGCTCCAGCCGCCCAAACCAGCTCCGGTGGGACTGCCTGCTCCCGCCTCCCGTGGCCGGCTGTGCTGCCGCATAGGCCGCACCGCCCCACCCTACTTCATTGCTGGCCAGGCCATTCCTCTACTCACCCACACCTCCTGTTATTTTCCGGCGACGGCAGCCGGACCAGTAAACCCTCGTACTCCCCACCGCGTGGGCAACCATTGCCGAGTCTTCCCCGGCTCTGTGTCGTTCCCTTCCTAGGCCTCGCCGTCGTCCATCGCCATGGTACTCTCGGCGCGGCCTGGTCAATGTGGTCAACGAACGGCATCCATCGGCCATGGACTGTACGCGCAAAATAATGATTCCTCCACCTGACAGCTGGGACCCACCAGAAGGGCCCCTGTATTTCGTGAAAAAAACGTTCCCCCCCTCATGTCGGACCCACCAGCTATATCTTCGCACGCAAGGAAGTGCCTCCTTATTACGCACAAAAAATGAATACCCCCCTGCTAGCTGGGACCCACCATAGTGGGAGGATGACTTGTGGGCCAACTAAGTTGACGGGGACGGAGGGCTTTGTCAACTTAGTCAATATGAACGATTCTAGCTCCAGTGACCGTACGATGTCCATCCAACGGCCGTAGTGCTTCTTCAACCTCTGGTCTTCTTGCTCCAGCCGCCCAAAGCAGCGCCGGTCGTGCCGCATGCTCCTGCCTCCCGTGGCCGGCTGCGCTGCCGCGGAGGCCTCACCGCCCCTACTATTCCCAACGCTGGCCAGGCCCTGCGGCGACGACAGCCTCACACCGCAGCCGAACCAGTGAACCCTCGTACTCCTCTCCGCGTGGGCTTCCACTGCCGCGTCTTCTCTGGCTCCGCGTCGTCCCCTTCCTAGCTCTCGCTATCGTCCACCGCCGTGGTGCTCTCGGCGCGGCCTAGTCAACGTGGTCAAGGAACGACTTCCATCAGACGTGGACTGTACGTGGAGAGGCTGACAGCTGGGTCCACGGCCGCAACAAGGAAGTGCCTCCTTATTACACGGAAAATAATGATTCCTCCACCTGACAGCTGGGACCCACCGGACGGGCCACTGTATTTCGCAGAAAAAACGTTTCCCCCTGACTGCTGGGACCGACCAGCTTCATCTTCGCACGCAAGGAAGTGCGTCTGGGCAAAAAAAAAACGATTCGCCCCCTGACTGTTGGGACCCACCAGCTACACCTTCGTACGCAAGGAAGTGCGTCCGGGCAAAAAAAAACGATTCGCCCCCTGACTGCTGGGACCCACCGGCTACATCTTTGCACACAAGGAAGTGCGTCTGGGAAAAAAATGATTCGCCCCCCTGACTGCTGGGACCCACCAGCTACATCTTCGCAGGCAAGGAAGTGCCTGACAGTCGGGACCCACCTGGTCGAAGCGTACGTAGTGTTTGTCATTCTGGTCGCGAACGTGTACGTACATACTGGTCGATGTAGAGGCGCGCACGTGTCCTAGTAGAGGCGCGCACGTGTCGTAGTAGAGGCGCGCACATAGCATGTCCACGTACGTACAGCGGCCAGGGTGCAAGAAAGAAAATACAGCCACGTATGTGTACATACGGGCGGGGTCTCGAACGCCTACTCGCGCATACGTACGGCCAGGGCTCGTGTACATGGCTGGGTCGGAACGGAGAAACAACGTCGTCGTCGTGTTCATGGGGAGGGAACGGAATGCGTCGTGTTCATGGGGAGGCAACGAAATGCGTCGTGTTCATGGGGAGGCAACGGAACGCGTGGGAGCCAACCGGCTGGGTCGGAACGGAATGCGTGGTCGTGTTCATCGGGAGGGCTTGGATGGAACAGGCGATGGAAACGAGGCCTGGCATACCGCAAAACGGAGGAAACGGACCTCCTACGTTCGGAACGGGGTCCTGTTGATCGGGAGGGGTGTGGCATACCGCAAAACGGAGGAAACGGACCTCCTACGGTCGAAAAGGGGGTCCTTTTGATCTGGAGGGGTGTGGCGTACCGCAAAACGGACGAAATGGACCTCCTACGGTCGAAACGGGGGTCCTGTTGATCGGGAGGGGTGTGGCGTACTGCAAAACGAACGAAACGGACCTCCTATGGTCGAAACGGGGGTCCTGTTGATCGGGAGGGGTGTGGCGTACCGCAAAACGGATGAAACGGACCTCCTACGGTCGAAACGGGGGTCCTGTTCATCGGGAGGGGTGTGGCGTACCGCAAAATGGGACTCCATGGGATACTGTTCATCTCCACCGTCGACCTCCTCCAGCCTCCATGGGCTACCGTCGACCTCCTCCAGCCTCCACGGGCTCCTGTTCATCCAGCCTCCACCGCGCGCTACTCCACCGGCTACTGTTCAACCACCCCTCCACGGGCACCCCACCACCTCTACTGTTCATCCAGCCCTCCACACCACGGGGTCCTGTTCAACCACCCCTCCATGGGCACCCCTCCACCGTCTACTGTTCATCCAGCCCTCCACACCACGGGGTCCTGTTCATCCAGAGGCAACACCACCGCTCACTGTTCATCCACCCCCCGCAACGCTCACTGTTCATCCAATCGATCGGCTTCAGTTAGCAGTAGTAGCGAAGGAATCGCTCGATTGGGTTCAGTTAACAGCCATCGATCGATCGGGTTCAGTAACGCGTAGCCTGCAGTGCAATCGCTCGGGTTCAGTTAGAGCCCAACGCCTCGCTCGGGTTCAGTTAGAGCCAACACCTCGTACACACGCGTGTACGTGTACGAGAGAAACGCGCATCGCTCGGCCCCGACCTCCCACCGTAACCGGGAACTCCCCGAAATTTTCCTCCCCCTCGCTTCTACCACGGTTTTTTCCGTCATGGACGGCCCAAAGAATGTCATGCAGCTGCGTCTCCGGCCCGCGCAGGACGAAAAGCCCATTTTCTGTCATGATTTTTTGTCATAGAAGTAGGAGCCCACCACATCTATGATGATACCGGGTTTTGTCACAATTATCGTCATAGAAGTGTCATATGTATGACATAATTTTTTTTCGTTCGGCCCAAAATGTCACGGATGTGTCTTTTTTTTGTAGTGTGAATTGGTTCCAGATTTGTACGAATCCATGAATAAGTACAAGTGAGGAATCTAACTAGTTGGGGATGCATAAGTGAATATACTTGCAAGATATGAGATGCAGAAACACAAAGAAGTAGATCTGGAAGTGTAGAAACCACTTTTGGTAGATGTTGACAGATTCAACGGATCAAACATGCGGTAAAAAGTGAGTTTATTTACCGCTCGACGAACTGCTAGACGAGGCAAAGAGGATGCCGAGTAGTCCAATCTCCCGCGCCCTAACTTGGCGGCGGAAGACAGCTACGGCGGCGGCGGGGAAGACGAGGTCCGCCGCCGACGTGAAGACGGCGTCGAAGAGGTCGCGGCAGCTAAGCGCTTCGTCTCCGGTGTCGACAGGGGCTAGCGGTGGCGCTACGGTTTGAGCGAGACGGCGAGGTGGGAGAGGAGATAATGACCGCATGGGTGGAGTATTAATAAGGTGAAGGGCGGCGCAGCGCAATTACGTAGGTGCCCCTGGTGGTTCACATCTGGTAGACACGTGGCATGCTGATATGTCTCCAACGTATCTATAATTTATGAAGTATTCATGTTGTTTTATTATCATTCTTGGATGTTTTACAATCATTTTATAACAACTTTATATCATTTTTTGGGACTAACCTATTGACCCAGTGCCAGTTGCTGTTTTTTGCTTGTTTTTTACATCGCAGGAAATCGATATCGAACGGAGTCCAAACATCGCGAAACTTTTTGTGGATTTTTTATGGACCAGAAGACCACCATAGGGCCAGTTCAGCACCTGGGGGGTGCCCCGAGAGGGGCACAACCCACCAGGGCGCGCCTGGGGGGCCAAGCACGCCCAGGTGGGTTGTGCCCACCTCGGTGGCCTCCCGCACCCCCTCTTTACCCTATAAATTCTCAAATATTCCGAAAACCCTTGGGGTTAACCTAGATAAGAATTTCCGCTGCCGCAAGGCTCTGTATCTACCAAAAACCAATCTAGACCCTTTCCGGCACCCTGCCGGAGGGGGGAATCAACTCCGGTGGCCACCACGATGAGGAGGGAGTAGTCCACCCTCGGGGCTGCGGGTTTGTACCAGTAGCTATGTGTTTAATCTCCCTCTCTCGTGTTCTTGAGATGTCACGATCTTGATGTATGGCGGGCTTTCTTAATATAGTGGGATCATATGGTGTTTTCCCGCCTCTATCTTGTTGTGATTAATTGAGTTTTTCACTTGGAGATTTTGTTGTTATCGGATTGAATACTTTTATGGATTTGAGAACACTTGATATATGTCTTGCAATTGAATACTCGTGCTGACAATGGGGTATCGTATTGATTCACTTGATATATGTTTTGGCACTCAACTCGCGGATCCCCGAGGTGACATTGGGGTAATCTATGCTTAGGGGTTGATGCACGTTCTTGTCTTTGTTTCTCCGATAGAAATCTTGGGGCACTCTTTGAAGTTCTTTGTGTTGGATTGAGTACTATGAATATGAATTTGCTTTGGTGTTATTTTAGTACGAACTCTAGGATAGATCGAACAGAAAGAATATCTTTGTGTTATTTTAGTACGAACTCTTGAATAGATCGAACGGTAAGAATAGCTTTGAGGTGGTTTCGTACCCTACAAACAATTTGTTCTTATGTTCTCCGCTAGATAGGAACTTTGGAGTGATTCTTCATCGCACTTTGAGGGGTGGTTATATGATCCAATTATATTAGCATTGTTGAGAGGTTGCACTAGCGAAAGTCCTAGGCCTCATTTTCAAGCATTGCAATACCGTTTTTGTGCCCGTTTACTATTTTCTACCTTGTTGTTTTTATTTATTCAGATTATAAAAATATATTTCTACCATCAATATTACACTTTTATCATCATCTCTTCGCCGAACTAGTGCACCTATACAATTTTCCATTGTATTGGGTGTGTTGGGGACACAAGAGATTTCTTGTATTTGGTTGCAGGGTCGTTTGAGAGAGACCATCTTCATCCTACACCTCTCACGGATTGATAAACCTTAGGTCATCCACTTGTGGGAAAATTGCTATTGTCCTACAGAACTCTGCACTTGGAGGCCCAACACGTGTCTACAAGAATAAAGTTGCATAATAGACATCAACTCTTTTTTGGCGCCTTGCCGGGGAGGTGAGTGCTTCAAGGTATATCTTTAGATCTTGCAATTGAATCTTTTAGTTTCTTGTTTTATCACTAGTTTGGTTTATAAAAGAAAACTACAAAAAATGGAATTAAGGTTGCATCATATTATTGATCATCTTTACAATATCTTTCTTGAAAATGATGGATCGGAAAATTGTGCTCAACTGCTAGAAGAAGAAGTCGATAAAATGTTTGGCACGAAATATTTGAATGATGAACATGATTGCAATGTTGTTAGTATGAATTCTTTTAATATCCATGATGCTAATGATATGCAAAGCTACAAGCTTGGGGATGTTATATTTGATGAAGATGATATTTTTAGTCCCCCAAGTTTTGATGAGAAAATTTGTTATGATGATTGCATGCCTCCTACTTATGATGATTATATTGATGAAAGTGGATTTGGAGAGTTCATGACTTTATTTTATGATGAATCCACCATTTTGGAAGAGGATGCAATCGATTATGAAAACAAAGTTCCTATATATGATGATTATGGTGATGACATGTATGCTATAAAGAATAATGATAACCATGAAACTTGTTATCATGATTTTAATTTTCACTCACATGATAGTTATTTTGTTGAGTTTGCCCCCACCACTATTCATGAGAATAAATTTGCTTATGTGGAGAGTAGAAAAATTTCAATGCTTTTGTGTCATGAAAAGAATGCTTTATGTGATGGTTATATTGTTGAATTTCGTCATGATGCTACTGAAAATTATTATGAGGGAGGAACTTATGCTTGTAGGAATTGCAATAATATCAAGTTTCCTCTCTATGTGTTGAAAATCTTGAAGTTATGTTTGTTTTGCCTTCCTATGCTAGTTGATTCTTGCTCCCAAAAGTTATTTGCTCACAAAATCCCTATGCATAGGAAGTGGGTTAGACTTAAATGTGCTTGCCATGTGCTTCATGATGCTCTTGTTATGTTTCAATTTTTATGTTTTATGCGAGCATCATTGAAATCATCATGCCTAGCTAAAAGGCATTAAAGAAAAGCGCTTGTTGGGAGACAACCCAACATTTTTACCTACTGTTTTTGTGTGTTCACATGGTTATGCTACTGTAGTAATTATGTTTTATTGCTTTTATTCCAATAAAGTGCCAAGTAAAGCCTTTGGGATAGTGTGGATGATAGTTGACTTGATTCTGTGCAAAAACAGAAACTTTTGCGGCTAGTGCAGACATTCCTATCTTTTAATGGAACGTGGAAATTTTTTGAAATTTTTACAGTTGATGGGTATAAAAATTGACTATGTTGTCCTAATGTTTAAGAATTTTTGGAGTTACAGAAGTATGACCTTAATTTAGGTCTTTACGTACTGTTCTATTTTTGACAGATTCTATTTTCAATGCATAGTTTGCTTGTTTTCTAGTTTCTATGGCTTGTATTGCTCAATATAAATTGTAGAAATGATTGGGTACAGTAGGAATTGTATGAGAAAAATTATGAATCTTGTTTTTGACAGTACCAAAGTGAATGGTTTGTCTTTATCATACTAACCCATCTCACGAAGTTCTGTTAAGTTTTGTGTCATTGAAGTTTTCAAGTTTTGGGTGAGATATTGATATGAGGAGGATAAGGAGTGACAAGACCCTAAGCTTGGGGATGCCCAAGGCACCCCAAGTTAATATCCAAGGAAGATCCAAGCAACTAAGCTTGGGGATGCCCCGGAAGGCATCCCCTCTTTCCTCTCCAACATTATCAGTAACCTCACTTGGAGTTATGTTTTCATTCGTCACATGATATGAGTTTTACTTGGAGCATTAATTTATTTTGTTAGGATTTTCTTGTTGTTATTTAGAATAATGTTTTGCATCTTTTATTTCAATAAAAGTGTCAAGGATAGCCTTTACCATGCTTATTTTGCAAGTCTACATGTTGCTGTTTGAAAACAGAAAGTTTACCGCTGTTGCAAAAATTCCCTAGAAAAATCAGAATGTGATAAAATGTTCAAACTTTTTGCACAATAAGCTCTGATAAATTTTCTACAGTGTTTTAAATTTTCAGAATTGTTTGAGTTGAATAAGTGTTGATGCTGTTGCATTCTTTACAGACTGTACTATTTTGGCAGATTGCTGTCATGTTTGCATATGTTTGCTTGTTTAATTATTCTATTTGAGGATATGAGTGTTAAATATGCAGAGGCATTTAGTAGGCAATGTTGAATAATAATTTTAAGTGATTTTCTACAGTAGAGAATGATAAGGTTTTTGCATTGGTTTATACTAACTTATGTCATGAGTCCTTGTTGAGTTTTGTGTGGATGAAACTTTTGAGATATAGGAAAACCGCGATATGAGAAGAATTAAGGAGACGCAAAAGCTCAAGCTTGGGGATGCCCAAAGCACCCCAAGATAATATTTCAAGAAGTCTCAAGCATCTAAGCTTGGGGATGCCCCGGTAGGCATCCCACCTTTCTTCTTCAACAATTATCGGTTAGTATCGGTGGAGCCTAAGTTTTTGCTTCTTCACATGAGTTGTGCTATTCTTAGAATGTCATTTTATTTTGTTTTTGCTTGTTGTTTTAATAAAATACTTATATCTGAAAGTTTTTAAATAAAATAGAGTTCTCAAATAGTTGCCAGGGAGGCTAAGTAAGCGGCATTCACATCCCGTCAACGAATCTCTTTTATATGGAATTGCTCATGATCTTCACTTATATCTTTTTGGAGTAGCTTGTCATTTACTCTTGTGCTTCACTTATATCCTATGAGTAAATTGTTGAATAAATTGAATATCATGAAGTTGAAATCATATCATACCTAGTGGTAGCTTCACATTGGGTTTAGAAAGTGAATCTTTTGAGGCTTGACAGTCACAATATTGGTCATACAAGCAATTCATGAATAATTAGTATAAGGAAGATAACTTTCACATGCAAATACACTATCTTGGAAATCTTTTGTGATTGTGAGCCCCCATCAAAATATTATATGCCAAAATTGTTGACGTTGGACAAGGAAGACAACGTAATGATTTATGTTTGTTCATATTCACATAGAAGTTATATTGTCATAGATCCTTCAACATGTGGTGCTTGCCCACCATCTTTGCTAGCCAAAAATTCCGCACCAAGTAGAGATACTACTTGTGCATCCAAAAACCCTTAAACCCAAATCCTATTTTCAAGAGTCCATCATACCTACCTAAGGACTGAATAAGATCCTTCAAGTAAGTTGTCATCGGTGCAATAAGGCAATAAAAATTGCTTCTAAAAGTGTTAGATCATTTAGTGTAAGAGAAAATTGAGCGTCGTACGAACTTGTGATGGCAAAGAATAAAAGCGACAGACTGCATAATAAAGGTTGCTATCATAAGGGGCAATATAAGGTGATGTTCTTTTGCACTATGGGGTTGAGCATACAAACAAATAAGCGCATGGAAACCTATGCTTCCCTCTGCGAAGGGCCTATCTTTTACATTTCAGTATTTACTTTTATGCAAAGAGTCAAAGTTTTTCTCTCTATTACTTTTTATTTTTGTCTTTTGGCAAGCATAATTTGGTGAGGAAAGATCTAGGCACATATGTCTAGTTGAATATGGGTAGCATGAGTTATTATTGTTGACATCACCCTTGAGGTGAATACATTGGGAGGCAAAACAATAAGCCACTATCTTTCTTTGTGTCTGGTTGAAACATTTTGCTCATGTGTACGCGGTGAGTGTTAGCAATCATAGAAGACTATAAGATGGTTGAGTATGTGGAGTTCTTACTTAAACTCCATTGAATAAGTTGAGTTGCAATTGCTTGGTGACTAAGAACATAGGTTGTTGAGTTTCAAGAGAGTTCATTGTTTCAACCTTAACATGTGAATTGGTTGCTACTTTAACATGAGAAATTTTATGAGAAAGAATTGATGTTTTGATGCTAGGACAAGTGATTGAAATTATCATTCATCAAACTTATGCACTTTGCTAGCATTCACACTTCATAAATTATTTCTTTTATCATTTACCTACTCGAGGACGAGTAGGAATTAAGCTTGGGGATGCTGATACGTCTCCAACGTATCTATAATTTATGAAGTATTTATGCTATTTTATTATCATTCTTGGACGTTTAGAATCATTTTATAGCAACTTTATATCATTTTTTGGGACTAACCTATTGACCCAGTGCCCAGTGCCCAGTGCCAGTTGCTGTTCTTTGCTTGTTTTTTACATCGCAGGAAATTGATATCAAACGGAGTCCAAACACCGCGAAACTTTTTGTGGATTTTTATGGACCAGAAGACAACCATTGGGCTAGAGCAGCACCTGGGGGTGCCCTGAGGGGGGCACAACCCACCAGGGCACGCCTAGGGGCCCAGGCGCGCCCAGGTGGGTTGTGCCCACCTCATTGGCCTCCCGCACCCCCTCTTTACCCTATAAATTCTCAAATATTCCGAAAACCCTCGGGGTTAACCTAGATCAGAAGTTCTACCGCCACAAGGCTCTATAGACACCAAAAACCAATCTAGACCCTTTTCGGCACCCTCCTGGAGGGGGGCATCATCTCCGGTGGCCATCTTCATCATCCCGGCGGCCACCACGATGAGGAGGGAGTAGTCCATCCTCGGGGCTGAGGGTTTGTACGAGTAGCTATGTGTTTAATCTCCCTCTCTCGTGTTCTTGAGATATCATGATCTTGATGTATCGCGGGTTTTGTTAATATAGTTGGATCATATGGTGTTTTCCCCTCTCTATCTTGTTGTGATTAATTGAGTTTTGCCCTTTGAGATTTTGTTGTTATCAGATTGAATACTTTTATGGATTTGAGAACACTTGATATATGTCTTGCAATTGAATACTCGGGGTGACAATGGGGTATCGTATTGATTCACTTGATATATGTTTTGGCACTCAACTCGCGGATTCCCGAGGTGGACATTGGGGTAATCTATGCATGGGGGTTGATGCACGTTCTTGTCTTTGTTTCTCCGGTAGAAATCTTGGGGCACTCTTTGAAGTTCTTTGTGTTGGATTGAGTATTATGAGTATGAATTTGCTTTGGTGTTATTTTAGTACGAACTCTAGGATAGATCGAACGGAAAGAATAGCTTTGTGTTATTTTAGTACGAACTCTTGAATAAATCGAACAGAAAGAATAGCTTTGAGGTGGTTTCGTACCCTACAAACAGTTTGTTCTTATGTTCTCCGCTAGATAGGAACTTTGGAGTGATTCTTCATCGCATTTTGAGGGGTGGTTATGTAACGACCCGACCCGAAATCGGTCAAGTCTCTGTGTAGCTGTACCATCCCAAGATCATGCTGGCACACACAGTACATTGATGCAAAGATTCAAAGTTCAATCACACCTGAATTTATTACACGATTCTCATATCGAGTCTTTATTACATCATAATAAATTCGGCCGAAGGCCAACTCATGAGAAATAAACTAAATAAAGCTGCGGAAGCGTAGACGAATAGCGAGTCCATCCGACTCCAAAGGGCAATCGCCAAGCGTGGATCGTAGCCTCACTCCTGGTCGGAAAACTCCTCTGCAACATAAGACGTTGCAGCCGTGTAGGTCAGCATTTTGAATATGCCGGCAAGTCATGAAGAGAGAACAACAATAAAATTACTAATACTATATGCAATTTGGTTGTGGGGCTCTAAGTTTCATTGTTTTGCGAAAAAGCCGGTTTTTCCCTACAACAAGGACTTGTTTGCAATTACTACAAAATTGTTGGTAGTTATTGAGATGGTTCCGCCAACCAATGTCTCGTTCCCAATTATTAAATAACCCCCTCAATTAATTTATTAAGTTCAGTGTTGAGATATCCGAAATACTCCAATTCCAGAGGCTCATTTGTCCGTAACCGGGGACACGGCTAATCGATTAGGTTGTTACTCTGCAGAGGTTTGTGCCCTTTACCCGCAAGAATCGTTCCCTCCTTTAAGTCTTCGCACTGCCTGGTGTTTGAAGACGGGACGAACGAAACAGGGTCTTCCGAAGGGTTCCTCTGGGCCACTGCCGGTGCCCATCCAATCCTACCGTTCTTCTACATCTCGTAGCACCGTCCGGCCAGAGTCACGCCTAGGGTCAACCCAGCCAGAGCCCATAATGGCTTGCGGCTGCACAGGTAAGCTTCCGGTCAATGGGGAATCCATCCGTCTCTTCGTGGCTGGGTGAAGCTTTCCGCAAGATGTCATGGCGCTTCTCCATGCATCCCGGCCATCCGCTGGTTTCTCCAGGGTGCCTGTCAACCGTCCTCCACCCAGTAGTGAATTTTGAAGTCCATCTGGATCTTGACGTTATGGGGTTGTCATCATCTTAACTCTCGCATCTCCCTTATGAATCACTCAACCAACCCCGTCTACGAGCATAGCAAAATAAACTACATCGTCCCGGGCATCGGTAACAAGGGAGAAGGGTTCATCCTACCTCATGATACTACTCAAGAACATAACTTAACAAAATTCTCCTACTGCATGCATGGTGGGGAAGTATAACTCTAATGCAATAAAATCATAGGTATTGTAAAAACATGATCAAATGACTTGCCTGGCTGACGGTCTTCGAAAGCTAGCGACTCGTAATAGCAGGCTTCGCACTCCGGAAATTCTACCGAGTCAAACAATAGCACAAATAAGTATAGCACAATATAACATAACAGCAAGTTGAAGTTAAACACCCACGTACTCAAACCAAAACCAAAGAAAAACTCAGAGAAAGCAACTCAAGGTTTTCATCATATCAAGCAACAACTAAGAAATAGTTTAATACAACTAAAACCTTTCTTAACATAACCTAAGCATTGGTTTTATTAACTAACAGAAGGGAAAACATCATACAAACTAGTAGTAAAAAGAATCACACCAAAAGCTATTATAGAACTCATATTATGCCTAAAACAATGCTAGCAAAGAAAATAAAATAAAAATTATATTCTACTGTAAATAAAAGTTCATCCTCTGTAGCTACAGAAACTAATCTAAAATAAACTATAACATAACAAAAATAAAATTATTTACTAACTAGAACAGTAGGAAAACAGTAGATAGCTAAATAAACAAGAAAAACTTGATTTCGACATAAAACTAATTGTTTATTAAATCTAAAATACCAAAACAAGTTCCTACTGCCAGGCATGGTCAAAACTAAGCAGTAGAAAAAAGAATCACTAAAAAATAATAATCCTAACTCAATTTATGGCAGAAAAACTAATCTGTCTAAATCTAATATAAAACTATTTCTAATAATTTAAACATGTCTAAACCTATTTTCTACAGAAACTACAACAAATTTGCAAACTAACAAAAAAAGAATCAACTAAAAATAATAAATAACCTAAAAGATATAGATTTTTCAAGATTGGAACTATTCTGTTTTAAAACAGAAACGAAAATAAAACGAAAATAAAACTAACGCGCTAACGGGCCGAAACCGCGAGCGTTCTAAAACTAAACAGCGCCTAAGCGTTTAATAATCCAACGCGTCCACGGGCTAACAGAAATAAACCAGTCGGCCGGTCCAACTAAACCACAACATAAAATAAACTGATCTAAACCGAAACTAAAACCGATCTAAACAAATAAACCTAACCCTTCACTACTTCTAATCTACTCAGTAGATTGCAGATCGAACGGTGGAGGGCGGCTCCGGCGACTTACAGTGTGGCGACGACGGCGACGGACAACGGCGGCTCGGGCGTGGACGGCGCGGCTGCTCCGGTGGTCCTGGGCGGCGGCGGCGACGTCGGGGAGATGCGGCGGAGCGTGGCGAGGTCGAGGGTGGTCTCGGTGGAGCTCGGGGACGACTGGAGCGGCGGGGACGAGGCGATGCAGAGCCCGGTGCTCTGCAGCTCCGGCGGGCGGGGAACGAGCTCAGGGGCGACGGCTTCGGGGGCTCCTGGGCAGGTAGATGGTGTCAGGGGGGTGCGCGTGGAAGCGGCGGTTCCGGTGGAGTAGTAGGGAAGGGCAGGGGGTGCTCACCGGCGGCGAAAGTGGCGATGAACCGAGGTGGCGGCGGCGAGATGCGAACGGAGAGGGCGCGAGCTACGGGCGGGGTTGAGCTTAGGGTTTTAGGGGGATCGAGAGAGGAGAGGCATAGGTATTTATAGGACATCAACTTGGAGGAGGGGGCGTCTCGGGATCGTGATCCCGTGGAACTCGGACGCGGCGGCGGCGGCGAACGCGCTCTGGCGCGGCATAGCGTGGGCGAGGGGAAAGAGAGAGGGCGGGCCCCGCGGGTCAGTGAGGGGGAGAGAGAGGGGAGCGAACGGGCGAGCGAGGGCGAGGGGGTTCGGGCATCGGGCGCTGGGGCAGGCCGGCTCGGGCGTCGGCTGGCTCGGCCGGCTGGCTCCTGGGGCTGGGCCGGTTGGCCTGGCCAGCTCGGGGTTTTTTTTTGAATTAGAGGGAAAGAAAAATATAGAAAAAAATATATATTATTTTTATATAGGACATATATATATATCAAAATTCTCAGGGGAAATTAATCCTACAACGTGGACATTTTTTCAGAGGTAAACTCAAACTAAAAAAAACATTTTCTGGTAATCCCAAATAATAATCAAATTTAAATTCAAACTTTTTGGCAATATTTTTCTTCTGACATTTTTGGAGTGTCATGTTTACTCCTCTCATACTTTTGCTCAAGTATTTGTCAGGCATTGTTTGAAATAAATTCAACTGCCAATTTGAATCCAAATTCCAACAAACTCAAAAGCCTCTGAAATAATTCAAATGTCACTCAATTCAAGCAATATGCATAGATGCTTAGCTACAATTGTAAAACATTCCAAATGGGAAATTTGGGATGTTACAGGTTATATGATCCAATTATATTAGCATTGTTGAGAGGTTGCACTAGCGAAAGTACGGACCCTAGGCCTCATTTTCAAGCATTGCAATACCGCTTTTGTGCCCGTTTACTATTTGCTAACTTGCCGTTTTTATTTATTCAGATTATAAAAATATATTTCTACCATCAACATTACACTTTTATCATCCTCTCTTCTCCAAACTAGTGCACCTATACAATTTGCCATTGTATTGGGTGTGTTGGGGACACAAGAGATTTCTTGTATTTGGTTGCAGGGTCGTTTGAGAGAGACCATCATCATTCTACACCTCTCACGGATTCATAAACCTTAGGTCACCCACTTGAGGGAAAATTGCTACTGTCCTACAAAACTCTACGCTTGGAGGCCCAACACATGTCTACAAGAATAAAGTTGCGTAGTAGACATCACATGCATGCAACTTATTGAGAGTTGAGCCATGTTCCCACGCGCGCCTGGTTTGTCGGGTGGTAGTTCCGGCTTCTCCGGTTTTCAGGCAAAAGAGATAAGGCATTAAAAACAGTTTTAAATGTGTGCCTCTGTATCTTCAGCTGACAAGGACACAGTGAAGATATTCGACACGTGTCAACAGAATGCATATGAAGAGACAGAAAGAATTTGAGGAAGAAGCACAGAAAGGGTTAGGGTCCAATCACATTCACTTAGTTCAGAAAATGGTAAATTTGAAGACATAGATATAAGTGAATGTTGTAGAGGACAGAACACACAAATATATATGTAAAAGAAGACCAAATCAACATGGAAGATAAACTATGAAGACAAATCAATGTTGAAGACAAACCAAATATGAAGATAATGCACTCATGACGCCAAATGAAAATCTTCGAGAAAGTTTGGTGGTGGCGTTACCCACCATATAGGAAGTATTAGACCCAGACACGGCGCACAATTATCGTGGCCCTCTGAAGTCAAATTCCACATTAATGTATTCACACTTAGAGGGTAAGTCTTCATGAATTGAAGATATATGTTACTTCGTGTGTTGCACATCTAAGTCATCAACATGCATAAGCGTTAGGATGTGTGTCCATTCATAGGACATTTGAGGATTGTAAGATATTTAGCTCACACCGCAGTTTGCAAAACCTTTTCTCATCCAAGGGCTTTGTGAAGATATCTGCCAATTGCTCTTCAGTGTTGGCGTGAATGATATCAATATCTTCCTTCAACACATGATCCCTGAAAAAATGATGATGAATTTGAATGTGCTTTGTCTTCGTGTGCTGAACTGGATTGTGAGCAATCTTGATGGCGCTCTCATTGTCGCAGTAGAGTGGCACATGCTTCATGTTGATGCCATAGTCCTTGAGAGGTTGCTTCATCCACAGAAGCTGAGCGCAGCAAGATCCAGCAACAATGTATTTAGATTCAGCAGTGGAGAGTGATACACAGTTTTGCTTCTTTGAAGACCAACAGACAAGAGATCGTCCAAGAAAGTGACATGTGCCTGATGTGGACTTGCGATCAACCTTGTCACCAGCATAACCAGCATCTGATAATCCAACTAGATCAAACTCCGATCCCTTTGGATACTATAATCCTAGTGTTAGGGTGTGAGCCAAATATCAAAGAATTCACTTCACTGCTAGGTGATGCGATTCCTTTGATGCCGCTTGGAATCGGGCACACATGCAAACACTAAGCATTATATCAGGCCTAGATGCACATAAGTATAGTAAAGAACCAATCATGGAGCGGTATACCTTTTGATCTAACTCTTTACCATTGTCGTCGGGGCCCAATTGGCCTTTGGTTGGCATTGGCGTCGTGTACCCTTTGCAGTCTTGCATTCGAAACTTCTTCAGGCAATCTTTGAGGTACATCTCTGCTGACGGATTTGAAGACCAAGGAAGAATTTCAGCTCACGCATCATGGACATCTGATATTGCTCTTCCATCATATGCCCAAACTCATCACTGTATCTCTTATCAGTGCAGCCGAAGATAATGTCATCCACATAGATTTGGCATACAAACAATTCACCATCATATGTCTTCGTGAAGAGAGTGGGATCTAGAGAACCAGGTTTGAAGCCTTTGCTTTTTAGGAAGTCTTTGAGTGTGTCATACCAAGCGCGAGGTGCTTGTTTGAGGCCATACAGTGCCTTGTTGAGCTTGTACACCATGTCAGGACGCTTTGGGTCTTCAAAACCAGGTGGTTGTTGAAAGTGCTAGTTATCGACTAGAGGGGGGTGAATAGGCGATTTTTTTGAAAGTCTTCAAAACACGAGGTCTTTGAAGACAAACAGATGAAATGAACCTATTGATATGCAGCGGAAGATAGACTACACTAGACAAGCCATAGTCAAGTAAACAATGTAGTGAAAGTACGAAGACTATCAACAACTAGGTAGTATGGATCAGGATGGAAGACAGTATGAACCCAAACAGGTAATAGTCTTCACACAGTGAAGTCAAACAGATCAGATAGGCAAGCAATGACTTCACGAAGACAAACAGTAAAGCAAAGGGAAGTGGGGGATAGAACCAGTAGCTTGGCAAAGACAAGGATTTGGTAGACCAGTTCCAGTTGTTGTGACAACTGTACGTCTGGTTAGGGAGGCTGAGATTGAACTCAGAAGACCGCATCTTCACCTTATTCCCCTTGAGCTAAGGACACCCAGTCCTCGCCCAATCACTCTGGTAAGTCTTCAAGGTAGACTTCCAAACCTTCACAGACTTCATTCACCGGCGATCCACAATGGCTCTTGGAATCTCAGAACGCGACGCCTAACCGGCTGGAGAATTCACAGTCCTCAAGCGCAACAAGTCTTCATGTTATGCGGACAGAAAGACTCCAGTGATGCTTAACACTCTTTGGCTCTGGGTGTTTTGGGCTTTGTCCTCGCAAGGATCTCTCTCTCAAAGGCTTCGGAGGTGGGTTTCTCTCAAACGACAAGCCGTTCACTAACTCTAAGCAGCCACCAATTTATGGTGTAGGGGGTGGGCTATTTATAGCCAGGAGGCAACCCGACCTGATATGTCTGAAATGACCCTGGGTCACTAAGGAACCGACATGTGTCCAACGGTCGGATTTCAAACACACGCAACAGCTTTACTTGGGCTACAAGCAAAGTTGACTCATCCAGCTCTGGATAAGATTTGCTCTCATTGTCTTCGCTCGAAGACATAGGATTTTGGTTGAGCATCACATCAGTCACTCTGACTTTGTTCACTTGGACCCCACTTAACAGTACGGTGGTTCCTATGACTCAATAAAGAAGAAACGGAAACTACGAAACAACTATGTCTTCCCACTCCATAGTCTTCAAGTGAATGTCTTCACATGTCATAATCTTCATCATGAATGTCTTCACGAACCACCATTGTCTTCAATGTCTTCACACATTTTTAGGGGTCATCTCTGGTAGGTAAACCGGATCAATAAGGGACTACTACCTGTGTTATCTTGCAATTCTCACAAACGCATTAGTCCCTCAACCAAGTTTGTCGTCAATACTCCAAAACCAACTAGGGGTGGCACTAGATGCTCTTACAATCTCCCCCTTTTTGGTGATTGATGACAAACTGGTTGAAGTTTTCAACGGGGATAAAAGTATATGAAAGTTAAAGATCAAAGTCATTGTCTTCATAAGTTGCAAAAGGCTCCCCCTGAAGATGTGCATATAAGTAGTTTGCTTTTGAATGCAAATGCAGATGGCAGGTTTTACTTTGTGGAGATCCTCTTCAACTTACGAAGACAATTCATCATGCATATATAAGAATAACGAAGATACTGACATGCATAATGAGAAATGGGCGTCTGCATAATGACTTCATGTGGAATTTATCATCACATCACAAAGTAGCAGCAAAAGTAGCAGACGACCATCAAGTTTAAGTGTTACAACTCAAGAGCCAAATAGTTTCAAAATGAGAGTTGTAAGAACTTAGCAAAAATAATGCAACCACCCCATATGGACCCGCTTGAAGACTATCAACCTCATATGCTTCTCCCCCTTTTGTCAGGAAGGACCAAAAAGGTTTGGAGACATAGAGGATCTACTCGTTCCTAGTTGGAGAAGATGTTGGAGCAGGGTCGACGTTGGAGTTGGGTGGAGCATACGGGCCTGAAGCAGAATCGTGGTGCAGTGCAGCCAGAGTTGGTGAAGTGGCGTCATCTTCTTCATCGACGACTATCGCAACAACAGTTGCAGCCGAAGACGAATGTTCAGAATCTTCAATTGAGGGTGTGCGATGCCAACTTGCAGATTGCAGAGGCCTGGAGTCAAACTTGAAGCTCTCGGAGAAGCCATCTTCGCGAAGATCACCTTCAGAGCAGAGCAATGTGAGGCTCTTCCAGGATCGCCGACAGGTTTCATGTGCAACGAATGAGTTCTTGGTGGCCAAGTTGCGAATGCGAGTAACATCCACCAAGAGACTCTGCATTTGACCCTTTAGCCAGTCATGATGCCTATCCTACTTTTGATGGAGAGAAACCAGAAGCTCATGGTCGTTGAGGACACGGGGACGCTTCTGGGGCCTTTGAGCAATGGTGCTGGCAGTGGCTTCAGTATTGGCATGATGCGGCAGACGCAAGTTGCCAGCAGGAGGATAAGTAGGAGTAGCAGAGTTTGGCACATGAATCCCTTCAATAGGCTGCATGAAGCTTTGGAATTCTACATTTTGAAGATGGAGTGGCTTCTTTGCAGGCTCAGGGTAGATGGCTTCAATGGACATATCAACATCAGGCATAAATACAATATGGTTGCGCGTTGAAGGTTGATAGTTGATGGTTGAATGAAGCTTGATCAAACGCATCACCCATGGAGCATAAAATTTCAGTCCAAAAAGATCAATTCCAGAGGCTACAAGCTGTTGGATGAAGAAATCCTGTGTGTTGAATCTGATGCCATTGATGATATAGAACACCAATGTCTTCATGGCGCCTTCGAGTTTAGCTTCAGAGGAATTGCCTTTGATTGGCCAGGGAGTACGCCCCAGAATGTGATAAACTGTGCGCGGCAAGTACTCAAGGTCTTTAACAAAGAATTCCTTGGGGTATTCGGCGTCATGGGGCAATGGCTTCATCATGCTCAACATCTGGCTCATGTTGGGCTCTGGCTTCTGGAATATGCTCTGCAGTTCGTTCTGATGAAGTTGGCAACCAGGTTCATACAACTCACCTGGAGTGGGCAGGGAAGTAAGCTCGATGATGTCCTGAGCTTTGGCTTCATGATGAATGTCGCCTGTCATCCACTCAAGGATCCAAGTCTTCAGATCCCTGTTGTAGCCTCGAATGTGCAGTGTAGCATAAAACTGTAGTAGAAGTTCTTCATTCCAGTGCTCCTTATCAGTCACAAACGGCAGCAACCCAACGTCTCTGAAGCACTCCAGTGCCTCCTCAAGGCATGGCAGCCCAGCCATAGCATCATAATCCAGACGCTTATGAGGAAAAATTTGGTCCTGGTTGTATAAGATGCATGAGTAGTAGCTTCACTGCTGATGGCTCCAAAACCTGTCAGAGGAGATCTTGGGCTTCGTGTACGGGTTCTTGGCGCTGTCAAAGAAGTTGTTGTGCTCTCTGAAGCTGAGCACACTGAAAGAGCCCTGAGTTGTTGCAGCACTGGGAAGCCTTGGCAATCTTGGCTTTGGCTTCTGAACCTGAGGCCTCTTCTCCATGTGATAGTCATATTGAGGGCCGAGAGCAGTGGGTGGAACCATGATAGGCCATCTGACAGTTACCAACTCACCATGATTGAACGCGTGTTCCATAGTATGAGGCCTTGGTGGAGGAACGGCGTCATCAGAAGTGATTTGCTGCACAATGGTGTTAGTAGCAGCATTGGCTTTGGGCTCCACATTGTCTTCAGCCATGACTGTGTCATTGGCTTCAGTAGTGTTGGTGGTTGTAGCCTTACTGTTTTCAACCTCCATCTCTTCAACAACTGGAGGGTCGGGCACGATCACATTCTCTTCGGGTTGGACTGGATCACTGGCAGGGGGAGTAGCTTCTCTCTCTCTTTCTTTATCTTCTTCTTTATCTTCATCGGCTAATGCAGCCGAAATGTCTTCAGCAACTTTAGCTTCAGACTCAGAAGCAGACACAGAAGGGATGGCTTCAGGGAACACTTGATGTGCTACTGAGCTGGTGTGTTGCACATCCTCTTCTGGAATGCTTGACATGGAGACTTGGGGCCTGAGGCCTTTGTGAAGCCTGCGGAATGTTGGCGACGCCTTTGGAGAGGGAGTGGTCTGTTCCATGTAATCATCATCATGCACCGGAGTGGTGACTTGAGCTGGTGGAGTACGGGGGATCTCATCTTGCAGTGGGGTTTCTTGGTGTTGCTCTACCCATGAATCATCTTGAGCAACTGGCGTCAAGGGACGACCAATGCTAATGAGTTCACTGCTCGTGGGAGCAAGCGATGATAATGTATTGGGTTCAAGCTAAGGAAGGACTTCATAATCATTCACATTGTCTTCACGACCAATGTCTTCAACTGCGTTGGGGTCAACAGCTGGAATCTCTTCACTTTCTGGAGCCTGTGTGGAAGCAGGCTCATGAATCACCAAGCGGCGCTCGCGGTTGGAAGAGGCGGGGAGAGAAATAGAGATTGGTTCAATGTTGAGGGGCTCTGGGGCAGCAACACGCTCTTTTCTTGAAGACATTGAAGCCTTTGTCTTCAATTTCTTCTTAGAGGGAGCATCATTAGAGGTGTGTTTGAGCTTCCTCTTCCTGGCTTTGGCTTGCCTTGTCTTCTTCTGCTCAAAAGCTGCTGATGGGACCTTTGGCTTCGAGCCAGTCATGCTGGCAAGGAAGACAATGCTTGGCTGGCCCTGCCTTGAAGATTTTGGTTCAGCTTCAGCGGACTTCTAGTTTTTCTTGGCAACCATCTTGGGGTCAATGCCAGGACGCCCAAGAGCCTTTCTCTTCTCAGCTTCATTGTGCGCTTGCACACACTTCTGCGCATAGTAGTTCATGTGCTCGCGTGAGCCTTTGGCTTCTTCACGCTTCTTGTTGAACTCTGCCTGGAGGTCATTCATCATCTTCTTCAATATTTGCACATCAGCAACACTGAGCTTAGCCATGTGCTTCTTGAAATGTGCCTTCTCATAGTCTATCTTGTTCTTGAGCTCAACAATTTTCTGAGCCAAGGCAAGTTCATTGGCAATGGCTCCGTGAAATGTGACGCTGATGCCCACAGGCAGCTGCAGATCATCAATGTTGATGCTTTGGTCCTCAAACTATTCATCAATGAAGTTGTTCAATATACCAGCATCAAATAGAGGCGGATCATGGAAGATCTCAGCCTCTTGCTTGCTCTTGATCAACATTTCCAGAGCTTCATCTCCAAGATCTTCATCACTTGAGAGATCGATGGTATTGTCTTCATTGCGCAGAATGGCAGCAAGAGTCAGGTCATGCCCAGAAATCTTCTTGGGCTTCTTGGTCTTCTTGGAGAAATGAGACAAGTCTTCAGACTACACACTTGGTTCAGGAGGTGCAGTCGTCAATGGCTTCACAGTCGAAGCTTCTTGGTCTTCTTGGAGAAACGAGACAAGTCTTCAGACTACACACTTTTGACTTCTTCTTTTGCTTTGGGGGTGCAGGAGCATCTTCAGAGTCTGCATCATCAGCAGATTGTTCTACCGTGGCCCTCTGAGCAGCAATATGGGAGAGGAGCCCATCGATGCTATTGAAGGGGCCGATGACATTTGGATTGGCATCACGTGTGCCATCCGTCCTTGGAGCAGACGCGCCAGGGTTTGAAGTTGAGCTCGAAAGCCTTCTTGTTCTTGGCAGCAGACTCCTTTGCAAACTGAAAGTTGCGCTTGAAGAGATTGTTGTCACGACACCATCGAAGAGATGATGGGTCAGCATTTTCTGGCTGAGGTCCTCGGGCCATGCATGGATAGAAGCCTTGGGCAATAGCTTTAGGCTTCGTCTTGGGTTGCAGATTCTTGTAAAGAATATCGCCCCACGGGGGCTTGATAGCATTCTTTTCAGCATACTCAGGAGTGACGATGTTATACTTGAACCACTGTTCAGCCCAATATCTTTGGATCCATTGTATTCTGGTCTTGCGCTGATTGTAACTTCCCTCAGGATCAGACTTGTAAAGTTCAAATAGATCGGGAGGCAGATCCAGAGCAGTATTTCCATGGCGCTGCCTGCCACCTTTCCTTGCAGATTTTTCAGTGGCCATAATATTCAGACAGAGAGGCTTCAAGACAGTGAAAGGCTTCCGACGACTTGTCAAACAAGAACTGGCTTCAGGAGATTCAATATGATGCTGTAAGAATTCTGCAAATGAATGCAGACTATGAGAACCAACGGATTCTCCCACGGACATGTACCTGTGACAGCATTAGAGATGCGAGGGAAGGGGAAGAGGTCATATGCATTCTCAGAAGATTTTGAAGATAAATCAGTTTGAAGACATTGACCTCATAGTGTGAAGACATTCACTTATTTGAAGTGAGTTGGTTCCAGATTTGTACGAATCCATGAATAAGTACAAGTGAGGAATCTAACTAGTTATGAAGCATAAGTGAATATACTTTGCAAGATATTCATTCAGAAAGAGAAAGATCCATATTTGGAAGTACAGAAACCACTTCTGGTTGAAGTGGATGGATTTGGCAGATCGAAAAAGCGGTAAAAAGTGAGTTTTATTTACCACTGAAGAACTGCTAGACGGGGCAGAACGGATGCCGAGCAGTCCAATCTCCCGTGCCCTAACTTTGTAGCGGAAGACACTTATGGTGGCGGTGGCGGAGAAGACGAGGTCCACGGCCGGCGTGAGGACGGCGTCGAAGAGGTCGTGGCAGCTAAGCGCTTCGTCTCCGGCATCGATGCGAGCTAGCGGTGGCGCTAGGGTTTGAGCGAGATGGCGAGGTGGAAGAGGAAATAATGACCCCGCGGGTGTGTATTTATAAGGTGAAGGGCTGCGTAGCGCAATTACGCCGGTGTGATAAGTCTCCAACGTATCTATAATTTTTGATTGCTTCATGCTATATTATATTCTGTTTTGGATGATTAATGGGCTTTGTTATACACTTTTATATTATTTCTGGGACCAACCTATTAACCGGAGGCCCAGCCCAAATTGCTGCTTTTTTTGCCTATTTCAGAGTTTCACAGAAAAAGAATATCAAACAGAGTCCAAACGGAATGAAACCTTCGGGAACGTGATTTTCGGAACAAACGTGATCCAGAGGACTTGGAGTCTACGTCAAGAAATCAACCAGGAGAGCAGGAGGCAGGGGGCGCGACTACCCCCTGGGAGCGCCCTCCACCCTCGTGGGGCCCACGTTGCTCCACCGAAGTACTTCTTCCTCCTATATATACCTACGTACCCCCAAACCAACACAAGCATCCACGAAAACCTAATTCCACCGCCGCAACCTTCTGTACCCGTGAGATCCCATCTTGGGGCCTTTTCCGGCGTCCTGCCGGAGGGGGCATTGATCACGGAGGGCTTCTACATCAACACCATAGCCTCTCCGATGATGTGTGAGTAGTTTACCTCAGACCTTCGGGTCCATAGTTATTAGCTAGATGACTTCTTCTCTCTCTTTGGATCTCAATACAAAGTTCTCCATGATTCTCATGGAGATCTATTCGATGTAATCTTCTTTTGCGGTGTGTTTGTTGAGACCGATGAATTGTGGGTTTATGATCAAGTTTATCTATGAACAATATTTGCATCTTCTCTGAATTCTTTTATGTATGATTGGTTATCTTTGCAAGTCTCTTCGAATTATCAGTTTGGTTTGGCCTACTAGATTGATCTTTCTTGCAATGGGAGAAGTGCTTAGCTTTGGGTTCAATCTTGCGGTGTCCTTTCCCAGTGACAGCAGGGGCAGCAAGGCACGTATTGTATTGTTGCCATCGAGGATAACAAGACGGGGTTTATATCTTATTGCATGAGTTTATCCCTCTACATCATGTCATCTTACTTAAAGCATTACTCTGTTCTTTTGAACTTAATACTCTAGATGCATGCTGGATAGCGGTCGAGGTGTGGAGTAATAGTAGTAGATGCAGGCAGGAGTCGGTCTACTTGTCACAGACATGATGCCTATATACATGATCATACCTAGATATTCTCATAACTATGCTCAATTCTATCAATTGCTCAACAGTAATTTGTTCACCCACCGTAGTACTTATGCTCTTGAGAGAAGCCACTAGTGAAACCTATGGCCCCCGGGTATAGTTTCCATCATATTAATCTTCCAACACTTAGCTATTTTTATTGCCTTTTATTTTACTTTGCATCTTTATTATAAAAATACCAAAAATATTATCTTATCATATCTATCAGATCTCACTTTCGTAAGAGACCGTGAAGGGATTGACAACCCCTTTAGTGTGTTGGTTGCGAGGTTTTTATTTGTTTGTGTAGGTGTGAGGGACTTGAGCGTGGCCTCCTACTGGATTGATACCTTGTTCTCAAAAACTGAGGGAAATACTTACGCTACTTTGCTGCATCACCCTTTCCTCTTCAAGGGAAAACCAACGCAGTGCTCAAGAGGTAGCAAGACGGATTTCTGGCGCCGTTGCCGGGGAGGCTTACGTGAAGTCAAGTCAAGATTTGACTCCCGACAACGAGCCATTTCTGGCGCCATTGCCGGGGAGTCTACGCACAAGTCAAGACATACCAAGTACCCATCACAAACTCTTATCCCTCGCATTACATTATTTGCCATTTGCCCCTCGTTTTCCTCTCCCCCACTTCACCCTTGCCGCTTTATTCGCCTTTTCTTCGCCTTCTTCCCGTATGTCTTTTTGTTTGTGTTTCCATGTGCCTCCTATTTGCTTGCATCTTTGCTTGCTAAAAATCTATTGATATGGATCACTTAAAGTGTTCTACTTAGATCATCTTCGATCCTTATGCGCTCGTGCTGAAACCCCAACTAGCCTAGTTGATGGGAAATCTTTAGATGAGCATGCTCATTTTGTGCGTCACCATTTGTCTGAAAAGGGCAGACTCTTATGGAATCAAATAAACAGATTGCTGTGTTATGCTTAGAATCTTTTTGAAATTTGTGATTTCACTTGTTGCTCTAAGAACCCTAAAAACACCTTCCCTACCTATGTGAGTTTAATGATAATGAAATCTTATCTTCTTATGCAAAGGGTGTTTATAGTTACTACGATATCGAACAAATTGAAGAATTTGTTGCTTTTAAGGGTGCTTATGAAGTTGCTTCTTTGATTGAAAAGTATGATATTACTCTCTACGAAACTGAAAATTTTGACATACTTAAATATTGCTATGAAAACTATGCTCATAATGTCTATGTCAAAGAATTTATTGAGAGAATGACCGTTGCTTTGGAAGAAAATAATGATATGCATGAATCTATAGATAATGATGATTCCGATGATTTGATTGAAAAATCCCTTGATGAACATGATGCTTGCTATTCTTGTGGCCATGATGCCAATATTTATGAAGATGAATTTGCTATAGTTCCTTATGTTAAACATGAGATCGTTGCTATTGATGAAAAGCATCATTGCAATGATGTTATTATAAATTCTCTTAATGCCAATTGTGTTAATAATATGCAGAACACTAAGCTTGGGGATGCTAGTTTTACTATGTCTACTACTTGTTGCAATGATCATCATTGGGGTGATTCTTCTTTTGATCTTGAAAAATTTATTTAGGCCCCATGATGATTATGAGATTGATAATAGTGTTTGCAACATTATTGAAAGTGGGTTTCGAAGAGTGTCAACTTTAGATCCCACATATTTGGAGAATGTTCAATATTATGAATTTTTTGATAAAAGTGGGTTTGGAGAGGTCATGACTTTAGCTAATGTTAATCCCACTATTTTGGAAGAGTGTCAACTTTGCATGCATGTGGATCGTGTTGAAAATATTTTATGTGATGGCTATTTTGTTGAATTTGCTTATGATCCCACATGTAATTATTATGAGAGAGGAAAATATGGTTGTAGAAATTTTCATGTTACTAAATTACCTCTCGTTATGTTGAGATTGCTATTGTTTCTTTCCGCTTCCTTGCATAGGCTAGTTTTTGCTTCCTATGATAATTTGTTTGCCTATAAGATGCCTATGCATAGGAAGTATGTTAGACTTAGATGTGTTTGTCACGTGTTTCATGATCCTCTCTTTGCGCTTCAATTCTTTTCTTTCATATGAGCATCATTGAAATCTCAACGCCTAGCTAAGGGCGTTAAACGATAGCGCTTGTTTGGAGGCAACCCGATTTTATTTTAGTTTTTTGCTTTTTGCTTCTGTTTAGGAATAAATATTTGATCTAGCCTCTGGTTATATGTGGTTTTATGTTTTAATTAGTGTTTGTGCCAAGTTAAACCTATAGGATCTTCTTGGATGATAGTTATTTGATCTTGCTGAAAATTCCAGAAACTTTCTGTTCACGGAAACAATTGTTAAAAATCATGAGAACATGATAAAATACTGATTCCAATTGCAGTAGATCAATAAACAAATTATCTAGGTTGTCCTATTTTTGTAGATTTTTCTTAGTTCCACAAGTTTGCGTTAGTTACAGATTACTGCAGACTGTTCTGTTTTTGACAGATTCTGTTTTTCACCACCGCAACCTTCTCTACCCGTGAGATCCCATCTTGGGGCCTTTTCCGGGGTCCTGCCGGAGGGGGCATTGATCATGGAGGGCTTCTACATCAACACCATAGCCTCTCCGATGATGTGTGAGTAGTTTACCTCAGACCTTCGGGTCCATAGTTCTTAGCTAGATGGCTTCTTCTTTCTCTTTGGATCTCAATACAAAGTTCTCCATGATTCTCATTTAGATCTACTCGATGTAATCTTCTTTTGCGGTGTGTTTGTTGAGACCGATGAATTGTGGATTTATGATCAAGTTTATCTATGAACAATATTTGAATCTTCTTTGAATTCTTTTATGTATGATTGGTTATCTTTGCAAGTCTCTTCAAATTATCAGTTTGGTTTGGCCTACTAGATTGATCTTTTTTGCAATGGGAGAAGTGCTTAGCTTTGGTTCAATCTTGCGGTGTCCTTTACCAGTGACAGCAGGGGCAGCAAGGCACGTATGTATTGTTGCCATCGAGGATAACAAGATGGGTTTTATATCATATTGCATGAGGTTATCCCTCTACATCATGTCATCTTACTTAAAGCATTACTCTGTTCTTTTGAAATTAATACTCTAGATGCATGCTGGATAGCGGTCGATGTGTGGAGTAATAATAGTAGATGCAGGCATGAGTCGGTCTACTTGTCACGGACGTGATGCCTATATACCTGATCATACCTAGATATTCTCATAACTATGCTCAATTCTATCAATTGCTCAACAGTAATTTGTTCACCCACCGTAATACTTATGCTCTTGAGAGAAGCCACTAGTGAAACCTATGGCCCCCGGGTCTATTTTCCATCATATTAATCTTCCAACACTTAGCTATTTTTATTGCCTTTTATTTTACTTTGCATCTTTATTATAAAAATACCAAAAATATTATCTTATCATATCTATCAGATCTCACTTTCGTAAGTGACCGTGAAGGGATTGACAACCCCTTTATTGCGTTGGTTGCAAGGTTTTTATTTGTTTGTGTAGGTGCGAGGGACTTGAGCGTGGCCTCCTACTGGATTGATACCTTGGTTCTCAAAAACTGAGGGAAATACTTATGCTACTTTGCTGCATCACCCTTTCCTCTTCAAGGGAAAACCAACGCAGTGCTCAAGAGGTAGCAAGGTGCCCCTAGCGGTTCACATCTGATGGACACGTGGCATGCATGCAACTCATTGAGAGTTGTTCCATGTTCCCACGCACGCCTGGTTTGTCAGGTGGTCGTTCCGGCTTCTCCGGTATCCAGGCAAAAGAGATATGGCATTAAAAACAGATTTAAATGTGTGTCTCTCTATCTTCAGCTGACAAGGACGCAGTGAAGACATTCGACACGTGTCAATAGAATGCATACGACTAGATAGATAGAATTTGAGGAAGAAGCACAGAAGGGGTTAGGGTCCGATCACATTCACTTAGTTCAGAAAATGGCTAGTTTGAAGACATAGCTATAAGTGAATGCTATAGACGAGAGAACACACATAGACACAGACACACACACGCGCACACACACACACACACAGATATATATATATATATATATATATATATATATATATATATATATATATATATCATAAAAGACCAAATCAACATTGCGAAGATAAACCTTGAGGACAAATCAATGTTGAAGACAAACCAAATATGAAGATAATGCAACCATGACGCCAATGAAAATCTTCGAGAAAGTTTGGTGGTGGCGTTACCCACCGTATAGGGAGTATTAGACCCAGACACGTCACACAATTATCGTGGCACTCTGAAGTCAAATTCTGAGTTAATGTATTCACACTTAAGAGGGTAAGTCTTCATTAATTGAAGATATACGTTACTTCGTGTGTTGCACATCTAAGTCATCAACATGCATAAGCGTTAGGATGTGTGTCCATTCACAGGACATTCGAGGATTCTAAGATATTTAGCTCACGCCGCAGCTTGCAAAACCTTTTCTCATCCAAGGGCTTTGTGAAGATATCTGCCAATTGCTCTTCAGTGTTGACGTGAATGATATCAATGTCTTCCTTCAACACATGATCTCTGAGAAAATGATGACGGATTTGAATGTGCTTTGTCTTCGAGTGCTGAACTAGGTTGTGAGCAATCATGATGGTGCTTTCATTGTCGCAGTAGAGTGGCACATGCTTCATGTTGATGCCATAGTCCTTGAGAGTTTGCTTCATCCAGAGAAGTTGAGCGCAGCAAGATCCAGCAGCAATGTATTCAGATTCAGCAGTGGAGAGTGATACACAGTTCTGCTTCTTTGAAGACCAACGGATAAGAGATCGTCCAAGAAAGTGAGATGTGCCTGATGTGGACTTGTGATCAACCTTGTCACCATCATAATCAGCATATGAGAATCCAACTGGATCAAACTCTGAGCCCTTTGGATACCATAATCCTAGTGTTGGGGTGTGAGCCAAATATCGAAGAATTCGCTTCACAGCTAAGTGATGCGATTCCTTTGGTGCCGCTTGGAATCTGGCACACATGCAGATGCTAAGCATTATATCAGGCCTAGATGCACATAAGTAGAGTAAAGAACCAATCATGGAGCGGTATACCTTCTGATCGAACTCTTTACCATTGTCGTCGGGGCCCAATTGGCCTTTGGTTGGCATTGGCGTCGTGTACCCTTTGCAGTCTTGCATTCCAAACTTCTTCAGGCAATCTTTGAGGGATTTCTCTTGTGATATGAACATGCCATTTCTCTGCTGAAGGATTTGAAGACCAAGGAAGAACTTCAGCTCACCCATCATGGACATCTGATATTTCTCTTACATCATATGTCCAAACTCATCGTTGTATCTCTTGTCAGTGCAGCCGAAGATAATGTCATCCACATAGATTTGGCATACAAATAGCTCACCATCATATGTCTTCGTGAAGAGAGTGGGATCTAGAGAACCAGGTTTGAAGCCTTTGCTCTTCAGGAAGTCTTTGAGTGTGTCATACCAAGCGCGAGGAGCTTGTTTGAGGCCATACAGTGCCTTGTTGAGCTTGTATACCATGTCAGGATGCTTTGGGTCTTCAAAGCCAGGTGGTTGAGCAACAAACACTTCTTCTTCAATTTTGCCGTTGAGGAAGGCACTCTTTACATCTATTTGGTACAGAAGAATGTTGTTGTGGTTGGCATATGCTAGCAGTATGCGAATGGCTTCAAGCCTAGCCACAGGAGCAAAGGTTTCATCAAAGTCAATCCCTTCAACTTGTGTGTAACCTTGAGCAACGAGACGGGCCTTGTTTCTGACAACTTGACCATGCTCATCTTGTTTGTTGCGATAGATCCATTTGGTGCCGATGATATTGTGCTTGCGAGGATCAGGACGCTTTACTAGCTCCCATACATTGTTTAGCTCAAATTGTTGAAGCTCTTCTTGCATAGCTTGAATCCATTCAGGTTCCATGAAGGCTTCATCAACTTTCTTGGGTTCAGATATAGAGACAAATGCAAAGCGCCCACAGAAATTGGCTAGTTGTGTTGCTCTTGAACGAGTGAGTGGACCAGGTGCATTGATGCTATCGATTATCTTCTCAATCTGGACTTCATTAGCAACGCGAGGATGTACTGGATGAAGATTTTGCCTTTGTTGATCATTGTCTTCGTCTTTAGCATTGGCTCCAGGCTGAGCAGTGTCTTCATGCTAATTAGGTGCGGAAATGATGATTTCCTCTTCAGCATGTTCCTCTGAAGGTATGATTTCTCCAGTACCCATAAGTTTGATAGACTCACTTGGTGTAGCTTCATCTAGCACATTTGGCAGGTGCTCTCTTTGTGAGCCGTTAGTCTCATCAAACCGCACATCCATAGTTTCAACCACTTTGTAGTGAAAGAGGTTGAAGACTTTGTAGGAGTGCGAATCCTTTCCGTAGCCAAGCATAAAACCTTCATGTGCTTTCGGTGTAAATTTTGAAGTGTGATGTGGATCCTTGATCCAGCACCTAGCACCAAAGACTCTGAAATAGCTGACATTTGGCTTCTTACCAGTCAGGAGCTCATATGATGTCTTCTTTAGGAACTTGTGAAGATAAACACGGTTGATGATGTGGCAAGCAGTATCAATGGCTCCAGGCTAGAATTTCCTTGGAGTCTTGTACTCATCAAGCATCGTTCGTGACATCTCAATGAGGGTTCTGTTCTTGCGCTCTACGATGCCATTTTGCTGAGGTGTGTATGGAGCAGAGAACTCATGTGTGATGCCCAATGTATCAAGATAAGTGTCGAGGCCGGTGTTCTTGAATTCTGTGTCGTTGTCACTCCTGATGTGCTTGATCTTGATGCCATAGTTGGTCATGGCACGATTGGCGAATCGTCTGAAGACATCCCACACTTCAGTCTTGTAGAGAATTATGTGCACCCATGTATATCTTGAGTAATCATCAACAATGACGAAGCCATAGAGGCATGTAGTGGTAGTAAGGGTAGAGTAGTGAGTAGGGCCAAATAAGTCCATGTGAAGTAGCTCGAAGGGACGAGTTGTCGTCATGATTGTCTTTGAGGGATGCTTGGCCCTAGTCATCTTTCCGGCTTCACAGGCACAACACAGATGATCCTTCTTGAACTTGACGCCCTCGATGCCAATGACACGCTTTTTCTTCCGGAGAGTGTGCAAGTTCCTCATGCCCGCATGCCCTAGCCTCCGATGCCAGAGCCAGCACTCTAAAGCTTTTGCTAGAAGACATACAACAAGCTGTGGTCCCGCGGAGAAATCTACTATATACATATCGTCTTTTCGATACCCTTCG
This sequence comes from Triticum aestivum, assembly GCF_018294505.1. Taxonomy (NCBI): domain Eukaryota; kingdom Viridiplantae; phylum Streptophyta; class Magnoliopsida; order Poales; family Poaceae; genus Triticum; species Triticum aestivum. The sequence continues at coordinate 169,115,486 of NC_057814.1, read as the reverse complement.
AAGACTAGAGATTTGTCAGATTCCATAAGCACAAGGCAACGATATTTTCCAAATATCACAATCATGTTCAGATCACAAAGCATTGAGACAGACATTAAGTTGAAACCAAGGGATTCAACAAGCATCACTTTATCCATGTGCTGATCCTTTGAGATAGCAACTCTACCTAGGCCCAATACCTTGCTTTTACTAGTGTCAGCAAATGTGATGTGACTTTTGTCAGACGGACGTAGGGTTGAATCCATAAGAAGACTTCGATCACCCGTCATGTGGTTAGTGCATCCACTGTCCATAATCCACTCAGTAGCCTTCGGAGCCGTACCCTATAGTGCAGTTTGGGGGAGAGGCTTCACAAAGAGAAGTGTGAAGCATAAATATTTGACGAACAAGCATACTATCAAAGTTCATATCCTTGTTAGGGTAGATAGGATGATTTTCAAGAAATCCTGGGACGAAATACATAGTAAGACGATTTTGGCACTTTATCTTGCGTCCCACAAGATGCTTTAGATCCCCAGCATTAGTGCCTGAAGCTTTTGATGTCCTGCTGGAGACCTTTCCCTGCAAAAGAGAGTTAACTCTTCTTAACCACCCACATCTTCAGGGGTGGCTTAGAAGCAATGAGTCTAAGTGCAGCATCTGAGAACTTTGGCTTTGGAGCCCTAGCAAATAGCCTTGCAGGAGGTGAATAATACTCGTAAGAATAAGCAGAAAATTTCTTGGTCTTATGAACATAGAGGTTTGATGAAACGCGCTCATATTCATAAGTCTGAGTATGGTTTCCCTGCAAAACATTGGCGTTAGGGTGACCCTGGTGGGTCCTCTGTCGGTATGAAACCTTTGGACCATATGAAGCCTTTGGTCTGGGGTTTGTCTTCTTCCCATGTAGTGTCATGATGACATTCACGGAAAGATTCTCAAGACAACTTTTGGGCACCCAGATCTTCTTCATAGGTGGTCCATTCCTGCAGTTAGTACCAATATACCTGGCAAACACTTCACCATTCTGATTCTTAAATAGCTTATAATTTGCATCAAAGGATTCATCAATGATAATAGGGTTAGCACAAGTGAAGCTAGATAAGGTAGACGGATCCACTAAAGGTCCCTTTGCAGCAACCCATGTGGTTTTGGGGTATTGCTCAGGCTTCCAGTATGAACCATCAACGTTCATTTTCCTCTCGAACCCAACACCCTCTTTCCTAGAGTTTCAGTTCAAAATCTGTTTCTTGAGGACATCACATAGTGTCTGATGCCCTTTGAGGCTTTTGTACATGCCTGTTTCAAGCAAAGTCTTCAACCTAGCATTCTCATCAGCAATAGTAGTGGTATCCTCAGGAGAGGGGTTAGTCACCACATCAGCAGTTGAAGATATTGCAACACTAGCAGCAGTAGAATATTCAGCAACAGAGGCAGCATTATCACGCTCAAGACATTTTAAACAAGGTGGCTCAAAGTCTTCCTGAGCGGAATTGATCTGTTGAGCGCGAAGTGAATCGTTCTCCTTTTGAAGATCTTCATGAGACGCTCTCAGATTCTCAAGTTCTTGCTTCCTTTGAAGATAATCATATGAAAACTTCTCATGAGTAGCTGAGAGAGTTTCATGACGACTTTCAAGTTCCTCGTACTTAACATGAAGATTTTTTATGTCTTCAATTAAGGACTGAGTTTGATTCATTTCTGCGTCCAACAGGTCATCGCTTTTGTCTAGCAACTTTTGAATATGCCATAGCAGTTTGTTGTTCGGTTGCAATTTTAGCGAGTGTATATTAGCTAGGTTTGGATTCACATTCGGAGTCATCTTCACTGGATGTTTGAAAGTAAGCATCGCACGAGTTTACGTTGGCACCTCGTTCCATGAAGCAGTAGGTAGGAGCAGAGTTGTCCTCATCATCGGCTTCAGCGTTGGCGACGTGACCATTGTCTTCAGTGTTGAAGATGGACTTGGTGACGAATGTCGAAGCTAGAGTCAGGCTTGCAATGCCTGAGTCAGACTCCTCCTCAGACTCCACCTCTGCCTCCTTAGAAGCAGACTCCTCCTCTGAATCCATCTCCTTGCCAACGAATGCACGAGCCTTGCTAGATGAGCTCTTCTTGTGAGACCAAGATTTTGATGAAGACTTTGAAGAAGACTCTGAGGATTTATTCTTCTTCTTCTTCTTCTTCTTCTTCTTCTAATTCTTCTTCTTATTCTTAGATTCCTTGTCCCATTGAGGGCACTCAGAGATGTAGTGGCCCGACTTCTTGCATTTGTGGCATGTTCTCTTCTTGTGGCCACGAGTGGAAGCCTCGTCATTTTTTGAGCTGGATCTTGAAGACTTTCCGAAGCGATTCTTTTTGGAGAATTTCTGGAACTTCTTCACGAGCATAGCAAGCTCCTTTCCAATGTCTTCAGGATCTCAAAACTGTAGTCAGATTCTTCTTCAGATGAGGAAACAACCTTTGCCTTCAAAGCACGGGTTCGCCATAGTTGGGGGCATAGATATCTCTCTTCTCAGATAGTTGGAACTCGTGTGTGTTGAGTCTCTCAATTATGTCAGATGGATCGAGATCTTTGAAGTCAGGGCACTCTTGTATCATCAGGGCTAGGGTGTGAAATGAGCTGTCAAGTGATCTTAGAAGCTTCTTCACGATTTCATGCTTGGTGATCTCAGTGGCGCCATGGGCGCGAAGCTCATTTGTGATATCAGTGAGGCGATCAAATGTGAGCTGGACATTCTCATTGTCGTTTCTCTTGAAGCAGTTGAAGAGGTTGCGAAGAACATCAATCCTTGAATATCTTTGAGTTGAGACGCCTTCATTGACCTTGGAGAGCCAGTCCCAGACTAGCTTCGCAGTTTCCAGTGCACTCACACGGCCATACTGTCCTTTGGTCAGATGACCAAAGATGATGCTCTTGGCGGTCGAATCCAGTTGAATGAACCTCTTAACATCAGAAGCGGTGACACCTTCACCGACCTTGGGAACGCCTGTCTTGACGACATACCAGAGGTCGACGTCAATGGCTTCAAGATGCATGCGCATCTTATTCTTCCAGTAGGGGTAATCAGTGCCATCGAAGACTGGGCACGCAGCAGACACCTTGATTATCCCTGTAGTCAACATAGCTAAAACTCCAGATGGTTAAACCGAATCACACAGAACAAGGGAGCACCTTGTTCTGATACCAATTGAAAGTGCTAGTTATCGACTAGAGGGGGTGAATAGGCGATTTTTATGAAAGTCTTCAAAACACGAGGTCTTTGAAGACAAATAGATGAAATGAACCTATTGATATGCAGCGGAAGATAGACTACACTAGACAAGCCATAGTCAAGTAAACAATATAGTGAAAGTACGAAGACTATCAGCAGCTAGGTAGTATGGATCAGGATGGAAAACAGTATGAAGCCAAATATGTAACAGTCTTCACACAGTGAAGTCAATCAGATTGGACAGCAAAGCAATGACTTCACGAAGACAAACAGTAAAGTAAAGGGAAGTGGGGGATAGAACCGGTATCTTGGCGAAGACAAGGATTTGGTAGACCAGTTCCAATTGCTGTGACAACTGTATGTATGGTTAGGGAGGCTGAGATTGAACTCAGAAGACCGCGTCTTCACCTTATTCCCCTTGAGCTAAGGACACCCAGTCCTCGCCCAATCATGGTAAGTCTTCAAGGTAGACTTCCAAACCTTCACAGACTTTGTTCACCGGCGATCCACAATGGCTCTTGGATGCTCAGAATGCGACGCCTAACCGGCTGGAGGATTCATAGTCCTCAAGTGTAACAAGTCTTCAGGTCACGCGGATAGAAATACTTTAGTGATGCCTCACACTCTTTGGCTCTGGGTGTTTTGGGCTTTGTCCTCGCAAGGATCTCTCCCTCAAAGGCTTCTGAGGTGGGTTGCTCTCAAATGACAAAAGCCGTGCACTAACTCTGAGCAGCCACCAAATGATGGTGTAGGGGGTGGGCTATTTATAGCCAGGAGGCAACCCGACATGATATGTCTGAAATGACCCTGGGTCACCAAGGAACCGACATGTGTCCAACAGTCGGATTTCAAGCACACGCGACAACTTGGCTTGGGCTACAAGCAAAGCTGACTCATCCAATTCTGGATAAGATTTGCTCTCATAGTCTTCGCTCGAAGACATAGGATTTTGGTTGAGCATCACAGTCATCTGACTTTGTTCACTTGGACCCCACTTAACAGTACGGTGGTTCCTATGACTCAATAAAGAAGAAAAGGAAACTATGAAACAACTATGTCTTGGCACTCCATAGTCTTCAGGTGAATGTCTTCACAGGTCATTATCTTCATCGTGAATGTCTTCACGAACCACCATTGTCTTCAATGTCTTCATACATTTTTAGGGGTCAGCCCTGGTAGGCAAACCGAATCAATGAGGGACTACTACCTGTGTTATCCTGTAATTCTCACAAGCACATTAGTCCCTCAACCAAGTTTGTCATCAATACTCCAAAACCAACTAGGGGAGGCACTAGATGCACTTACAGTGTCGAAAGCCACCGCCACTAGTTTGTAGATTCCTTCTGTGCATTACTTTGCTTTATTCAACGCGAAGTGTTTGACTGCTAGGGACAAAGGCGGTATACTTAGTGCTCATGACTTTGCTATTCTACGCCGTGCACTTCACAATGGTCACACCTTTAACCTAGTAGCTATTATTGCACGCCGTCTGCACCTTAACACTTAGCGAGTCACTTTAATGTTTAGATACACCGCCATGCCTATCGTTTGCCCCGAGTTTATCTAGATCACCAGGCAATGGTGGATCACCAGTTTACTGATGCTGCCAATTCTTTTTACAATATTCGTTACAACTTAGTTTTCAGTGAGAAAACCCTTGATATTATCCCATTGCCTGCACCTGCTTTTTCTGATCGTATTTCCATGAACGGATACACTATCCTACCAGCGGACATTATTGCCTACTGGAACAACCAGGGAGCGGCAGAGGAAGAGCCCCAGGAGTTGGATGCTCAAGTGCCGCCGCCTCAACACTTTCACATGGGACCGGACGGCTACTACGGGTGGTGATTAGCAAGCTAGGCCAAAAGCCTAAGCTTGGGGGAGTACGTATTTCCACCGACATTACATTCATGTTCACACATTTCATTTCAGTTGTCGGTGTCCACACTTTTTCATTGTATTATCCATGTTAGATTTATTTTCTCGCTTTCTTCTTGTGTGTTTGGAAAACTTTCAGAAAATCCAAAAATATTTCTTGCTTATTTTTGGTTTTCTTTCTGGATTAAATTAGTTGTAGTATTAAAAGAAAACCCAAAATGATTTCCCATTTCTTATTTTCCTTATTGGGAGTTTTCCCGTGTAAATAGTTTTTCTTGCTTTTGTTTTTCTTTCTTTTGCTTCCTTTCAAGAAAAACTAAAAACTCCAAAAATATTTCAGTTTGTTTCTCTGAAATTCTTTTCTTTTTATTGAGTCCTACCAAGGGGAAGACCACGATGAAAATGTTGAGTGGCTCTCGTGTGCATTATTGTTGATCTAACAAAGAGCCCATATTATTTTGTCTTCTCCTCTGAATAAATGGCAGATTCCAGCTTAGTCCACGACACTCTTGCACTATTATTATTTTCATATCATTCGGTCGTGCAAGTGAAAGGCAATAATGACGATATTTGATGAAGTGGCCGTGGCAGAGAAAAGCGGGTATGAACTCAACTTGGTTTTGTAAATATGTTTAACTCAATATCCATGATTTAGCATATTATGATTAAACATGTTTGCAATGACAATTAGAGATTATAGTTGCTCATGCATTACTTAAGTATCTAGGAGTGAATAATGATTTATCTTGGGTGTCAACATGCATTAAAATGATGATATGGTATCCTCCTTTGAATGTTTCAAGTGGCTTGACTTGGCACATGTTTACGCATGTAGTTGAATCAAAACCAACATAGCCTCTATGATATTTATGTTCATGGTGTTTATATCCTACTCATGCTAGTACTCAATGTTGATTATTCATAATGCATATTCATGACCGTTTTTGCTCTCTAGCTGGCCGCTTCTGAATCTATTTACTAGCCTTCACCTGTACTAAGCGGTAATACTGCTTGTGCATCAAAATCCTTAGACCAAATTTATTCTAGATGAGTCCACTATATCTACCTATATGCGGTATTACCCTGCCATTCTAAGTAAATTTACATGTGCCACCTCCAAATATTCAAATGAACATATGTTTTGTGTGCCCGGACCGCTCATGGAGCGAGGGAGTGGTCAATATCTTCCATGCTAAGCGGGTTAGTCTCACAATGAGTGTTTATTCACTTGCCCTTGCACGAGAGGGGCTGGTAATAGGGATGCCCAGTCCCGAAATAAAAAATTACAAAGAATTGAACAAAACTCCCCCAGACTGTTGTTGGTATGGGGGGCACCCGAGGATTCGACTAGCCATGGCTTGTGTTTGATGGTGGTGGGGGAGTAAACTTTACTTTTATCGCTTGGGAACCGCCACTAATATGTTTAGCATGGAAGATATTGAAAACTCTTGGTTGTAACATTGACAGGAAGGGTATAGGGATGGCAATGGGTAGGGTATGGGTGCGTACAGCCTTTGTTGGTGTACAAAAGAAGGGGCGCACCTTTGTACCCCTTTACCTGTGCACGGACAGTCGGAGCAGCGCCCACGGCCGCACCGACCGGAACAGGGGAGGTGAACCGAGGTAAAACCGAAGCTCAAGACAGCCAGAGCAACGCCAAGGCCAAGATCACAAAAGAGCAGAGAGACAAAGCAGGTTCCCCCGGCAAGGCCCTTGTCGGGGCGGCTCGTCCAACACCAGCGGAGTGAGCCACCCTCGAGCCCACGGGTTCCAACTCAACCAACCACGTTGGAACTAGGACTCGGGAGGCACCTCCATGGTGGCATGCAGATCTTTGTCAAGACCAAGGAATGTTCAAGATCAGATGAGGACCAGAAGACCGCGACCCTCGGCAGGATCCTTGCCGAGGAAAGCCACAAGACCCCCGGCAAGATCCTTGCCGGGGACGACAGCGCGCCACGACAAGACCCTTGCCGGGCCACCCGGCAAGGCCCCCACCGAGGACGCCAGCAGGGCCACTGCCAGGCCCGCACCAGCCAAGTCTCCACCGCCGTTCGCATGCAGCTGCCAGCCCAACCAGCTGGGCTGGCACCTGCGTGGCAACATGCAGCTCCCAGACCGGATCAGCAAGCGCATGCGTGGCGGCATGCACATCTTCGTGAAGACCTTACCGCCGTGCCACCTTAGCTGCTTGCCTGCCTACATGGCGCCGCATGCAGCGCTGGCCAGGGCGCATGTCGAAATGAGGGGGAGCGGCGACGGACGGGACGGGCCTCGCCCCCGTCCCCGATAAAGCAAGGGGACACCTAAGCGACGCATTAAATGCGTCTTGTCCTGTAATACGAGCGATAAGCTCGTAGCACTGTACGCCTTTCCACCTCCTGTGTGCCACTGTGGCAGCCCCTTTGACTATAAAAGGAGGCCCATGGCGTATTGGAGAAGGATTCGGCTCTCTAGAACTACTCAGCCACCGTAGCTAGTTCAAGGGCTCAAGAACACTCAACACATCTACCAAAGCAGGACTAGGGTTTTACGCATCCTCGCGGCCCGAACCTGGGTAAACGATCCTTGCGCTGATTACTAATCCTGCTCTTCTTGCAACCCTGCACCCCAGCAACCGTAGTAGGGATTCTTGTGATCCCGTAGGTGTCGTTCCACACCGACAACCTTCTTCTGCCCAAACCCATACCCATAGAAACTTTCTATACCCACCCCTTTCAATACCCATGGGCACAAATTGACACCCATGCCCATACCCATCGGGTATCCTATACCCAATTGGTATCTAGTGGATACAACATATAGCATTTAAATTTTAAAGAAGTCGAGAAATGAGTGTAAAATTCATGTGATTATGGGTCTGTCTAGTACCAACGTGACCTCCTCTGATGAGTGGCCAACTACAGGCGACAATGGAGTACGATAAGTGGTTGGTGGAAGCCTGACACAGTGGGAGGCGGTAGTGGGAACAGGGGATCGCTGGTTTAAGAGTTGGACAAGAGTGTGTTGGTGATGACCCGAGATTTCATCGTTTCAAGGAGTCATGTAGGACATAGGAGGAGTGTGAGTTGGTTGTTGCGAGCCTATGAACTATGGTTGGTTTAGGAAAAAAATGGACTGAGAGTTGGGCCATAGGAGTTGGATGTTGACCCCACATGTCATAGGAGTTATTTTCACTTATAAATTTTTTTGGGTATCCATTGGGTTACCCATGGGCGCAATCTTATACCCATGCCCTACCCATATATTTTGCAGGTATGGATACCCATTACCCATGGGTACAAAATCTTGCTAAGTCTTACCCATGCCCGCTGTTTTTGGGTAGGGTACCCGCGGATACCCATACCCATGGGCAAAACTGCCATCCCTAGAAGGGTACACCTCCCAAAATTATATTTATCTCTGATTTAAGCTTCAAGCTCTGGCACCGCTGCAAATCCATGCTTCCCTCTGTGAAGGGCCTATCTATTTACTTTCATCTTATTTTACTTTTATGTTGAGTCATCACCTTCTCAAACAAGCGCCAGTCCTGAGAGCACTATTGTCATCCTCATGCATTATGTATAGTTAATGTTGAATGCATCATGACTGGATCTCTTCTACAATGAATTACAATGTTTAGTCGCTGCTTGAACTTTGGAGGTGCTTTGCATTTATGTTTTGCGGTCTCAGAAAGGGCTAGCGAGATACCACTATTGTCATATTATGTCATGTTTATTTTGACAAAGTTTTGGGCATTTGAGATATCTTATTATTGCTCACTAGTTGATTATGTAGTTGATATGAGTTAATATAATTTCTAAGAGTTATTGTTTGCATGGTTAGTCATGATCCTTGCTGAAAAGCTGGGTGCTATTTAAGCATATATAGGGAAACAAGAACAAAAGAGTTCGTAAAAGTTTTTCTTTATCACTTTCAATTTGTCAACTGAATTGCTTGAGGACAAGCAATGGGTTAAGCTTAGGGGAGTTGATACGTCTCCATCATATCTAACTTTCCTAACTCTTTTGCTCTTGTTCTGGACTCTAATTTGCGTGATTTCAACGAAACTAACCCAGACTAACGATGTTCTCAGCAGAACTACCATAGTGTTGTTTTTTGTGCAGAAATAAAAGTTCTCGGAATCGGACAAAACTTTTTGGAGAATTATTTTGGAATAAATAAAAAATACTAGAATCAAGACCCACTGGAGAGGGGGGCAGCTGCCCACAAGGCACCAGGCCACGCCACCCCCTCTGGCGCGCCTGGTGGGTAGTAGGGCCCACAAGGGTCCGCTGACCCTAACTCCGACGATATAAAATCCTATTTTTCCAAAAAAATAGGAGATGAAGTTTGATCACGTTTTACGATACGGAGCCACCGCCACCTCATTTTCTTCATTGGGAGGCCAGATCTGGAGCCCGTTCCGGGCTCTGAAGAGGGGGATCTTCGGTCTTCGTCACCACCAACCGTCCTCCATCACCAATTTCATGATGCTCACCGCCGGGAGTGAGTAATTCCTTCGTAGGCTTGCTGGTCGGTGAGGAGTTGGATGAGATTCATCATGTAATCGAGTTAGTTTTTTAGGGATTGATCCCTAGTGTCCAGTATGTTCTGAGATTGATGTTGCTATGACTATGCTATGCTTAATGCTTGTCACTAGGGCCCGAGTGCCATGATTTCAGATCTGAACCGTTTATGTTTTCACCATTATATCTATGTCCTAATCCGGTCTTGCAAGTTATATGCACCTACTATGTGTTATGATCCGTAAACCCCAAGGGAACAATAATTGGGATACTTTCCGGTGATGACCGTAGTTTGAGGAGTTCATGTATTCACTATGTGTTAATGGTTTGTTCCTGTTCTCTATTAAAAGGAGGCCTTAATATTGCTTAGTTTCCTAATGGACCCCGCTGCCACGGGAGGGTAGGACAAAAGATGCCATGTAAGTTCTTTTCCATAAGCACGTATGACTATTTACGAAATACATGCCTACATTATATTTATGAACTGGAGCTATAGTTTTGTGTCGCCCTAGGTTATGACTGTTATATGATGAATATTATCCAACGTAATCACCGATCCAATGCCTACGAGTTTTCCACATATTGTTCTTGCTAAGTTATTATTGCTATTGTTACTGTTACTGCTGTCACCGTTACCACTGTTACCATTACTACCACTATCAAACTATCATATTACTGTGGCACTGATCACTTTGCTACAGATATTTAATCTCCAGGTGTGGTTGAATTGACAACTCAACTGCTAATACTTACAAATATTCTTTGTCTTCCCTTGTGTCGAATCTATAAATTTGGGTTGAATACTCTACCCTCGAAAACTATTGCGATCCCCTATACTTGTGGGTTACCACCCCTTAGTTATAACCCCGTCTGTAGCCAATGAGTCGGATGAGGTCTCATTGCTGAAATCGACTATACATCATTAGGATAGATTCCGACTAATTGTTGAACTCAAAGAGCCATTGGTTGGTCAACCGAGAGACCTCGACGGACTCTTTTGATCATACCTACTGGAGGTGAAGGGCGAGCAATATGGAAAACACATGGTGATACCCGTTTTCAATCTCTGTGGGAGAGGATGGCCCGGGCCTGACTGTGGGTGTATCATCAAATTTTGAGTGGTGGTTTGAGACGCCCGGGCTTGATTTGATCAAGTTTACCAGTCAATAATCCTTTATGTGGAACGTCGATCAAACATCTTCCTCGTGAATCAAGTTTGCATAGCCATGCATTCAATTTTTCTTGCGAGAAATCCGACTTGTACCACGGGGGATGTCCTCGGTGCTCCTTGCTCTACATAGGGCGGATTTGTGACGAGTTTCGCTTCACTCAGTTTTCATTGAATGCCCCGGGAATCGAATTGATGTGAGATCTTTGAGCTGACGGAATACTTCCTGCAACTCGAAGGTGGTTCATCAAAAAGTCGTCATTGTGAATCTTTCTAAGTTGTCATGACATTGTATTTTGCATGTTGACAGACCCTTTGACTCGTTTTTGATAGTGGACTCCTCGGCTTTTGTGATACGGCTGACGCTTTGCGTGTTAGTGGTTTCAAATGTTGGCTGCATGGATTCCCGCACGCGTGATTAAAATTTTGACCTCCTTTTTGGACGTGTGTTGCGGGCTTCTGGTGATGGTTCATAGTATTTCCCACTATAATTTTTTTGTTGTATATGTGAATTTTGAGAAACCATGGAAATCCAAATAACATAAACATTAGCATATATAGTAATGAGAGTTAGCATTTAGAAATTATATTGGTGTTGCTGAAGTTTTGGTGCATGGATTTTTTCATAGTGAAGATGATAATCCCATGACTGAGGTGTATAAGGGCACCACTTTGTATGATGAAAATTGATAAAAGTGCCATACGATCAAATTTTCATCCCTTGTTAGAGAACTTTCTACAACTTCAAAACAAAACACCCAATGCAATTCAGGTGCTTTGTCGTGCTCTGTTAAAAATACCACTCTGAGATTTCTTTCTCAGTTAAAGGCATGGTGAGGGAATCATCTTCCCTGTGTAAAATTTTAGGTGTGTTGTAATGTGGTACAATGATGTGCATATGTGGGAGAACATTGTAGTAACACTGAAGGCGTATATTTTTTGAATTGGTCCCCTTTCCATATGAAAGCTGGAGAGTACACCTCTTTTGATGTCCACCAGTCATAAATAACCACTAGTTCAAATTATTTGATGCATCTATATTTAAATGGAATGATATCCTTACTAAGTGTCGGAGCTAAATCCGGCAGATCACTCGGTAGAGTATCCGACCTAGGATACTTGGCGAGATGGTAACAAGGATAAGGGTTTTTACCTAGGTTCGGGATCTCACTATGGAGATAATACCCAATGTCCTGCTCTTTGCTTTATTGCATTGGGGTGTATACAGAGTGCAAAGTACTGAGAGATTCTATTATGTAAGATCTATTCTGCGACGAGGCCGACCCCGGGCTTATATAGCATACTGGGGGTCCTAGGATTTACACAACTAGGCCGGCTACGTCCAAGAAGGTAGAACTATCCACAACCCCGTAGTCTTATCTATACGTCAAGCCCTGTGGAATTGCCATTACATCGCCATGGGTCGTGCAACGTGGCCCTGGACAGAACTGAAGGGGTCCTCAGTTCAGCCCACCAGGTTAGGAACCGACGTCACGAGAGGCCCCTTAGCTGGGAAACAGTCACTAAGTCTACAATCGTGAGTGTTACAAGGAAAAATCTCATCCTCGTCCCACGTGTTGCCTCTAAGGCGACACAGGCGAAAACCAAGATTGAGTGTTGTCAGCCCCCTTGTCGCCCTTCCTCCCATCGCCATTGTTAGAGTAGTCTGCTAGTTAAGAACTCATAGAGGAAGGTGACAAATATTTCTCCTCGTTACATGACGGGGGCTCGCGGTGGGGGAAGCTCGCTCCTCTTCTATTGTGAAACTAGACCATAAAGGCACGCGTTGCTGTGCCCGCTTATTATTGCAAGAATTAATAAATCTAAAAATATAGTAGCAACCATAGGTATTGATCTTAGTTCATTTACATAATCGGCGAGTGGCGGCGATTTGCCTGAATATTTGCTGACAACACATCAAGAACAAACTCCAACATACTTGTTGCTGCATCATATTAAATAATTAATTATAGAGGATCTGAACTCCACCGGCTAAACAAGAGCACTGAGTTTGATCCCAAGTTCACAAGTAATTGGTTGGGTGGAGTTCTAGTATACAGGTAACCTGAAGATTTATTGTCCCTTCCAACGTGTTTGAGTTCAGAATGGAACACATCACTGCAAAAATACCCATCAGGGAGGGGGGAAGGCAGTGCCATGGTGGGAGTGGAGATGTGTTGCACTCCCATCATGGTCGGGGTGGGTGGCGGGGTGGCGCGTTGTGTCCTCCTCCTCTGTTTTCTAGAGCCGTTTGACGCCATGGCCTACTCCTCGTTCCCGTTGCTGCTGACATGCACCCTCTCTAGCATATCATCATCGTAGTCGTGATTCCACACACACACACACACACAAAAGAGTACTCAGTATCAGCACCTATGCAAACCGAGAAAACATGATGAGGAAGAAACCAAAATTTCTGCAAGCAGGGAGGGGAAACATAAATGTCAACCATGGCTGCTCACGAAGCAACAAGAGGAAACATATAGATCAGAGCATAAATAGACTCATGAAGCAGGGAATAGAAGGTGGGCAGTCTAGAAACAACCATCCACTATAACCGGTAGGGGAGAGAATGGAAGGGCAGCGGCAGCACACCTTGTATATGCCATTAATGGCAGGAAGAAACGGCGAAGACTCCACCATCTCCTTCGCCCATGCCCCCGCTCCGCCTGCTTTTTTTCTTTTGAGGGATTACTTTTCTCGTCGAGCCACTTTGTCAGTCGACCTGGATCACAGCAAACTTGATGGCCCAGTTACAATTTTCAGCTCGGATGATGAGAGGAAGCCTAGGTTGCTCTCGAGAGTAGTGACCCAGAGACGTTGGCCCGGTCATGAGTGGCGAACGAAAACGGCCATGGGGATGCAGCGAGTGACCGGCAGATCTGGTGCGTTCGTAGGCTTGATCCAACTGTCAGCGAACCAAAGCGTTGTGGTGGATCAAGCTCGCCCTGTTATATTGTTTCTTAATGGCTTTGGATAATGTGGGTGTTTGCCAGGTAGTGTCTTCATTGGGTGACAGCCGCGCTAGCAATGTTGGGCATATAACCCCACAGTATGACCCGCCTAGTTGGGCTAGGTTATTCAATGGTGGCTGACGAGTAAGACTCAAGATGGGCTATGACGTTCAAGACCTCAAGGCCTGCAGGGCGTCTCATAGAATGGGCCGACTGAAGGAAATATGCCCTAGAGGCAATAATAAAGTTTTTATTTTATATTTCCTTATATCATGATAAATGTTTATTATTCATGCTAGAATTGTATTAACCGGAAACTTGATACATGTGTGAATACATAGACAAAACATCGTGTCCCTAGTAAGCCTCTACTAGACTAGCTCGTTAATCAAAGATGGTTAAGTTTCCTAACGATAGACATGTGTTGTCATTCGATGAACGGTATCACATCATTAGGAGAATGATGTGATGGACAAGACCCATCAGTTAGCTTAGCATAATGATCGTTAAGTTTTATTGTTATTGCTTTCTTCATGACTTATACATATTCCTCTGACTATGAGATTATGCAACTCCTGAATACCGAAGGAACACCTTGTGTGCTATCAAACGTCACAACGTAACTGGGTGATTATAAAGATGCTCTACAGGTGTCTCCGAAGGTGTTTGTTGGGTTGGCATAGATCGAGATTAGGATTTGTCACTCCGTGTATCGGAGAGGTATCTCTGGGCCCTCTCGGTAATGCACGTCACTATAAGCCTTGCAAGAAATGTGACTAATGAGTTAGTCGCGGGATGATGCATTGCGGAACGAGTAAAGAGACTTGCCGGTAACGAGATTGAACTAGGTATGATGATACCGACGATCGAATCTCGGGCAAGTAACATACCGATGACAAAGGGAATAACGTATGTTGTTATGCTGTTTGACCGATAAAGATCTTCGTAGAATATGTAGGAACTAATATGAGCATCAAGGTTCCGCTATTGGTTACTGACCGGAGATGTGTCTCGGTCATGTCTACACAGTTCTCGAACCAGTAGGGTCCGCACGCTTAATGTTCGATGACGATTTGTATTATGAGTTATGTGTTTTGGTGACCGAAGTTTGTACGGAGTCCCGGATGAGATCACGGACATGACGAGGAGTCTCGAAATGGTCGAGAGGTAAAGATTCATATATTGGAAGGTTATATACGGACACCGGAATGGTTCCAAAGAAGTTCGGAGTTTTTTTGGAGTACCGGGAGGTTACCAGAACCCCCCGACAAAGTTAATGGGCCTCATGGGCCATAGTGCAGAGAGGGAGGCAGGCCACAAGAGGTGGTGCGCGCGCCCCTACCCAATCCGAATTGGACAAGGGGTGGGGGCGCGGCCCCCCTTTCCTTCTCCCTCTCCCCCTCTGTCCCCTTTCCCCTCTCCGTTGGAAGGAAGGGGGGGCGAATCCTACTAGGAGTGGAGTCCTAGTAGGACTCCCCCATGGTGCGCCACCCCTAGGGCCGGCCACCTCCTCCCCCCCCCCTCATTTATATACGGGGGCGGGGGGCACCCAAAGGCATATCAATTGTTCTCTTAGTCGTGTGCGGTGCCCCCTCCACAGTTTACTCCTCCGGTCGTAGCGTCGTAGTGCTTAGGCGAAGCCCTGCGCAGATCACATCACCATCATCGTCACAACGCCGTCGTGCTGACGGAACTCTCCCTCGACCCTCTGCTGGATCAAGAGTTCGAGGGACGTCATCGAGCTGAACGTGTTATGAACTCGGAGGTGCCTTACGTTCGGTACTTGGATCGGTTGGATCGTGAAGACGTTCGACTACATCAACCGCGTTAACCTAACGCTTCCGCTTTCAGTCTACGAGGGTACGTGGACACACCCCCCCCCCTCTCATTGCTCTGCATCTCCTAGATAGATCTTGCGTGAGCGTAGGAATTTTTTTTGAAATTGCATGCTGCGTTCCCCAACACCGACTCAGGGCCCAGTACTTGAAGGTGGCGGGGTCGAGGGCTCCAGTTTGACAGCTCCTCCCCATGAGTTGTGGCGGAGTGATAGCCTGGCCCTATAGAGGGTTCGTCCTCGCACGAGTCAGTTGCATGTCGGCCTTTGGACGCTACTGCGGTAGGGTGACACTGGATCTGGCCATTTCGGTCGGCTCCAGCTCATTTTCATGTGCTAATGGCGAGGTTTGTGAATTCGGGGTGGAGATGGTGCCGTTGCCAAGCAGCAGATGCACAGGCTATTGAGTTGGTGGCGCTCGGGTCACTAACTGCGTGGTGTGGAGGGGCGGGTTGCTTCGGGGGAGCACCTACCTGGATTTCTCAGCACCAACTATGAGGCTCTTGCAAGTGTCACTTTCCTCGCTCGGTTTTCGTCCTAGAGCTCCTTTTCTTCATCTACCCCAAGGTCATGTCTTTTAGGCGAAAGCCTAAGACACATGTCTTGGTCGAGCGGCGGCGGCATCTCCTAGTCGCTGCCTCCTTTAGGGTGTGGCCTTGATGGTCCTCAATCTCGTTCGTGCTTTCCTAGAGCAACATGGTTTGGTAGACGACTTTCTGACATGTCCACATGTCTTTGGGCTTTGTTCATTGCTTTGGAGTCGAAGTTGTTGTGGCTGGGTCCGGGCGGCGGAGATGAAGAGCGATGGGTGTCTAGTTGCGAGGATCCTTTCCAGTGTAACCCTGGCATACATTCCCTTTGTCGCTCGCGTTCAGAATCAGTTGTCTTGCCGCTAGTGCGTGTGGTCGGTTGTTTGGCATAGGCCAACGTGGACTTCGGGCGACTGCTCTGGTGTCGACCTCGTAGATTGTTCGATGCAGCAGAGTTGGAGTTCGTTGCTCGGGAGAAGCGATGACGATGACTCTTGCAGGCAACCACAACGGTGGTCATCCTCTCGGTAGTGTGTGGTGTGCATATGGGTAGCGAGAATGGGCGATGGTGCCTAGTATTTTGGGGCATGATGTATCTGTTTTGGTCTATTTTTTCGCTAATTAACAAAACAATTATTTTCTTCTCCGAATGAAAACCCATGTTCGTCCCTTCAGACTTAACGGCGGCGGTGCTTTGTGCCGTTTCCCTACTGGGGGCATCGTCGTGGAGCTCAAGTGCATTCAATTGTGGCGTACTGTCGTCTTCGTGCTCTCCCGTGGTCATGCTCGGTAGCAAGGTCATGGAGTGCACTTGTGTGTTTCTTCCAGTGTGATTTCTGTTGTTTGATTTTTTTTGATCTGCTATGTAAAAGGGCGCTCTCATTATCTTTATATCATTCGGCAGTGTGACTTTATCTAAAAAGCGAAAGAAAGCCTATTTCTTTTCTCATAGCAGTTTGGCAACCGTCTGGCTACCTTATAGCAGTCATTGCCGCCAAATTCCGTGATCCACTGCCCGTACCGTCTGGCTACCCACGTTCTATGCGCCAGGGCGATCATGCACCGTCCTACCCATGAACAAATAGCCTCTGTCAACTTGGTACTGTTCGAGCCACATGCAGATAATTCGGAGATTGTGAGGCCAGTCCGGACCCCGTAGGTGCGGCCATTACGCGATGGACATGAAGAGCATTCAAGCGCGTGGTAATGGTGGCGTCCCTTTCTGCTCCACCGTGCCCCGTACGTACGGTACTCTCTTTTAAGGCTCTCTTTATTTTTTTATTTTTTAATAAGATGTTTTTTTTGCGGGTATTTATTTTTTAAGATGTTATGACTTTTTTTAACACGGTACAGACGTAAACGCTCCTACATACGCGCATACACTCACCCCTATAAACGCATAAACGCACACCTTACCCATATGAGCACCTTCGAGAGACTGAGTCAGCATATCATCTTGCGATTTACGAAGTCACCGTAGGCGCCTCGTCGTCGCCGAAAATCCTAATATAAATCAAGGAATAATGCGAGCACCAGGACTTGTGGGCTGGGATACCACTGTCCCTCTAATCATCCAACCACAGATTGGTTCGCTGAGATGTTATGGCTCTCTTATTGCCTTTTCGTGCAAGGCATGTCCTGTTTGTGTGCACAAGGGGGTTTCACGGGAGCGCTGATAGGCGGGCTTGTTTTGTCAAGATGCCTCAGTACACCGAACCAACCTGTGGTTGAATGGTTAGGTAACTAGTGGTATCTCAGTCCACTAAGGTTCAAGTCTTGATACTCGTATTTTTTCTGGATTTATTTTAGTATTTTCGGTGACGCACGTTCAGCAGGAGAAAACATTTATGTGGACTACGAGGAGCCTACGGTGACGTAAAATCTTAAGATGTTATGTAAGCTAGGTAATAGTGGGCTAGTAGTACGAAGAAATTGTTGACACAGTAGCAACAGTCACGTGCTTGAAAAGGAAAAAGTAGACATGGTACTTACGTCGCGTCAATATTTCACGGTGCACTAAAATGAAGAAGCAACAAACCACCATAGATCAGCTAGCTTTGGAGATTAAGCGCGCGTTTGGTTACCTGTTTTTTTTCCTCTTTGCATACTTGTTCTAGTTGGATGTGATTGCGCAAATTCTGCATGTTAAATTGTTGATTTGTGTTTTTTTTTGCGGGAAAAATTGTTGATTTGTTGCTTGCATCCCTTTTAGTCGGCGGGCTTGTTTCAACATAGACACAAGTTCGATTGTTTGGTTAAATCAAGGACAATTGTGTCGTAATCTTCTCTCCGATGTGGTGAGGTTACTATAGACACACATGGATAGTTAACAACAAAACTAGAGCAAACAGAACAAACTTAGGCATACATAAGTCTTAACCACGCGTAGAAGTTTAACATAGTACGATAAATTTTAAACGTAGGGCACCACAATAATAGAGTCTTAAACCAACAACCAACACGGAACGGGCAACAAGAGCTTTCTAGGCAGTCACGGCGAAGGCGTCGTCGTGCTTCTTGCACTCTCCACGCTGTTGTTCTTGAAGACGATCAACTTCATGGTGTCGGGGGTCAGCAACTTGAAGGTCACCATGTATCTGATCACGATCTGGTGAACGGCGGCGAAGGTGGCCCAACCCTGATCAAGGGTGGCCCTGCTGTCGAGCACCCTGACCATGACCCTCCACAGCCGGTGTTTGTCTTGAGTTTGAACTCCTTAGGGATGGCGGGGAAGTGCTTCACGAACTCCAGAGGCAATGGGAGACTCCCCAGCTTTGGAGCAAGGATAACCTTGTAGAAGTGTCTTGGTACTGACTCCTCATCATAGTATTTGTAGTTCGTCCGCTTGGCGCTTGGGTGATCCTGCACCGACATATCGACCAATGGCGGCACGACCTCCTTGCCCTTCTCCAATGGTGGCACGACCTCCTTGCCCTTGTCGGCCTGCATTATGAACAACACGCAGTTCAAAGGCCAACATTCATTCCTATCGGCCTAATGCTCCTATGTTAACCCACACTACTTACCCAGCACCACACTCTAACCCTCTCTGTTTCACCACCTCTCCCTCGCCATGAACTCCAACCCCAACCCTTTCCTCTAGGGCATTGGATGGAGGGCCTTCTTCTTCGGATGCTCGCTCGGTGACCGCGCGAAGTTCAAGAACACCATGGAAGTGTGCTCGAATTTCAGCGGCATCAAAGACATGCACAAGGAGGCCGACGCTGTGATTAAGAAGGCTACGACGGATAAGCTGAAGACACTAATTCCTGACCCAGACAAGGGTGCAATGTTAGTGGACATCTGCGTTGGGCCACGAATCAGGCAAACTCCAGTGACGCTAGAGAGAGCGCAAGATGGGCCAAGTATAGGGAGTACACGGTGCCACAAGACCAGTGTGCCACAGTGTATTGGACTAGGACGTTGGTCTCGCCGGAGGGCAATAACGACGCGGTGTAGATGGTGGCAGGATGAGGATGAGACTGTGGGCACCACGGTGGTGGAAGAAAAGAAGATGGCTATGCCCCCCGCCGCTCGACACGACTCCAAGGTCGCCACGGCTAGGATTAGGTGCTTCTAAGCAAGTTTTTACCCCAATCCCCACCCCAGATGTAATCAAAAGATGACCGTAAGAACCCTAGAAGCCATCGGTGCAAAACCGATGGACTCGAGGGTTCATCAGTAGTGTTTCCCCTAAACCAATCCCCCACCCCTGATGTGTGTTCCATCCCCTCCCTAACGCTTCAACCCTATCCGCAAATCAAATCAACCACAACTTAGAAACACTAAATCGAATGACAGGGTAAGGGCTTCCCGCCATGACTGATGCGTTGGTCAATCCGATGCTCACCGCCGTCTTGGATCGTCTTGAAGTCGCTCTGGTGGTCGCCCCCGCCGGTGTGAATGGGAAAGAGGGGAGAGAGCGGTGAGGAAGGGGGTGCGGGTAATTTATGATGCGGTTTTGGGAAACAACGCGATGTCTCGAGACCGCATCCAAACGTGCAACCACACACGCCGATGTGCCTAGGGCAGCATCGCTCAGGCCTGGCTATGGGAAAATGGTCGATTTGAGCGTTCCTCTGGATGCCTAGAGCTACTTTAAGTTTCGTGCGGGACAACTTTTAGATGCGAACCGAGCAACCAAACAGGCTGAAAACTGCCTACGCGGGCCTGGCCGGGCCTAATGTAGGTAACTAAATGCATACTAAGGCCCTGATGGATGAGCAAGATTTTATTCCATGGAGCTTCATCATGAACAAAATAGAGTAGCGGATTGTTTGGTACTCCCTCCGTCCCATAATGTAAGACGTTTTTGACATTAGTGTAGTGTCAAAAATCGTCTTACATTATGGGATGGAGGGAGTAAGTTATAGCCGTACTAAATATAGCATTGTTGTTTCCCTACACCGAGGGCCTCATGTATCGAGGATCTCTTGCCTCTTGATTGTAACTCTTTCGTTTTGGAATAAAACTCCTACCCCACAAACACACATGCACGCGCGTGATATGTCTCCAACGTATCAATAATTTGTCAAGTATTTATGCCATGTTTACAATTTTTTATGATTTTGGTGTGCTTTTATATGATTTAATGGAACTAACCCGGACTGATGCTGTTTTTAGCAGAGTGTCGTGGTGTTGTTTTTTGTGAAGAAATAAAAGTTCTCGGATTGGGCCGAAAATTTATGGTAAATTTTTATGGACAAAAAGAAACCCCTGAAGCTTCGAGGAACGACCAGAAGAGCCACGAGGACACGACAGGCTCAAGGGGCACGCCCCCCTAGGGCGCTCCTACCGAGCTTGTCGATTCCTCATGGACCCCCTTGACGTGAAACCGACAACAAAAATCCCTATAAATATAGAAAACTCCAGAAAGAAACCTAGAACTTCCGCTCCGCCGCCGCAAGCCTCTGTTCCAAAGCGATCTCACCCAGATCCCTGTTTCGGCACGATCTTGATATAACCATGGGCTTTGTTAATATAGTCGCATCATATGGTGTTTTCCCCTCTCTTTCTTGTTGTGATGGATTGGGTCTTGCTCTCTGAGGTTTCCTTATGTTGGATTAAATATTGGATTTGAGATCACTCGGTGTATGTCTTGCATGTGGAAACCCGTGGTGACAATGGTATGTTCTGTTGAGTTACTTGATGTATGTTTGTGAATTCAACTTGCGGATTCCTGTGGTGACATTGGGGTAATCTAGGCACATAGGTTGATACATGTTTTCGTCCTATGTTCTCCGATAGAAACTTTGAAGTGATTCTTTGTCGCACATTGAGGGATTGCTATATGATTCAATTATGTTACCCTGTTGAGAGATTGCACTAGTGAAAGTATGAACCCTAGGCCTTGTTTATAAGAATTGTAATACCCTTTGTGCTCCATTTTATCACTTGCTCCTTACTGTTTTATATTTTTAGATTACGAAACATATATCTACTATCCATACTACACTTTTATCACCATCTCTTCGCCGAACTAGTGCACTTATACAATTTACCATTGTATTGGTTGTGTTGGGGATAGAGAAGATTTATTTGATTGCAGGATTATTTGAGAGAGACCATCTTCATCCTACGCCTCCCACAGAGTGATAAACCTTAGGTCATCCACTTGAGAAAAATTTGCTATTGTCCTACAAAACTCTGCACTTGGAGGCCCAACAACGTCTGTAAGATAAAAGTTGTGTAGTAGACATCAACGCACTCACGCTCACACACATCATAGAGCAACTCAAAGGGAGAAAAACACCAGCGAGCATCTTGATCGGCAAATTTGTAGTGTGTTGTTTGGATAACCAAAACTAACTTTCAGTTCTAACAAAAAGCGTTTAATAGATTGTTTTAGGAAAGTAGTATTAGTAATATTTCTATTAAAAAATAAGTATGCTATGTGATTTATAGAGAAATATCTAATTCTCATTTTTCCAAAATCATTTTTTCTTCAAAACTAATATTGAATTATCCTTAAATTTGTTATGATAACCAATGAATTTTTAGTTAAAAAAATCAATTCATGTGCTTGATGGACCTAAGGATCCAATTACTAATGGAGTAGGAGTGAGGAAAATAGTTGTAGATTATTATGAATATCTTTTGTGTTGGGAACCTAGGCCTGGGATGTGTCTCAGGGCAGATTTCTTACTGAGGGAGAGAATAATCCCAAGAGGATAATACACTTCTGGTAACTAAATTTACCGACGAAGAAATTAAGAATACAATTTTTAGCTCTTATTCGGATGGGGCTCCTGATCTAGATGGGCTGCCTTTTTGTTATTTCAAAGTTTTTGGGAGATCATCACAAGGGATCTTATTAATATGTTGTATGGATTGAGGAAGATCTAGGTATCTCCAAACTTAATTTTTCTACGATTACTCTTCTCCCTGAAGAGAACAATGCTAGAAATATGAGGAAATAAGACCTAGTCTACTAAATTGTTCTTTCGATTTTTTTACTAAACTGCTAAATAATAGATTAGCTTTGATAATTAGCATATTAATATCATGTTATCAATCTGACTTTAGGTTTATCTTAGAAAGTGTAGTTACTGCTCATGAATGAAGGAAATATGCCCTAGAGACAATAATAAAGTTATTATTTATTTCCTCATATCATGATAAATGTTTATTATTCATGCTAGAATTGTATTAACCGGAAACATAATACATGTGTGAATACATAGACAAACACAGTGTCACTAGTATGCCTCTACTTGACTAGCTCGTTGATCAAAGATGGTTAAGTTTCCTAGCCATAGACATGAGTTGTCATTTGATTAACGGGATCACATCATTAGGAGAATGATGTGATTGACTTGACCCATTCCGTTAGCTTAGCACTTGATCGTTTAGTTTACTGCTATTGCTTTCTTCATGACTTATACATGTTCCTATGACTATGAGATTATGCAACTCCCGATTACCGGAGGAACACTTTATATGCTACCAAACGTCACAACGTAACTGGGTGATTATAAAGGTGCTCTACAGGTGTCTCCGATGGTACTTGTTGAGTTGACATAGATCGAGATTAGGATTTGTCACTCCGATTGTCGAAGAGGTATCTCTGGGCCCTCTCGGTAAAGCACATCACTATAAGCCTTGCAAGCAATGTGACTAATGAGTTAGTCGCGGGGTGATGCATTACGGAACGAGTAAAGAGACTTGCCGGTAACGAGATTGAGCTAGGTATTGAGATACCGGCGATCGAATCTCGGGCAAGTAACATACCGATAACAAAGGGAACAAAGTATGTTGTTATGCGGTTTGACCGATAAAGATCTTCGTAGAATATGTAGGAACCAATATGAGCATCTAGGTTCTGCTATTGGTTATTGACCGTAGATGTGTCTCGGTCATGTCTACATAGTTCTCGAACCCGTAGGGTCCGCACGCTTAAAGTTCTGTGACATTCGGTATTATGAGTTTATATGTTTTGACGTACCGAAGGTAGTTCGGAGTCCTGGATATGATCACGGACATGACGAGGAGTCTCAAAATGGTTGAGACCTAAAGATTGATATATTGGAAGCCTATATTTGGACGTCGGAAGAGTTCCGGGTGAAATCAGGATTTTACCGGAGTGCCCGAGGGGTTACCGGAACCCCCCGAGGGTTAATGGGCCTTGTTGGGCCCTAGTGGAGAGAGAGAGGGGCCTGCCAGGGCAGGCCACGCGCCCCCTCCCCTTCTGGTCCGAATTGGACAAGGAGGGGGGGCGGCGCCCCCCTTTCCTTCTCCTTCTCCCCGTTCCTTTCCCCTTCCTAGTAGGAGTAGGAAAGAGGGGAGTCCTACTCCTACTAGGAGGAGGACTCCTCCTCCTGGAGCGCCCTACAGGGCCGGCCGGCCTCCCCCCTTGCTCCTTTATATACGGGGGCAAGGGGGCACCCTAGAACACACAAGTTGATCATTGATCTCTCCCAGCCATGTGTGGTGCCCCCTCCACCATAATCCACCTCGGTCATATCGTAGCGGTGCTTAGGCGAAGCCCTGCAACGGTAGCTTCATCAACATCGTCAGCACGCCGTCGTGCTGATGAAACTCTCCCTCGAGCTCTACTGGATCGTGAGATCGCGGGACGTTACCGAGCTGAAGATGTGTTAAACGCGGAGGTGCCGTACGTTCGGTACTGAGGATCGGTCGATCGTGAAGACGTACGGCTACATCAACCGCGTTGTCATAACGCTTCTGCTTAACGGTCTACGAGGGTACGTGGACAACACTCTCCCCTCTCGTTGCTATGCATCACCATGATCTTGCGTGTGCGTAGGAATTTTTTTGAAATTACTACGTTCCCCAACAGTGGTATCAGAGCCTGGTTTTATGCGTAGATGTTATATGCATGAGTAGAATACAAGTGAGTTGTGGGCGATACAAGTCATATTGCTTACCGGCATGTCATACTTTGGTTCGGCGGTATTGTTGGATGAAGCGGCCCGGACCGACATTACGCGTACGCTTACGCGAGACTGGTTCTACTGACGTGCTTTGCACACAGGTGGCTGACGGGTGTCGGTTTCTCCAACTTTAGTTGAACCGAGTGTGGCTACACCCGGTCCTTGAGAATGTTAAAACATCACTAACTTGATGAACTATCGTTGTGGTTTTGATGCGTAGGTAAGAACGGTTCTTGCTCAGCCCGTAGCAGCCACATAAAACTTGCAACAACAAAGTAGAGGACGTCTAACTTGTTTTTGCAGGGCATGTTGTGATGTGATATGGTCAAGACATGATGCTATATTTTATTGTATGAGATGATCATGTTTTGTAACGGAGTTATCGGCAACTGGCAGGAGCCATATAGTTGTCGCTTTATTGTATGCAATGCAATCGCCCTGTAATTGCTTTACTTTATCACTAAGCGGTAGCGATAGTCGTAGAAGCAATAGTTGGCGAGACGACAACGATGCTACGATGGAGATCAAGGTGTCGCGCCGGTGACAATGGTGATCATGACGGTGCTTTGGAGATGGAGATCAAAGGCATAAGATGATGATGGCCATATTATATCACTTATATTGATTGCATGTAATGTTTATCCTTTATGCATCTTATTCTGCTTTGTTTGACGGTAGCATTATAAGATGATATCTCACTAAAATTTCAAGGTAAAAGTGTTCTCCCTAAGTATGCACCGTTGCCAAAGTTTGTCGTGCCGAGACACCACGTGATGATCGGGTGTGATAAGCTCAACGTTCATCTACAACGGGTGTAGGACAGTTTTGCCCACGCAGAATACTCGGGTTAAACTTGACGAGCCTAGCATATGCAGATATGGCCTCGGAACACTGAGACCGAAAGGTCGAGCGTGAATCATATAGTAGATATGATCAACATAGTGATGTTCACCATTGAAAACTACTCCATTTCACGTGATGATCGGTTATGGTTTAGTTGATATGGATCATGTGATCACTTAGATGATTAGAGGGATGTCTATCTAAGTGGGAGTTCTTAAGTAATATGATTAATTGAACTTAAATTTATCATGAACTTAGTACCTGATAGTATCTTGCTTGTCTATGTTGTTGTAGATAGATGGCCCGTGTTGTTGTTCCGTTGAATTTTAATGTGTTCCTTGAGAAAGCAAAGTTGAAAGATGATGGTAGCAATTAAACGGACTGGGTCCGTAACTTGAGGATTATCCTCATTGCTGCACAGAAGAATTACATCCTGGAAGCACCGCTGGGTGCCAGGCCTGCTGTAGATGCAACTGATGACGTTAAGAACGTCTGGCAGAGCAAAGCTGATGACTACTCAATAGTTCAGTGTGCCATGCTTTACGGCTTAGAACCGGGACTTCAACGACGTTTTGAACGTCATGGAGCATATGAGATATTCCAGGAGTTGAAGTTAATATTTCAAGAAAATGCCCGGACTGAGAGATATGAAGTCTCCAATAAGTTCTACAGCTGCAAGATGGAGGAGAATAGTTCTGTCAGTGAACATATACTCAAAATGTCTGGGTATAACAATCACTTGATTCAACTGGGAGTTAATCTTCCGGATGATAGTGTCATTAACAGAATTCTTCAATCACTGCCACCAAGCTACAAGAGCTTCGTGATGAACTATAATATGCAAGGGATGGATAAGACAATTCCCGAGCTCTTCGCAATGCTAAAGGCTGCGGAGGTAG
Source organism: Triticum aestivum (assembly GCF_018294505.1). NCBI lineage: Eukaryota > Viridiplantae > Streptophyta > Magnoliopsida > Poales > Poaceae > Triticum > Triticum aestivum. The sequence goes on along the minus strand of NC_057814.1, from coordinate 169,089,282 downwards.
AAATCAAGAAGGAGCATCAAGTGTTGATGGTCAACAAGACCACCAGTTTCAAGAAAAAGGGTAAAGGGAAGAAGAAGGGGAACTTCAAGAAGAACAGCAAACAAGTTGCTGCTCAGGAGAAGAAACCCAAGTCTAGACCTAAGCCTGAGACTGAGTGCTTCTACTGCAAACAGACTGGTCACTGGAAGCGGAACTGCCCCAAGTATTTGGCGGATAAGAAGGATGGCAAGGTGAACAAAGGTATATGTGATATACATGTTATTGATGTGTACCTTACTAGAGCTCGCAGTAGCACCTGGGTATTTGATACTGGTTCTGTTGCTAATATTTGCAACTCGAAACAGGGACTACGGATTAAGCGAAGACTGGCTAAGGACGAGGTGACGATGCGCGTGGGAAATGGTTCCAAAGTCGATGTGATCGCGGTCGGCACGCTACCTCTACATCTACCTTCGGGATTAGTTTTAGACCTGAAGAATTGTTATTTGGTGCCAGCGTTAAGCATGAACATTATATCTGGATCTTGTTTGATGCGAGACGGTTATTCCTTTAAATCTGAGAATAATGGTTGTTCTATTTATATGAGTAATATCTTTTATGGTCATGCACCCTTGAAGAGTGGTCTATTTGTATTGAATCTCGATAGTAGTGATACACATATACATAATGTTGAAGCCAAAAGATGCAGAGTTGATAATGATAGTGCAACTTATTTGTGGCACTGTCGTTTGGGTCATATTGGTGTAAAGCGCATGAAGAAACTCCATACTGATGGACTTTTGGAATCACTTGGTACTTGCGAACCATGCCTCATGGGCAAGATGACTAAAACACCGTTCTCCGAAACAATGGAGCGAGCAACAGATTTGTTGGAAATCATACATACTGATGTATGTGGTCCGATGAATATTGAGGCTCGCGGCGGGTATCGTTATTTTCTCACCTTCACAGATGATTTGAGAAGATATGGGTATATCTACTTAATGAAACATAAGTCTGAAACATTTGAAAAGTTCAAAGAATTTCAGAGTGAAGTGGAAAATCATCGTAACAAGAAAATAAAGTTTCTACGATCTGATCGTGGAGGAGAATATTTGAGTTACGAGTTTGGTCTACATTTGAAACAATGCGGAATAGTTTCGCAACTCACGCCACCCGGAACACCACAACGTAATGGTGTGTCCGAACGTCGTAATCGTACTTTACTAGATATGGTGCGATCTATGATGTCTCTTACTGATTTACCGCTATCATTTTGGGGTTATGCTTTAGAGACGGCTGCATTCACGTTAAATAGGGCACCATCAAAATCCGTTGAGACGACGCCTTATGAACTGTGGTTTGGCAAGAAACCAAAGTTGTCGTTTCTTAAAGTTTGGGGCTGCGATGCTTATGTGAAAAAGCTTCAACCTGATAAGCTCGAACCCAAATCGGAGAAATGTGTCTTCAGAGGATACCCAAAGGAAACTGTTGGGTACACCTTCTATCACAGATCTGAAGGCAAGACATTTGTTGCTAAAAATGGATCCTTTCTAGAGAAGGAGTTTCTCTCGAAAGAAGTGAGTGGGAGGAAAGTAGAACTTGATGAGGTAACTGTACCTGCTCCCTTATTGGAAAGTAGTTCATCACAGAAACCGATTTCTGTGACACCTACACCAATTAGTGAGGAAGCTAATGATGTTGATCATGAATCCTCAGATCAAGTTACCACCGAACCTCGTAGGTCAACCAGAGTAAGATTCGCACCAGAGGGGTACGGTAATCCTACTCTGGAGGTCATGTTACTTGACCAAGGCGAACCTACGAACTATGAAGAAGTGATGGTGAGCCCAGATTCCGCAAAATGGCTTGAGGCCATGAAATCTGAAATGGGATCCATGTATGAGAACAAAGTGTGGACTTTGGTTGACTTGCCCGATGATCGGCAAGCCATAGAGAATAAATGGATCTTCAAGAAGAAGACTGGCGCTGATGGTACTGTTACTGTCTACAAAGCTCGACTTGTTGCGAAAGGTTTTCGACAAGTTCAAGGAGTTGACTATGATGAGACTTTCTCACCCGTAGCGATGCTTAAGTTTGTCCGAATCATGTTAGCAATTGCTGCATTTTATGATTATGAAATTTGGCAAATGGATGTCAAAACTGCATTCCTGAATGGATTTCTGGAAGAAGAGTTGTATATGATGCAACCGGAAGGTTTTGTCGATCCAAAGGGAGCTAACAAAGTGTGCAAGCTCCAGCGATCCATTTATGGACTGGTGCAAGCCTCTCGGAGTTGGAATAAACGTTTTGATAGTGTGATCAAAGCATATGGTTTTATACAGACTTTTGGAGAAGCCTGTATTTACAAGAAAGTGAGTGGGAGCTCTGTAGCATTTCTAATATTATATGTGGATGACATATTGCTGATTGGAAATGATATAGAATTTCTGGATAGCATAAAAGGATACCTGAATAAGAGTTTTTCAATGAAAGACCTCGGTGAAGCTGCTTATATATTGGGCATCAAGATCTATAGAGATAGATCAAGACGCTTAATTGGACTTTCACAAAGCACATACCTTGATAAAGTTTTGAAGAAGTTCAAAATGGATCAAGCAAAGAAAGGATTCTTGCCTGTGTTACAAGGTGTGAAGTTGAGTCAGACTCAATGCCCGACCACTGCAGAAGATAGAGAGAAAATGAAAAATGTTCCCTATGCTTCAGCCATAGGCTCTATCATGTATGCAATGCTGTGTACCAGACCTGATGTGTGCCTTGCTATTAGCTTAGCAGGGAGGTACCAAAGTAATCCAGGAGTGGATCACTGGACAGCGGTCAAGAACATCCTGAAATACCTGAAAAGGACTAAGGATATGTTTCTCGTTTATGGAGGTGACAAAGAGCTCGTCGTAAATGGTTACGTCGATGCAAGCTTTGACACTGATCCGGACGATTCTAAATCGCAAACCGGATATGTGTTTACATTGAACGGTGGAGCTGTCAGTTGGTGCAGTTCTAAACAAAGCGTCGTGGCGGGATCTACGTGTGAAGCAGAATACAAAGCTGCTTCGGAAGCAGCAAATGAAGGAGTCTGGATGAAGGAGTTCATATCCGATCTAGGTGTCATACCTAGTGCATCGGGTCCAATGAAAATCTTTTGTGACAATACTGGTGCAATTGCCTTGGCAAAGGAATCCAGATTTCACAAGAGAACCAAGCACATCAAGAGACGCTTCAATTCCATCCGGGCTCAAGTCCAGGTGGGAGACATAGAGATTTTCAAGATACATACGGATCTGAATGTTGCAGACCCATTGACTAAGCCTCTTCCACGAGCAAAACATGATCAACACCAAAACTCCATGGGTGTTAGAATCATTACTGTGTAATCCAGATTATTGACTCTAGTGCAAGTGGGAGACTGAAGGAAATATGCCCTAGAAGCAATAATAAAGTTATTATTTATTTCCTCATATCATGATAAATGTTTATTATTCATGCTAGAATTGTATTAACCGGAAACATAATACATGTGTGAATACATAGACAAACACGGGTCACTAGTATGCCTCTACTTGACTAGCTCATTGATCAAAGATGGTTAAGTTTCCTAGCCATAGACATGATTTGTCATTTGATTAACGGGATCACATCATTAGGAGAATGATGTGATTGACTTGACCCATTCCGTTAGCTTAGCACTTGATCGTTTAGTCTACTGCTATTGCTTTCTTCATGACTTATACATGTTCCTATGACTATGAGATTATGCAACTCCCGATTACCGGAGGAACACTTTGTGTGCTACCAAACATCACAATGTAACTGGGTGATTATAAAGGTGCTCTACAGGTGTCTCCGATGGTACTTGTTGAATTGAAATAGATCGAGATTAGGATTTGTCACTCCGATTGTCGAAGAGGTATCTCTGGGCCCTCTCGGTAATGCACATCACTATAAGCCTTGCAAGTAATGTGACTTATGAGTTAGTCACGGGGTGATGCATTACAGAACGAGTAAAGAGACTTGCCGGTAACGAGATTGAGCTAGGTATTGAGATACCGACGATCGAATCTCGGGCAGTAACATACCGATGACAAAGGGAACAAAGTATGTTGTTATGCGGTTTGACCGATAAATATCTTCGTAGAATATGTAGGAACCAATATGAGCATCCAGGTTCCGCTATTGGTTATTGACCGGAGACGTGTCTCGGTCATGTCTACATAGTTCTCGAACCTGTAGGGTCCGCACGCTTAAAGTTCTATGACGATCGGTATTATGAGTTTAGATGTTTTGATGTACCGAAGGTAGTTCGGAGTCCCGGATATGATCATGGACATGACGAGGACTCTCAAAATGGTCGAGACATAAAGATTGATATATTGGAAGCCTATATTTGGACGTCGAAAGTGTTCCGGGTGAAATCAGGATTTTACCGGAGTGCCGGAGGGGTTACCGGAACCCCCCGGGGGTTAATGGGCGTTGTTGGGCCCTAGTGGAGAGAGAGAGAGGGGCCGGCCAGGGCAGGCCGCGCGCCCCCTCCCCCTCTGGTCCGAAATGGACTAGGAGGGGGGGCGCCCCCCTTTCCTTCTCCTTCTCCCCCTTCCTTTCCCCCTCCTAGTAGGAGTAGGAAAGAGGGGAGTTCTACTCCTACTAGGAGGAGGACTCCTCCTCCTAGCGCACCCTACAGGGCCGGCCGGCCTCCCCCTTGCTCCTTTATATACGGGGGCACCCTAAAACACACAAGTTGATCATTGATCTCTCCCAGCCGTGTGCGATGCCCCCTCCACCATAATCCACCTCGGTCATATCGTAGCGGTGCTTAGGCGAAGCCCTGTGATGGTAGCTTCATCAACATCGTCACCACGCCGTCGTGCTGACGAAACTCTCCCTCGAGCTCTACTGCATCGTGAGATTGCGGGATGTCACCGAGCTGAACGTGTGCTGAACGCGGAGGTGTTGTACGTTCGGTACTGAGGATCGGTCGATTGTGAAGATGTACGACTACATCAACCGCATTGTCATAACGCTTCCGCTTAACGGTCTACGAGGGTACGTGGACGACACTCTCCCCTCTCGTTGCTATGCATCACCATGATCTTGTGTGTGCGTAGGAATTTTTTTGAAATTACTACGTTCCCCAACAATGAAGTGGTGCATTACGTAGCTTCTTCTAGGCAGAAAGGATTATTTTCTAAAATGGACTATGAGAAGGCTTATGATAGAGGACAATTATTCATGGAGATCTTCATCACTGCAGCTTGAGGGATCTGGAAGGACAGGAACAACAAACATTTTGGGGGGATTGCACATTACTCCTGGATATCTAGATTTAGTTATTATTTATCTATGATGGTGCATAGGACAAAAGATAGCTTACACCCCTTCTCTTGCTTATGATTCACTTTAGTTTGGTGTTAATCACCTCTCTTGCTGTATTTTTATTTTCTTAGACTTTATTACCTGTCTCACACCCCACCCCTCTTTTAACCCTCCCATGTACATATGTAACTAGTGCTGACTCTGAGCTAATTTAAAGTCAATGGGTTAAAAAAGGCTTATGATAATGTTAAATTATATTTCTTATATGAGGTTTTATCTGTAAGAGGTTTTGGTAAGAAATGGATATGTTGGAACAAAAACATTACCCAACAGGGTCTTTAGGTGTTAAAGTGATGGCGTCCAGAGTGACTTATTTGTCACACGTAAAGTCCTAAGATAGGGAGATGCTTGATGTTTAATATAGTACTTGATGTTTTTGCTAGGATGTTAGTCAAGGGAGGTCAAGCAGGTCTAGTAACTGGGCTTTGCTCTAATTTCGTTCCATGGGGGTCATGTGTTTACAATATGCAAATGAGACCCTCCTTTTCTTATGAAAGGACATGAAAGTTGTTGTTAACATTAAATGTATGTTAACTTGTTTTGAGTCAATTTTTGGTAGGAGTATCAACTATCATAGAAGTGACCTAGTTCTCGTTAATTTTGATGAAGGTGAAATTGATCCTCTCCTTGAAATCTTTCAATGTATTACTGGCAGTTTCCCTATTAAGTATCTAGGATTACCCCTCTACTTTGAGAACCTTCATAGGGAGGATTTGCAATCTTTGCTAGATAAGATGTTAGCTAGGATTGTTGGTTGGAGAGGAAAGCTTCTCTCTCACATTGGAAAAATTACTCTAGTTAGATCTTGTTTAGCTAGCATCCTAATTTATATGTTGCATTTATTTAAATTTCCTAAGTGGGGTATTTCTTTGATTAATTCTAAAGTGTCCAACTGTTTATGAAGTGATAGTGAAGGTAAAGATTAGATACATTTAGCTAATTGATCTTCTATTTGCATGGAGAAAGAGTTTGGGGGCACATAGATCCCTAACCTACAGGATATGAATTTATGTCTCGTTGCATTGGATCCTAGGTTAAAAGATATCTTGAGGGAGAAGGATCTTTATTGAGAAAGGTATTAGATGCTAAATATAATACCAAGTCTCCAATATCATTTGATGTCATGACCCACAACCTTCCCAGTTATGGAAATGAATTATGTGGGCTATGGAAGTGGTTAATATAGGATATAAATGGGTGACTTTGGGAGAATTGTTGGTTTGATAATTCTCCTTTAGCTACCCAATTTTAGGAATTGTATTCATGTCAATGAAAAAGATGAAACCGTTGCTGAGATTTAGGATGGGAAACACCTTAAAGTTTCTTTTAGAAGAACTCTATCTAAGGATCTTATGCTATAGTGGCATGGTGTGTGAATTATTGCTAGGGCAATTTTGTTCAGAGATCTAGATGAATCTTTGTTGTAGCAATACGAGTCTAAACACTTTTACTCGCTAGGTCTTTATATGCATTTGTTAATTTTTGAGGTGTGCAGCTAGTATATCTACCTCACTTTTGGCATATTAAAGTGCCTCCTAAGACCTACTGTTTCCTCTAGCTATTTTCTCAAAATAAAATCAACACATGTCATAATTTGAGGAAACTAGGTCTTGCTAAACCACTATAATGAATATTTTGCTCTGAGATAGAATGTGTGTATTATCTTTTTTTGAATGTATTGTAGCTATAGTAGTGTGGAAAGAATTCAATAGCATTTTTTCAGGTACCATTGTGGATTTCAAATCTTTAGCTAGGTTCTGGTTGTGTGATAAGAAGAATATACATTTAAACCTTGCCTCCTCTACTAGCTGTCAATGCAGATGCAGCGATCTTGAAGGCTACTCTGGCTGCTGCGCCACATTGAAGCTCACTTCCTATCCCTTTGCTTGGCCGCCACACCTATTAAAGTAGTGCTCGAGTGCCATCCACACCGCATCGCTCCGAACTCCTCCTCTCTGCTGCCAGACGCCTCTCCACTTCAAACCTCCGCTTCATACCACTGATCCACCATACCCTAGTCATGGTTCTCCGCACCGGCAAGCGGTGGCAGCTCCGGATCTTGGCGTTGTCGCCGTTGCTCTCCGGGGCCCTCAGTCTCCATGACCGCCAGCTCCTCCGACAAGGAGATCATCATCTCCTACGACAACAAGAAGGACTAGGCGCAGCCGCAACAGCCACCACAAGAGTCGCGCCTCCTCGCAGAGGCTGCGATGACGGAGGAGGAGTACCATCGGCAGCTTGATCTCATGATCGAGAGATCGCTGTGGGACTATGGTTTGGGTCCGTTGTTGCTGCCTGCATCAAGGCGAGTCTCCTTCAGCGCCTCGCTACTGCATCAAGGCGGAGCCGTCATCGTTGCCTGTCTAGCGAGTGAGGCCGAGCCAACGTCCTTCATGCGCAACCGCGGCGTCTAAATTGGATGCTACATGTAGGACGAGCCACCGTCCTCGTCACACAGCCACTACGACCGCATCGACCGGCCAACAGCGCCACTGCGCCGTGCCTGGCGCGACAAGGCCTTCAAGGAGGAGGTGCCACTGGTGATTGTCAAGGCATGTGGCAACCTCCTCCACTACCTCGGTAGCTGCAGAGGTCGCGACTCATCGTCGTCGCGGGCCATCTTGTCAGCCAAGGAGAGGGCGGCGCAACTGGACTGACATAATGCGGTCTGCCGTTCTGTGTTTGCCAAGTCCGATGAGGCGCTGACCTGGGTCCACGAGGACCCCGACCTCATGGAGGCCTGGGCCTGCAACCGCCGCTCACCATTGAGAAGATGGTCGCGCGCTGCCGCCACCATCTCGATGGGGTACTCGCCAAGATCGGCGAGAAGTGGTCGCTCAACTACACTTTCACTGCCGACGGTAGGGCCAGGGCCACCGTGAGGGCACCATGGCCGTGGTTGGTATTAGCCAAGGGGGCCTTTCCCACGGCGTAGGAGGAGGCGGAGCAGCACTTCCGCGAACGCCAGGCGGCGGCCGAGCAGGGCTGCCCCCCCCCCCCCCCCCCCCGCCCGCATCATTCGGCCGTTGGAAGGACGACACCGCCACCACCATCGCTGCCTTTGCGGATGGCACGAACTATGATGGTGGTGTGACTGGCTAGGGCGGCCACACGGACGAAATCATCGTCCGCTATAAGATGGCCTAGTTTTTTTTTCTAGTTTTGGGTTGAACGGACAAAATATCATTTGTTTTATTGAAATTATGTCAGAACTTATGTGAATTCCGTCCTGTTTGCATGAAATTCATCCCGCTTACTTAAATGTAGTTTGAAATGTATGCATGCATGATTGGATGGGCATCTTCCAAACACGTCTGCGGACAAATACAATGTCCGTTTTTGTGGACAGTGTTCGAGATGTCGTTAGACCATATGAGTTGTTTCCAAATTCTTATCAGAATAAGGGCATCTCCAACGCTGACCCCTAAACCAGACACTGCATCTGTCCGTGGACCGGGGGGAGCAGTCCGCTGACATGGATGAGGGATGTGGCTATCCAAAGCTATCTGCATACATCCGCCACCTATTCTTTTTTCAGTCTGCACGCTTAAAATAGTCGCATATCTAGTTCCAGTTTAGATAAAAAATGTTTAAATCTGCAAATCTAATTTAAATATTACAATCGAACAAAGTATTTAAATTATAATAGTTCAAACTTTAATTTAACTAGCACATATGTACTAGCTGTCCCCTTTAACCACCCAGAAATGCTCAATCAAATCTTTCTTCAATTTCTCATGAGTTGCTCGATGTCAAATTTGTTGATGCATTTGAACAAACTCATCAAATATGGACGGATTCTGCTCTAGAAGTTTGATAGGATCACCATGTTCTCAAATTCAAGAGCTACGGTAGCATCCCCACCCTCATCCTCCAGGATCATGTTGTGCGTGATCACACAACATGCCATCACCTCCCACCAGGTCTTTGGATCCCATTGTTTAGAGGGTCTATGTACAACGACAAAACGTGCTTGCAGAACTTCAAATGCCCTCCCAACATCCTTTCTAGCTGCTTCTTGTTTTTGGGTAAAGTGAGACTTTTTTGGCCAAGTGGGTCAGAGATGGTCTTGACAAAGGTAACCCACAAAGGATAGATACCGTCAACCAAATAGTAGCCCATGTTTTATTCGTGCCCATTGATAGTATAGTGGAAAGGAGGAGCTTTCCCTTCAGGCAGCCTAGCAAACAATGTTGATCGCTGCAACACATTGATGTCATTGTCAGACCTGGGCATGCCAAAGAAAATGTGTCAAATCCAAAGATCTGTGACACAACTGCTTTAAGAATGATAGTGGGCTTCTTAACATGACCCTGATATTGCCTTTGTAGAGCTTTTGAGTAGTCCTTGCATCTCCAATGCATGCACTCAAGAGATGCGAGCAAACCTGGCCACCCTCTAGCTTTAGACATTGCCAAGATACTCTCGGTGTCCGTGACAGTTGGTTCTCTCAGGTACCAAGGTCCAAACACAGAGACCATGACAGTAGGAAATCTTATCATGACATCTCCGCATGTGCTCTCAGACATCCATAGGTTTTCTTCCCATGAATAAGCGGTTGTGTCATATGTAAGCATTCGTAGTGCGGCCGTGCACTTCTGGTATCCAGAAAACCCAATCCTTCCCACGACATCCTTGTTCAAGACGAAGTTGTCATCAAAGGATTGGAAGCCATGGTACAGACATCAAAGACATTTTTTCGCATCCGAAAGCGTTGGTGAAAATTATCAGCGAATAGGGCATCAGGGGCAAAGTAGTTGTCCTGTTGCGGTTGCGGTTGAGCACTCGATGACCCTTGATCGATCTCTTGAAATTGAGAACATGCTCTTCCGCATGCTCCGTGTCTGCAAGGGCCACCTATGTCATCGCTGTCTCATCCGTGTAGTCCTCCTCGTCGGACAAGTCGTTGGACGACTCAACATAGTGCTCGTATATGTACTTCATATCCGAATCCGTTGCTTTACAGAAGAAGGGACCAAAATGTAGCACGGGCATTTCACTAAACACTTACCAGTCATGGTGAGTAACGTATGGCAGATGGTACCTGTGCGGCAGACGGAGGAGAGGTGTGGAATGGCAGCGGAGAAAAAGCGGTATGGAGCCCAAGTGTAGCATTTGAGAAGACGGAGTCGTCGAGTTCCGGCAAGGGTGTGTCGGGGCCGCCGGGATGGTGGAGCGGCGGCGGAGGCAAGAGAGAAAAGGATATAGAGAAAGATGAGAGGATGGAGGCGCGGGATCTGGAAGGGGTTTTGGGTGTGTCGATGGTGTCAGAGTCCCGCGTGGTCGCTGTCTGGACTCCCGCAAAGACTCCCTCGCTTTGTTTCGACTTTGCGGGTAGAAAGAGCGTTCGGATTAGTCGGCGGACCGATACAAATCCGTGTTGGATGACTAATCAGATTTGAACCGTTCGAACCTATCGGCGGACCGATACAAATCCGTGTTGGATGGCTAATTAGGTTCGGACCGTGCAGTCCGGACGGTTGGTTGTGGGCGGTGTGAGGATGCGCTTTGTAGATGTCCTAAGTATTTAGCCAGGAGCGAGAATATTCAGGGGCTTAGGGCAGCAATTATCTGTAAGTGGCCTACAGTGACAGTAGTCTGTATCTATATATAACTCCGCCCGGCTGCCTCGACAACAGCCGTCACAATCGATCCCGCCTCCTTGCCTCCTTGGACGCCTCGACAATGGTGACTTCACTCCCGCTCAGCCTCCTAGCGCCGGTATACAGCTTTGTCTCCAGCCACCGCCTAAGCCTCGCCGCCTTCCCCTTCTCGGCCACGGCCGCGCTGCGTCTCACCGCCTGGCTCTACCCCACTGTAAGCAGCGCCATCCATCACTGCACCCCACTCTATGCCGGCCTCATTTTGCTCGCCGTCGTACTAGTCCTCTACATCAGGTCGACCAGGGTGCGCGCGGTGTACCTCGTGGACTACGCCTGCTTCCGGCCGCCGGCCGCCCTCCGCGTGCCGCTCTCCAAGTACATCGAGCACACCGGGCTCGCGCCGTGCTTTGACGACAAGAGCGTCGGCTTTCAGTCGCGCCTCATCGAGCGCTCGGGCTTCGGCGAGGAGACATGCCTCCCGCCGGCCTGCCACGTCATCCCTCCGGAGAAGACGCTCAAGGCGGCCCGCGCCGAGGCCGAGCAAGGGATATTCTCCGCCGTCGATGCCGTTCTCGCCAAGACCGGCGTCGGCGCCGAGGACATCGGAGTGGTGGTGGTGAACTGCACGCTGTTCGCCCCAACGCCGTCCATGGCTGACATGGTGGTGCGCAGGTACGGGCTCCGCAGCGATGTCCGGTGCTTCAGCCTTTCCGGGATGGGGTGCAGCGCCGGGATAGCCGGCATCGGGCTGGCGGAGAACATCCTGCAGTGCGACAGCAGGTGCACGTACGCGCTCGTGGTGTCCACGGAGATTCTCACCTCGGATTACTACTCCGGCAACGAGCGCGCGATGCTGCTGCAGAACTGCCTCTTCCGGATGGGCGCGTCCGCGGTGCTGCTGTCCACGTCCCGCGCGCGGGCGCGACACGCGCAGTACCGCCTCGCCCGGGTGGTGCGCACGCACGCGGGGCACGACGACCGCGCCTACGGATGCGTGCAGCAGGAGGACGACGCGGCGGGCGAGCGCGGCATCGCGCTGTCCAAGGATGTCATGCCCGTGGCCGGTGACACGCTGAAGGCGCACATGACCACGCTCGGGCCCCTCGTGCTCCCGGCGTCGGAGCTCCTTGCGTACGCGCTCTCGCTCGCGAGGCGCAGGCTGCTGCTCATGGCGGGGCAGAAGGACAGCAGCAAGCCGCGCGTCCCGGACTTCCGCATGGCGTTCGAGCACTTCTGCATCCACGCGGGCGGCCGTGCGGTCATCGACGCGCTGCAGCGCGGCCTCGGGCTGTCGGACAAGCAGGTGGAGCCGTCGCGCATGGCGCTGCACCGGTTCGGCAACACGTCGAGCAGCTCGACGTGGTACGAGCTGGCCTACCTGGAGGCCAAGTGCCGCGTGCGCAAGGGAGACCGTGTGTGGATGGTCGGGTTTGGTTCAGGGTTCAAGTGCAACAGCGCAGTGTGGGTGTGCATCCGGTCGCCGGTTCCTCTGGACAGCGGGCCATGGGAGGGCTGCATGCATCGTTACCCGGTGGCCGCGGTCCAGCGAGACTGATTTGCGTTGGTGGCCGTGTGCCCTGCTCCTCTGCTGTTTGAGAGACGATCCTTACTGTTTGAGAGACGAGTAGAATTATTATTACGATCCCACGAATATAGTATCGATTGAGATTTAGTAGTCCCGTTATTATTTTTTTTCAGTGTGAGAGACGAGTAGATGAACGGTGTTTTTTTCTGCATGCACGCCATGATTTATGATGGGATTTAAAGTGAATTGACCAGATATGTACGTCTTGTGCACATGAGCGTCTCAACTTTTGTCATGTCCTTGCTAGTTCGGAGTTCCCCTTCCCTTCTCGGTGCAACTTTTCATCCAACTAAATGATCCATTGCCCCAAATGAGGCAAAAGCAAAATGTGCTTAAAGCGAAGACAACTAAGTATATGCATCAGAACATATCTTATGTGCCTACGTGTTTTGTATATATGCATCAGAACATATCTTAAAGTAAAGACAACTAAGTATATGCATCAGAACATATCTTTTTTGGGGACTATTTCGGACGAGATTCCTAGTTATGTTTAAGTAATAAAGCGGCGGCGTTGATCCTAAAAAAAACATATCTTTTGTTAGTGAAATAGTATATGTTTAGAAAACTTCTAAATGACAGTGAAATTAGGTGTGAAACATTCCACCTAAGTGAAAAATGTGACCTATGAAATATTCAGAAAAGTGAAATGAAATAGGTTACCAAAATGAGTGAGATACTTATAATTCAAAAACATTTAAAAAAGTGAAATATATGGTCCATAAATATTTCAAATAAGCAAAATTCGTGATTAGTGGAATATTTCAAAATAGCGAAATGGAAATAGGTACCAAACACATATTTTAATTATTTCACTTGATTCCAGAAATAATGAATACATATTTCAATTCAGTTAATAAAAATATAATTGAAACCGTGACTTTTGTAAATAAATCCAAGATTAGTATGCTCTAAAGATCTTGTCACTAGGATTACAAATATATATAACTTTCAAAAACAAATTTATAGTTTAAAAGATACAGAAAAACTAATTTATGAAGATAAAAATAAAAATTGCCAATTTGGTTTTCATCGGAAGCTTGAATTTGTTGGGCGATTGAGGAGAGAGAATAAAGTGTCCTCTCCATGGCATGTCATGCATGCAATAATACCTTCATGTGACCCAACACTAAAAAATTAAATCAAAATGGAGTATATGAGATATTTTTCTTGATAGCTTGGATGATGTTTGACTATGTGCATCTTACTTATGCAATGATGTTGTGTTGTTCTACATGCTTTATATCTGCTAGATGCCAGATTTTAAATTATAAAGCACCCTTATTTATTGAAGAAGAAAAAACAAAGCCAACAAACAGTGCATAAGGGCATCTCCAACGCCGACCCCCAAACCGTCCGCAATCTTCCGACCGCGCGGTCCGGACGTGTTTTGCCATCCAACACGGGCCTATATTGGTTTGCCGACCGGTCCGGACATGCTTTTTCCAGCAATCTGGAGGCAAACTGGGAGGATGGGGGCTTTGCGGGAGTTCGGGACGTCGCCACGTAGGACTCCGACACCCCCGGCCCACTCAAATCCTCCTCCTGGTGTCTTTCTCTTCCACTGCGCCTCTGCTCCCCCTTGTACTACGTCGTTGTCCACATAGGATCCGTCTGCAGCCAGGTACCTCCTCCCCCCTGCCGATGACGTCCATGGAGGACACCACGTCCGGCGGGTGTTTGTTCAAATTCCGTTGAGCTTATTTTTGAACTTCAAGTCATTTTAAGAGTAAGAAGGATGGCGGGGTATGCGGCCATGGAGGATGAGTTGTTGCACAATGTATGGTTGGCCTTATCTGTGGACTTCATTGGCAGGAGCAAAAGGGGGCTCTTTTGGCAGCGTGTGCATGGTACATTTCATGCGCGAAAGCACATGACGCCCTACGACATGCACACCACCCACGAATGCAATATGAAGTTGTTAGTGTATCATTGGTACACCATTCAGAACTCTGTCACAAAGTTTTGTGGCGAGGTTGATCGACTAGAGGCAATGTGGCCATTGCACGCGGCAACCATGGAGATCATAAGTTTCGCCTCTTCTTGCTCAACTTGTTGATTGATTGATTCATTCACTCGATGTTTCTCTACATGTTATGTAGCATTTACACGCTGCTGTGAAGTACCACAGGCTAGGGGACAGGCCATTCACTTACACACATTGTTGGATGAAGTTTAAGAGGCAGTATGTGTGGGATAACATGATTCATCCATGAAAAACTCATTGAACATCTGGTTAATCTCGTTGGATTTGAACTATTTCTCGTTGAATTTATACTATTGTTGTACTAGACTTATTTGCATCTTTTTTTTAAACGGAGTCAAAAGCTTTGCCTCATCCATTAATTAAGAAGAAGAGAGTTGCCCAGTTAATTTGTGTAAAACCGGGCGAAAACCGTCACATGCTCAAAAGCACGACCCCATCCACATGGGAACTACTCCCAAACCGTGGAGCTACGGGACCAAAGCACCCAACACACTACTACTGTAACTCGCAACATATGGGTCCCTATATCGCAAAATAAAACCGAATGAGTCGATGTAACTTGAGGAAAACACATCGACACACACGACCGAGCACACATCGATCTGCAACTCAGAAAGACGAGAGCCATCCATCATGGAACCATTTGTGCCTCCACTCTACCGCTATCCTTTTTGATTTTGCTCCTGCAAGATTTCTCTTTTAGGATACCGGATCTAGGGTTAGAGCCACCCTTCTTATGCTTCTCCCTCAAAGATTTTTCCTCCAAAAGGCAGCCAATCCTCTTTCCAGAATTTTCAGAGTCCAAGTTGGCGAGGAATTTGCAAATCTTGGTGGCTAAAAGGACCCCGGGATTAGGCACCAACACTCCGGCCACAACAATTGTTGGGGAACGTAGTAATTTCAAAAAATTTCCTACGCACACACAAGATCATGGTGATGCATAGCAACGAGAGGGGAGAGTGTTGTCCACGTACCCTCGTAGACCGAAAGCGGAAGCGTTAGCACAACGCGGTTGATGTAGTCGCATGTCTTCATGATCCGACCGATCAAGTACCGAACGCACGACACCTCCGAGTTCAGCACACGTTCAGCCCGATGACGTCCCTCGAACTCCGATCCAGCCGAGTGTTGAGGGAGAGTTTCGTCAGCACGACGGCGTGGTGACGATGATGATGTTATACCGACGCAGGGCTTCGCCTAAGCACCGCTACAGTATTATCAAGGTGGACTATGGTGGAAGGGGGCACCGCACACGGCTAAAAGATCAAACGATCAATTGTTGTGTCTATGGGGTGCCCCCTGCCCCCGTATATAAAGGAGCAAGGGGAGGAGGCGGCCGGCCAGGGAGAGGCGCGCCAAGGGGGATTCCTACTCCCACTAGGAGTAGGACTCCTCCTATTCCTAGTAGGAGTAGGAGAGGGGGAAGGAAAGGGAGAGGGGGAGAAGGAAAGAGGGGGCCGGCCCCCCTTGCCCTAAACCAATTCGGTTTGGGCCTTGGGGGGCGCGCCCCACACTCCCCTTGCTGCCCTCTATTTCCACTAAGGCCCGTGTAAGCCCATTAAGCCCCCGACCGGTAACCCCCGGTACTCCGGTAAAATCCCGATTTCACCCGGAACACTTCCGATATCCAAATATAGGCTTCCAATATATCAATCTTTATGTCTTGACCATTTCGAGACTCCTCGTCATGTCCGTGATCACATCCGGGACTCCGAACAACCTTCGGTACATCAAAACATATAAAATCATAATATAACTGTCATCGAAACGTTAAGCGTGCGGACCCTACGGGTTCGAGAATTATGTAGACATGACCGAGACACGTCTCCGGTCAATAGCCAATAGCGGAACCTGGATGCTCATACTGGCTCCCACATATTCTATGAAGATCTTTATCGGTCAGACCGCATAACAACATACGTTGTTCCCTTTGTCATCGGTATGTTACTTGCCCGAGATTCGATCGTCGGTATCTCAATACCTAGTTCAATCTCGTTACCGGCAAGTCTCTTTACTCGTTCCATAATACATCATCCCGCAACTAACTCATTAGTTGCAATGCTTGCAAGGCTTAAGTGATGTGCATTACCGAGTGGGCCCAGAGATACCTCTCCGACAATCGGAGTGACAAATCCTAATCTCGAAATACGCCAACCCAACAAGTACCTTCGGAGACACCTGTAGAGCACCTTTATAATCACCCAGTTATGTTGTGACGTTTGGTAGCACACAAAGTGTTCCTCCGGTAAACGGGAGTTGCATAATCTCATAGTCATAGGAACATGTATAAGTCATGAAGAAAGCAATAGCAACAAACTAAACGATCATCGTGCTAAGCTAACGGATGGGTCAAGTCAATCACATCATTCTCCTAATGATGTGATCCCGTTAATCGAATGACAACTCATGTCTATGGCTAGGAAACATAACCATCTTTGATGAACGAGCTAGTCAAGTAGAGGCATACTAGTGACACTCTGTTTGTGTATGTATTCACACAAGTATTATGTTTCCGGATAATACAATTCTAGCATGAATAATAAACATTTATCATGATATAAGGAAATAAATAATAACTTTATTATTGCCTCTAGGGCATATTTCCTTCAGTCTCCCACTTGCACTAGAGTCAATAATCTAGATTACACAGTAATGATTCTAACACCCATGGAGCCTTGGTGATGATCATGTTTTGCTCGTGGAAGAGGCTTAGTCAACGGGTCTGCAACATTCAGATCCGTATGTATCTTGCAAATTTCTATGTCTCCCACCTGGACTAAATCCCTGATGAAATTGAAGCGTCTCTTGATGTGCTTGGTTCTCTTGTGAAATCTGGATTCCTTCGCCAAGGCAATTGCACCAGTATTGTCACAAAAGATTTTCATTGGATTCGATGCACTAGGTATGACACCTAGATCGGATATGAACTCCTTCATCCAGACTCCTTCATTTGCTGCTTCTGAAGCAGCTATGTATTCATCTTCACACGTAGATCCCGCCACGACGCTTTGTTTAGAACTGCACCAACTGACAGCTCCACCGTTCAATGTAAACACGTATCCGGTTTGCGATTTAGAATCGTCCGGATCAGTGTCAAAGCTTGCATCAACGTAACCATTTACAATGAGCTCTTTGTCACCTCCATAAACGAGAAACATATCCTTAGTCCTTTTCAGGTATTTCAGGATGTTCTTGACCGCTGTCCAGTGATCCACTCCTGGATTACTTTGGTACCTCCCTGCTAGACTTATAGCAAGGCACACATCAGGTCTGGTACACAGCATTGCATACATGATAGAGCCTATGGCTGAAGCATAGGGAACATCTTTCATCTTCTCTCTATCTTCTGCAGTGGTCGGGCATTGAGTCTTACTCAACTTCACACCTTGTAACACAGGCAAGAACCCTTTCTTTGCTTGATCCATTTTGAACTTCTTCAACACTTTGTCAAGGTATGTGCTTTGTGAAAGTCCAATTAAGCGTCTTGATCTATCTCTATAGATCTTGATGCCCAATATATATGCAGCTTCACCGAAGTCTTTCATTGAAAAACTCTTATTCAAGTATCCCTTTATGCTATCCAGAAATTCTATATCATTTCCAATTAGCAATATGTCATCCACATATAATATCAGAAATGCTACAGAGCTCCCACTCACTTTCTTGTAAATACAGGCTTCTCCAAAAGTTTGTACAAAACCAAATGCTTTGATCACACTATCAAAGTGTTTATTCCAACTCCGAGAGGCTTGCACCAGTCCATAAATGGATCGCTGGAGCTTGCACACTTTGTTAGCCCCCTTTGGATCGACAAAACCTTCCGGTTGCATCATATACAACTCTTCTTCCAGAAATCCATTCAGGAATGCAGTTTTGACATCCATTTGCCAAATTTCATAATCATAAAATGCGGCAATTGCTAACATGATTCGGACAGACTTGAGCATCACTACGGGTGAGAATGTCTCATCGTAGTCAATCCCTTGAACTTGTCAAAAACCTTTTGCAACAAGTCGAGCTTTATAGACAGTAACATTACCGTCAGCGTCAGTCTTCTTCTTGAAAATCCATTTATTCTCAATTGCTTGCCGATCATCGGGCAAGTCAACCAAAGTCCACACTTTGTTCTCATACATGGATCCCATCTCAGATTTCATGGCTTCAAGCCATTTTGCGGAATCTGGGCTCACCATCGCTTCTTCATAGTTCGTAGGTTCGTCATGGTCTAGTAACATAACCTCCAGAACAGGATTACCGTACCACTCTGGTGCGGATCTTACTTTGGTTGACCTACGAAGTTCAGTAATAACTTGATCTGAAGTTCCATGATCATCATCATTAACTTCCTCACTAATTGGTATAGGCGTCGCAGAAACTGGTTTCTGCGATGAACTACTTTCCAATAAGGGAGCAGGTACAATTACCTCATCAAGTTCTACTTTCCTCCCACTCACTTCTTTCGAGAGAAACTCCTTCTCCAGAAAAATTCTGAATTTAGCAACAAAAGTCTTGCCTTCGGATCTGTGATAGAAGGTGTACCCAACAGTCTCCTTTGGGTATCCTATGAAGACACATTTCTCCGATTTGGGTTCGAGCTTATCAGGTTGAAGCTTTTTCACATAAGCATCGCAGCCCCAAACTTTAAGAAACGACAACTTTGGTTTCTTGGCAAACCACAGTTCATAAGGCGTCGTCTCAACGGATTTTGATGGTGCCCTATTTAACGTGAATGCGGCCGTCTCTAAAGCATAACCCCAAAACGATAGCGGTAAATCAGTAAGAGACATCATAGATCGCACCATATCTAGTAAAGTACGATTACGACGTTCGGACACACCATTACGCTGTGGTGTTCCGGGTGGCGTGAGTTGCGAAACTATTCCGCATTGTTTCAAATGAAGACCAAACTCATAACTCAAATATTCTCCTCCACGATCAAATCGTAGAAACTTTATTTTCTTGTTACGATGATTTTCAACTTCACTCTGAAATTCTTTGAACTTTTCAAATGTTTCAGACTTATGTTTCATTAAGTAGATATACCCATATCTACTTAAATCATCTGTGAAGGTGAGAAAATAACGATATCCGCCACGAGCCTCAACATTCATCGGACCACATACATCTGTATGTATGATTTCGAACAAATCTGTTGCTCTCTCCATAGTTCTGGAGAACGGCGTTTTAGTCATCTTGCCCATGAGGCACGGTTCGCAAGTACGAAGTGATTCATAATCAAGTGGTTCCAAAAGTCCATCAGTATGGAGTTTCTTCATGCGCTTTACACCGATATGACCTAAACGGCAGTGCCACAAATAAGTTGCACTATCATTATCAACTCTGCATCTTTTGGCTTCAATATTATGAATATGTGTATCACTACTATCGAGATTCAACCAAAATAGACCACTCTTCAAGGGTGCATGACCATAAATGATATTACTCATATAAATGGAACAACCATTTTTCTCTGATTTAAATGAATAACCATCTCGCATCAAACAAGATCCAGATATAATGTTCATGCTTAACGCTGGCACCAAATAACAATTATTTAGGTCTAAAACTAATCCCGAAGGTAGATGTAGAGGTAGCGTGCCGACCGCGATCACATCGACTTTGGAACCATTTCCCACGCGCATCGTCACCTCGTCCTTAGCCAATCTTCGCTTAATCCGTAGCCCCTGCTTCGAGTTGCAAATATTAGCAACAGAACCAGTATCAAATACCCAGGTGCTACTACGAGCATTAGTAAGGTACACATCAATAACATGTATATCACATATACCTTTGTTCACCTTGCCATCCTTCTTATCCGCCAAATACTTGGGGCAGTTCCGCTTCAAGTGACCAGTCTGTTTGTAGTAGAAGCACTCAGTCTCAGGCTTAGGTCCAGACTTGGGTTTCTTCTCCTGAACAGCAACTTCTGGTGAGGGATCATGGTTGCTCGATAGTGGATCTACAAATCATATGACCGGAAGCAAGGACTTGGTGGTGGACATGCACAAGATTCCATCTATGCCCACCAATGTCGAGTGGGGTGATGCCTCGTCTTCTAAGGTATTGGGACTCGGCAAAGTTGTCATTTCTCATGATCTCACGATCGAGAAGGTCATGCTAGTTGAGTCCCTTGCATACAATTTACTTTCTGTTCGTCAACTTGCTACCATGGGCTTTGCCACTTTCTTTGATATTGATACCGTGGCCCTCTTGTGGAGCAAGACTCTTAAAGTAGCCTTTGTTGGGCATGTCGAGAACGGTCTCTATGTGATTAACTTTTCGGAGCGACCCACTAAGACCGCGACATGCCTAATGGCTAAAGTTGACGTGGGATGGCTTTGGCATCGCCGTTTAGCCCATGTCAATATGAGATCTTTGCAAAGTCTTCTCAAGGGGGACCATGTCCGTGGACTAACGAACGTTAGTTTTGCTAAAGATCGTGCTTGTAGTGCTTGTATCGAAGGAAAGCTTCATGAGAAGGCTCACCCTCCCACGACTCTCATTTACTTGAAGAGGCCTTTGGAGCTCCTTCATTTGGATCTTTTTGGGCCTCCATCCTTTGATAGTCTTGGGGGTAGAAAGTATTGCTTGGTAATTGTGGATGACTATTCAAGATACACTTGGGTGTATTTCTTCAAGAGGAAGAGTGAGACCCAACAAACCGTCATTGACTTTGCAAATGAAGCCCAACGTCAACACAATGCAAAGATCTTGACAATAAGAATTGACAACGGCACCGAGTTCAAAAACTACACCTTGGATGAGTTTCTTAGTGATGAGGGGATCAAGCATCAATATTCCGCACCTTACACCCCTCAACAAAATGGTGTTGCGGAGAGGAAGAACCGGACGTTGATGGATGCGGCAAGGACCATGATGGCGGAGTTCAAGTCTCCATACAACTTTTGGGCCGAAGCCATCAACACCGCGTGTCATGCTTCAAATCGGCTCTATCTCCGCAAAGGCTTGAACAAGACTCCATATGAGATACTCACTGGTAACAAGCCCAACCTCAAGTACTTTCGGGTGTTCGGGTGTAAGTGTTTCATTCTCAAGAAAGGTGTTCGTTTGTCTAAATTTGAGACTAGAGCTCATGAGGGCATATTTGTTGGTTATGCTACAAACTCCCATGCTTACCGTGTTCTCAATAAGTCCACGGACTTATTGAGGAGACGTGTAACGTGGAGTTTGATGAGAATAACGGCTCCCAAGTGGAGCAAAGTGGTACTTGTGATGTAGGTGATGAAATTCCTCCCCAAGCCATAAGAAGAATGGGTGTTGGTTATATCCTACCCATTGAGGAACCCCTTGTGGCCGAAGGAGAAGGACAATGCTCCACTCAAGTGGAGCCATCACCAACCCAAGACCCACACGCTTCCGAAGAACAAAGTGAAGGCTCTCAACCTCATGAACAAGATCAAGGGCAAGATCAACCTCAAGATGGTGGTGATCCACCAAATGATGCCCAAGGTCAAGTTCTCCCCCTCGAGCAAGTTCAAGATCAAGGACAAGCTCAAGACGACGCTCAAGATGATCAAGTAACCCCTCCTCGTTTCACTTCCGAGGAGGAATTGGAGCGTCGTGCCGCTAAGATCGCTTCCAAGCTCACCACCAAAGGTCATCTCATGGAGAATGTGGTTGGAAGCCTAAGAAAGGGGGTAAGCACTCGTAGACAATTAGCAAACTATTGTGAACATCATGCGTTTGTTTCTTGTGTCGAACCCCAAAAGGTTTATGAAGCGCTCGAGGACCCGGATTGGCTCAATGCCATGCATGAAGAACTCAACAACTTCGAACATAACCAAGTGTGGAAATTAGTGCCAAGGCCAACCGGGAACCATAATGTCATTGGAACCAAGTGGATATTCAAGAACAAGCAAGATGCTCATGGGATCATTGTTCGCAACAAGGCTCGTTTGGTGGCACAAGGCTACTCCCAAGTCGAGGGTATCGACTACGGTGAAACCTTTGCCCCCGTCGCTCGCCTTGAATCTATTCGTTTGTTGATTGCTTATGCTTCTCATCATAATTTCACGTTGCAACAAATGGATGTGAAGAGTGCTTTTCTTAATGGTCCCATAAATGAGTTGGTGTATGTCAAACAACCCCCCGGGTTCGAAGATCCCTATTTTCCCGATCATGTGTATCAACTCCACAAGGCGCTCTATGGCCTTAAACAAGCCCCACGTGCGTGGTATGAGCATCTTACGGAGTTGTTACAAGATCGTGGATTCGAAATCGGGAAAATCGACCCCACTCTTTTTACTAAGAAGGTCAAAGGGAGTTGTTTGTGTGCCAACTATATGTTGATGATATTATTTTTGGTTCCCCTAACAAAGCCTTCAATGAAGAATTTGCCGCTCTCATGACCTCAAAGTTCAAGATGTCTATGATGGGAGAGTTGAAGTTCTTTCTCGGATTCGAAATCAAACAAAGAAGAGAAGGAACCTTCATCAACCAAGCCAAATACACTCAAGACATGCTAAAGAGATTCAAGCTAAGTGATGTCAAGCCGGCTTCCACTCCAATGCCCACCAAGTGCCAACTTGACATTGATCCCAATGGTAAAGCGGTGGATCAAAAGGTATATCGCTCCATGATTGGATCCTTGCTTTACCTTTGTGCATCTAGACCGGATATCATGTTGAGTGTGGGAATTTGTGCACGGTTTCAAGCCGCACCTAAGGAAAGCCACTTTGTGGCGGTCAAGCGAATCTTTCGATATTTGGCTCATACCCCAAACTTTGGCTTATGGTACCCAAGAGGAGCAAACTTCAAGCTTGTAGGTTATTCGGACTCCGATTGGGCGGGAGACAAAGTGGATAGGAAGTCCACTTCCGGAGGGTGCCAATTTCTTGGTTGCTCTTTGGTAAGTTGGTCTTCTAAAAAGCAAAGTTGTGTGTCTCTCTCGTCCACCGAAGCGGAGTATGTGGCGGCCGGGAGTTGTTGTGCACAACTCTTATGGATGAGGCAAACTTTAAAGGATTACGGTGTCATTTGTGACAAAGTGCCTCTTTGGTGTGACAATGAAAGTGCCATCAAGATTTCTCTCAACCCGGTGCAACACTTCAAGACGAAGCATATTGAGATTCGGTATCACTTCATCCGGGATCATATTAGGCGAGGGGAGATCGAGCTCAACTATGTCAACACTCATGATAACCTTGCAGATATTTTCACGAAGCCATTGGATGAAGCAAGATTTCGCGAGTTAAGGCATGAGCTAAATATCATTGATTCGAGCAATGTGGTTTGAACCTTTGCACACCCCTCACATTCATCATGCATTCTTGTCTAGGTGTAGGCATGGACTTAGGGGGAGTGTTGTTCTCTCAATGAACTCTTCCTCCCCCCCCATAATGCATAAACTAATCTCACTCTTTCACATTAGCCATTTTTGATGGTACTTGTGCTTCAAAGACGAGTTTTGGTCATGGGCCCAAGGATAATTCTTCGCGGTGCCATACCAATTGACTCAAACATAGGTGGCCTCGGCCACCGCCCTCTCGTGTAGAGGTGTGTGGTTCTTGTTCTCGTGCTGGTGCTCTTGTTGCTTTGTGTTGGTTTTCTCTTCTTGCCGTCGTTTCCCTTCTTTTCTTTTTGTGCCATAGGTGTTGAGTCTTGTTTTGATTTGCGCTGGGCGGTACTACCGTTGTGAAGGCGCGGTACTACCGCTGGAGCGGTACTACCGCCCATCACCACGGTACTACCGCTGAGGGGCGGGGCCAGGGGGTTAAGTCGTGGGCAGGGGTGGTTTCCTCCCCCCATACCCATTTGCTTCGTCCCCTCGTTCCTCTTCCTCTCTCTCCAGCGCCATCTCGCCGCGGGAGGGCTCCGGCGGCCCTCCGTCTCCGGACCGTTCCTCTCCATTTCCTTCGGTGGAGTCGATCCCCATCTCGTCCTCTTGCCATGGATGCCGGTATTGCCCCTGTTCCTCTTCTCTTCATGTCTAGTTTTCAGATCTCGCATTTTAGGGGCAATAGTGGTTGCATCTCTAGATTTTTGGCCAAATCTAGGCTTGAGTAGGTTGGAGAAGGCAACTAGACTCTTTGGATTGATGTTTGGTAGGTTTATTTTTGAATTTGGCATCCCCGGTAGTGCCGGATCTGACCACGGCAGTAGGTATCCTCCGTGCCCCGTCTCGGGCGGTACTACCGCCCATCTGGCGCGGTACTACCGCTGGAGCGGTACTGCCGCTGTGGAGGCACGGTACTACCGCTGGTGCGGTACTGCCGCTGTGCAGGCACGGTACTACCGCCGGATGCCCAGTTCCATCGTTTCCTACCACATGTTGATCCATATTTGTTGTGTTTATTTGGTTTTGATCGTTCCTTCTGGTTGTTTCGTGTGTCCGTGTGTTTGGTTCCAGGTGATGAACATCCTGAGCAGCAAGTCCGCCGTGTCAACCCCGGGCGTTCAACGTCAAAGCGGTACCGCACATCTGAGGCTGCAGGTGGTTCTTCCAGTGCTCCACCGCCGCCAGTGGGTGCTTCCTCAAGTGCTAATCCTTCTCTCAAGAAGAAGACTGCCAACAGGCCGAAGCCAAGTGGCAAGAAGGTGACTGAGATGACTAGCAAGGAATTCTGGGACAGGCGTCGCCGCAACCCATATGAGGAAGACCAAGAATCCAACCTTGTCAATCGCCCGTTCTGGAACCGGTTTCAGTATGCCACCTACTTTGACGTGATCAAGGCTAAGAAGAACCTCTTTGTCAATGTTCATTCCATCAACACGGATGCTATGGAGAAGGACCCTGAGTACTTTGGTGATGCCCTTCAGATGTGCTCTCAGTTGAACATTCTCAAGATCATGCAGTTCAACAAGGACTTTGATGCAGATTTGCTGGCTCAGTTCTTTGCCACTGTCCACCTAGGAACTGATGAAGACAGGACTCTGACTTGGATGACTAATGGGAAGTTGCTAGCTGTCAAGTGGAAGGCCTTCATGGGGTTGCTTGAGGTGGAAGATCAAGGGCTCGAGACTCCAGTCGGATTTCGTCCTCACCACAATGTCACCTCCACTCACAAGCAAGCCCTCTGGCCCTACTGTACTCGGAAGGTCAACCCTGAGACCAGGAAGGAAACCTATGAGTTGTCTGCCTATCTGGACATCCTTCACCGTATCTTCCGCGAGACTCTCTTCCCTCGTATCGGGAATCTGGACATGGTACACTCTTATCTCGTGGACATGCTTCTCTTCTGCCAGCGTGAGAAGGAAGCAAACACTGGCGAGTCCCTGGACATCTCTCATGTTATGTGGTCTGAACTTCTTGCTGCTATTTCTGAGCGCAAGTGCCCGATTTATGGTCCGTTCATTATGTTGCTCATTGAGAAGGCCTGGAGACGTACCTATCCTGAGGAGCAGCTGGAAACTGGAGAGTTGGTTTCTCATGAGATCAAGCGTCTGAGGAAGAAGGATAATTGGGGCATTCCTAGATCTGGAGTTCCATCTTCTGCTGCTGCCATGGAGACCGAGGGCGAGACTGATGCCGATGATGACGATGAGGATTATGTGCCTTCTGGGACAGAGCCTTCTGCGGCAGAGCCCTCTTGGGCAAAGAAGCTCAAACACAAGATGAAGAAGCTGTTCTGCATGGAGTCTCACGGTCAGTACATGACTCATGTGGCTGAGAAGAAGGCAAGGGGGCGTCACAAGGAGCTTATGCGTCAGTTGGGTGCGACAGTCACCAGCGGCTCTGAGGGTCAGATCACTGAGGAGGAGGAGTGGATCCAGCAGCACTGTCCGTGGACCGATTCAGATGCCGAGCAGTTTCCGGCCGAGGACGGCGGTGCAGATGATCACGCAGAGTCCTGATGTTCGAGATCCTCAGCATGCTCTCACCTGGAGCCGTAGGTTAGCTCTTTGCCCCTTTTGGTGTCTCGATGCCAAAGGGGGAGAGAGTTTAGGGATTTGCGTCGTTGTGTTGCGAGTGTGTCTTTGTCTTTGTGCTTTCGTTGTGTTTGCTACCTTGTGCTTTGTTTGGTTTTGTGTTCAGTGAGACCTTAGTTCCAGTCATATGGTGTGAGACATATGCTACCTTATCCTTATCATATCTTTATCTATGTCTCTAGTCATTTGGTATCTCATGAGTTGCATGCTTATTATGTTATATATCCTGCTCTCTTGAATCTCGCTTAGGTTGTTGGTCTCTAAAATACAGGGGGAGTGTTGATCCTAGTATGTGTGTCGTGCAGTCCAAAGCACTTATCTTGATGGCACACATCTAGGGGGAGCCCGTCTATATTTTAGAGATTTGGGGTTTGCTTATGTCCTTTGTCTTTTCCCGTTTGTGCAAATCCCGTATTGTCATCAATCCTCCAAAAAGGGGGAGATTGTAAGGGCATATTTATCCCTAAGATGTTTTGGTGATTGATGACAATGCTTTTGCGGACTAATCGTGTGCATTGAGTGTTTTCAGAGATTCATCCTTTTGGCACGAGACGATTCCCTCCCCTCGGAGCTTGAAGCGAAGACGGTGTAGTCCTTTCGAATTAGTTTGGTGGACTAGTTTCATAGGGATCACCGTACTATCAAGAGGGGGTCCGCTTTGGAAAGGCTAGGGCGGAATCATCACGTACACTTCCTTTGCCCCCCCTCCGAGCCTTTCCCCTTCTATGATGGGCTCGTTCCCCTTCTCAGTGTGCCCTCTCTGGTCCCAGCGGTAGTACCGCGGGCCGGAGCGGTAGTACCGCTTGGGTGCTACAAGCGGTAGTACCGCTCTAGAGCGGTAGCACCGCTGGTAGCCCCCAGCCGTAGTACCGCTTCGGTCTCGTGCTAGTACCGCCTCGATTCGAGGGGTCTTTTTTCGTGTCGGGTTTTACGGTACTTGCCGCGGCAGTGGGGGCCATAGTACCGCTCGTATGCGGTAGTACCGCCCTGACCACCGCGGTAGTACCGCTCTGGGCCCAGCGGTAGTACCGCTGCCTCCTGCGGTAGTACCGCTCTCTGCGGGGCTGGTGTGGGGGGTAACGGTTGGATTGTTCCCCCCACTATATAAGGAGGTCTTCTTCCCCAAAGTTGAACCACCTCTTCCCCCAAAAGCTCCATTGTTGCTCCAAGCTCCATTTTCGCCCGATCTCTCTCCCTAGCCAATCAAACTTGTTGATTTGCTCGGGATTGGTTGAGAAGGCCCCGATCTACACTTCCACCAAGAGAAATTTGATTCCCCCCACTTATCCCTAGCGGATCTTGTTACTCTTGGGTGTTTGAGCACCCTAGATGGTTGAGGTCACCGCAGAGCCATAGTCCATTGTGGTGAAGCTTTGTGGTGTCGTTGGGAGCCTCCAATTAAGTTGTGGAGATTGCCCCAACCTTGTTTGTAAAGGTCCGGTCGCCGCCTTCAAGGGCACCAATAGTGGAATCACGGCATCTCGCATTGTGTGAGGGCGTGAGGAGAATACGGTGGCCCTAGTGGCTCCTTGGGGAGCATTATGCCTCCACACCGCTCCAACGGAGACGTACTTCCCCTCAAAAGGAAGGAACTTTGGTAACACATCCTCGTCTTCACCGGCTTCACTCTTGGTTATCTCGTCCCTTTACTTTCGCAAGTTTACTCGTGTTATATCTCTTATTTGCTTGCATGCTTGTTGTCATTGCATCATATAGGTTGCTCACTTAGTTGCATATCTAGACAACCTATTTTGATGCAAAGTTTAATTTGGTAAAGAAAAGCTAAAAATTGCTAGTTGCTTATTCACCCCCCTCTAGTCAACTATATCGATCCTTTCAGCGGCCATGCTCACGGCGAATCTAGACTTTGTGCATGAGCAGTGGGCATTGTACGAATCCATGCCAGCGCCAGCGCCATCCATCACTTGCGGTGTCAGCTCCGCATCAATGTGGCCGAGCACAACCGTATGTTTTATGAGATCGCAACAGTGGCGGATGGGACCAGTGCCAACGTCGGTAGCTCCATTACATTCTTCGGGCCGCAACGACTATGAGGTAGAACCATCTCGCAGGGCCGGAAGCCAGGATTTGAACATAAGGTGGCGAAGGGGACAACTATCACACCTAAAATATGTATATCAAGTCTCATCAGAACATAATTTACGAGTATTCGTTCAAATTTAGCCCTGTGATTGCCTACATGATCATACAAAGTGTTCAAGTATGAAACAAATGGCTTGGAAAAAACAATATAATCTATTCTTTCCATTTACCCAAGATTTGACGCAAAGTAGACACAATGATCGCTAGCGTCAGCAGCTTCCGAGTGGAGGCTAATGATGAGTGGACGATATCAGCGACGTTGGGATTGAATCATAGAGGGTTTTGACCGCTTGAGGCCTTAGGCAGACGTATACATACATTTTTTAGCGAAAGGCGACCGTCTGCATGAATTTCATTCGGATCGTGTGCGCGCTAGGGCTATGTCCCGCCTGTACCGATTCCTAATAGGATTTGCCTACTGACGGGCGACCACGTGTCGTCCCATTAGCTTGTATCTTCCATGCCTTAGCTCGTCCGCATACTTCATTGCGTTTGATTGGTTTCGTCAGTTTTTTCCTTTTTTGTTTGCCGTTGTTCTTTCCTTCGCCTTTCTTTGTTTCTTTTTGCCAATTTTCTTTGTTTTTATTTTTCATTTGTTATGTTTTCGGGTTTCTTTGTTTTTTCAACGGGTTTCTTAGATTTTTTTCTTCTATTCTTCTTTATACTTTGGTTTCCTTTGTTTCTCTCCTGGTTTTTTTTGGTTTATTCACTTTTTTAGTTTCTTTGTTGGGTATTCTTAACATGTTTGTACTTTTTGATACACATTGTACATTTTTATACATATATAAAACATTTTAATACACGTTTAACATTTTCCAATATAAATGTTTAATATTTTTACAAAAACTTTTTTTGAATATATTTCTTAGATATATTTTAAACATTTTCTCATATACATGTTAAAACATCGAATGATAAAAATCATTTTCTTAACTAAGCACATTTTTCTAGGTTGTACAAACATTTTTTGAAAATGTCACGAACACATTTTTTAAACATGCATTTTTTTTTTCAAATGTGATATGCATTTTTTTATTGTACGCTACATTTTAACTGAATTACATGAACACTTTTTATATTTTGTAAATATTTTTATATGTATATTTTTCTGAAATGTGTGTTATTTTTAATTGTCACAAAATTTCTCACACACATGATTAACATTTTTGGTACACATGATTAATATTTACTATTTTCATTCATGCTATATTTTTTTGTATACATAAAAATATTTTTAATACACGTTGAATATTTTTCAAATACAACATTAACATTTTTCAAAATTTTATGTAAAATATTTATGTAATATATATATCATATTTAGAAATATAAAGGAAAGCAAAAACAAAATAATTAAAATATAATTAAGAATGACGTCAGCACAACATAGCATGTGGTTGCTGGGACGGACCAGTACGGGCTCCCCGCTGGCGAGGCGTGCCTGGGCGTCTAACAAGCGGCACACAGCTGGAAATTAACCTTCTCAGCACGAGCTCAAATGAGCTCGGGTGAACAGTAAAGTTAAAAAAAGATTCAAATAAAGTTTTAAAATATCTGAATTTTTTGAAAAACATGGACAAAAGTTCTAACAGCTTGTAAAATTTCATCATAAAATCACATTTGTGGAAGTCGTTAAAAAATATCAAAATAAATGCTCCAAAATGATTTTGAAAGTAGCATTTTTAGAGTATCGATTTTTTTTGCCACGATTTCCAAAAATATGATTTCATGACAAATCTTTGAAAGCTCTTAGAACTTTTGTCAATATTTTTCACTTTTTTTTTTCAGATTTTTCAATTTTTCAGAATTTTTTTATAATACTTTTCACCTGAGCTCATTTGAGCTTTGCCTAAGAAACTCCACGTCCCACATAGCTGCACCCTCGTGTTTCTCAAAAAGAAAAGCCACGCCCAGGCATCAACTCTCCTGTCGTCTGGTTCGATTGACATTGACGACGTCACCTCCACCAACAACGTCGACGGACGACGGCCAGGCGCCGGACTTCGATGAAGAGTAGACTAGGGTCGGTTAAGTTTTTTATGTAACAAAATTCCTAATATTAATAAAAATTATTGTGTCCACTTTTATTTGATGCACCTGATTAGATGTCCAGCTCTCCTAAAGCTTTCCGATTTGGTCCACGAATGCCCATAGGCAAGAAATAATGTTGTTTGTCCTGCACATTTACGACTGATGTACTTGAAAATCACTCTTGTCCTTCCATCGGAGAGCATACAAAATTGTCGCTCCTTTTCCTTTCCTGAACAATGAAACGTATTAGTGCATAGATCACTCTCACCCATATTGCCACCCACCAACAACTGATTAAAGTGCTATAATGTTCTTTGGTAGGAAAGACGAATTAGTCTCCGATACACATCAACAGCTCATACAAGACACATGATCATGTGTTCTGTAAGACTGGAAACATGAGAATTAGGAAATAATGAAGTTTGTATCCACGAGACCACGAGTCTAGAAGACGTCAGGATGTGACAGTCACCAATGACAACTGTCACAAGATGGTGCATGTACTTCGAGTGAGAATGGTTTCTTGTAATGGTGACAGCATGGGCTACAACTAGTCAACTACAAGCGCAATGCGTGAACGTTGCGGCGTGCTTTTAAATCTCCTAAGTTCCGACACCTTCATCACCTACGAATCAACAACGAAGCCACGACACCATCACGACGCGGGCGCTTCAGAAACATGGTCATCTCACCACCCCATGTCAACAAGCACCTCAAACGCTCGTTCGAGCTTGTCGTGAACAACTTCCTCGTCGTCATCGCCGCACCACTGGCAGCCATCGCCGTTCTCCGTGAAGCCGCACAGCTCGGACCCGAGGAGATCCTCTCCCGGCTCCATGGCTTCCGGCAAGTTCATGTCTTCTTGGCCGTCTTTCTCCCGTTCGCCTTGGCCACCTTCTACCTCATGAGTCGCCCTCGCAGCCTCTACCTCGTCGACTACTCTTGCTGCAGGCCTAAATCTAATTGCCGTGTCTCCATAGGATCCTTGGTGGAGAACGTTCGCTTCTTGCCATACCTCGATGATGGCGGTTGCAACTTCATGACGCGCATGCTCAAGCGCTCGGGCCTCGGTGACCAGACCTACCTCCACCCTTCGTTGCACTATATCCCCCCGCGCTGCTGCTTAAGTGGAAGCCGCGACGAGGCGGAGCAGGTGATCTTTGCAGCCGTCGACGATCTGTTCGCCAAGACGGGCATAAGTCCTGGTGCCACCGACATAATCGTCACCAACTGCAGTGTCTTCTGCCCGACCCCGAGCTTGGCAGACATGGTCGTGAACAAGTATAAACTCAGAGCGGACATCCGTAGCGTGCACATATCTGGGATGGGGTGCAGCGCGGGGGTGATCTCCCTGGAGGTCGCGAGGAACCTCCTGCAGGCGGCGCCACGGGGCGCCCTGATGGTGTCCACGGAGACCACCTCTCTCCTCAACTATACCGGCAAGAACCGGGCGATGCTGCTGCCAGCCGCCCTGTTCCGCATGGGTGCGGCCGCGGTGCTGTTGTCAACGTCCAGGTCCGTGTCCCGCTTCCGGCTCACGCACATCGAGCGAACGCTCACCGCCGCGCAAGACAGGGCTTACCTGTGCTTGTCCATGAAAGAGGACGACGAGGGAGAAACAGGAGCATACCTGTCCAAGGACCTTGTGGCAGCCGCCGGCGAAGCGCTCACGGCTAACATCACGGCAATAGGGCCCCTCGTCCTCCCGCCCTCGGAGAAGCTGCTGTTTGCGATCTCGTTCATTGCACGGAAGGTGCTGAGGAGAAAGATCAAGCTATATGTCCCTAATTTCCGCACGGCCTTCCAGCACTTCTGCATCCATTCTGGTGGCCGGGCAGTGATCGACGCGGTGCAAACTAGCTTGTGCTTATCAGATGAAGACGTGGAGCCATCACGAATGACGCTTCACCGATTCGGAAACACGTCCAGCAGTTCATTGTGGTACGAGCTTTCATACATGGAGGCCAAGAGGCGGACGCGCAAGGGCGATCGGGTATGGATGGTCGGGTTTGGTTCTGGTTTCAAGTGCAACAGCGCCGTTTGGCAGTGCATCAGGTCTCCCGGCAACACAACTGTTGGTGCGCCATGGGCTGATTCTATTCATCTGTATCCTCTGAACATCTCGGAAGTACGCTAAAAGGATCATGCACGTATAAGTGCGACGCAATTCGTACAATACTATTATTGATTTGTTATTGCAACAACGAACAATACTTTCACAGTGTAATTATATTTTATGGGTGTGGTTAGGTCATAGTCGACTGAGACTTAACCAAGTCTCAGTCAAGTGACCATTTTTAAAATTCATGAATTTATTTGAAGTTCATGAACATTTTAAAGTTTCTTTTAACATTTTTTAAATTTATGAACTTTATTGCAAATTTGTAAATATTGTTCTAAATCAATGAATATAATTTTATATTCCGAAACACTTTTCAAAATTCATTCTTTTTATTTTTTTAACATTTTCAGAAGTCATTTAAAAAATCATGAACATCTTTTGATTTAACAAAACTTTTCAAAAATAAAGTGATAGCAAACATTTTACAAGTTAACAGTGGAGCGAGCGAGTGGAGCATGGAGCTAAGTTGAGCGAGTGAGAGCTTCGTGGACCATCCCATGTGAATGTCATAGCAGCAATTCCAAGGTTTTAACACGGAATCAAAGCTCCCAAGGGGCTCAAACAATGATCACCGACTGACACCGAGGCCGAAATGAGTAAGCACACTACAACCATGGACCAAACAACTCCACTCTCCTCTAAAAAAACCTTTCTAGTAGCACCCAACATGATATACGAAGAAAAGCACCACCGAAACATAATTAAAAACCAAGATAGCACATATAAAACAAAAAGACCACAATAACCTGCTAGAGAAAAAAGACAGTCTCACGGGTGAAAAGTGGCGCGAACAACCACACGTTAGCCTCTAATTGGACATGACTAGGAACTATAAGACCTTTCGGAGTGTTTCACCTCAACATCATCTCTTAACATTCCAAGTTAGATGTTGTCTACATTGCATATAATTAATGAGAGACAAATGATGAAAGTGTCTCTTAAATGAGCTCTACACGCAGGCGAGTACCTAGTGTTAAGATAATCCGGGAAGAGTGAAGATCTATCGAGGACCAAGCTATCACACAAGGCACGACATCGAGATTTGTTAACGAGGTTGTCGGTGTGAAAATCGGCAAATCTTGGGTAGGGGGGAGGGGCGAGCTGTTAGATCGGATCGATGGGTAATAGGAGAAGAACACACAAGGAGTTTACCTAGGTTCGGACCCTCTCTATGGAGGTAAAACCCTACGTCCTGTTCTTGTTTATATTACTAGAAAGATGCCCGTGCGTTGCACGTAACATCAAGATGCCATTGTATGAGTAGTTTATCTTGTGAGAGAAAATGATGAACAAGGGAAGGCCTTATTTGCAAATGTGGAGTGGGGTGTGGGTATATTTTTGGAAAATTGCCATAGTCTCCTTCCTATCCGTCAGATATAAATCAGACGGCCTATATTGCAGGATGGCAAGCACACCATCATCACCAACTCTGTTTTTTATAAGAGTAGAGATGAAGGTATCAAAGTACAGAGTTGATCTACCTCAAGATCTTAAGTTGTGGTCTAAACCCTAAGGGTTTGATCAGTGGGTGTATGGATGGATTCCCTCTACGGACTAGGCCTCCTGGTTTATATAGGCACCAGGGGTATCTAGGGTTACACAAGGTCGGTTGCCATCTAAGGAATTACATGCTGAATCTAGTCAAATATACTTGGAGTACACGCCAAGTCTTTGGTCGCCGTATTCTGATGGCCTCCGGAGTCGTGCTTCCTCAATGAGCTGGTAATCCACTCCATACATTAGTCCGGCTGGGCTAGGACCCCCTAGTCCAGGACAATGTTAGTAGCCTCCGAACTTTTCTTCGAAGCCGAGGTTGTCCATCTTCGTCGGATAATGTCTTCGGCTTGGCAGGCAAGTTCCACGTCTTCAGATGGCCACCATATGAAACTTGCAAGCTCCTTCAATCAGGCATCATTTTTAGGGAGACCCAAACAAGCCCGACCATGTGTAGGCTAGATGCATCTGCCTTCATCCGAAGTGTAAACTTTACTTAGCCTAGAAGACTAGCTTAGGTGAGCTCGACAGTCAATTGCAGACAACTTTATTGGAGCGCCACCGCCAATGAAGTAATGTGTCAGTTATTACTTGTTCGAATCGTGGTTCGAGGCAAACCTCTCACTGGCACATCATATCCCGCATTTTAGAGGATAGCATCAATCAATTGATTCTTCCCAAGCGGCCACAACGGCACGATAAGCCGAACCGTGGCGATTTTTACGGCGCAGGGGGAGGGACGCTTCGCCTTTTACAGGTTTGTAAAGAGCAGGAGGGATCAAATCCAAACTCCCACACTCTCCTTCCGCTTCAGCGCCCAGACCCCCCAAACCTTTGCACCTCCCATCTCATCCACAAGCCAACAGCTCCTCCCAAGCTTTTGCATCTGCACCCATAGCGGACGTGGACATAAAAGGGAGCTGGGTGGCCTCCAAGTTCACTGATACCACTATCGCTGAGCTACGCACGGCGGGGTACGTCCCGGCCAACGCCGTCTGTCGGGCCCAGAACCCGGCCAGCATGTCCCCACCTCATCCGAGCTTTGGGGTTTCCCCTCACTATAAAAAAAATACACTTCCGTGATGATACATGTTTGTCACAATAGGTCACGTTTTCTGTCATGCACGTACATCCATGACGATTTTATGACAGAATCAAGATAGTCATACCTGTGCTGTCGTAGAAGTGTTCCATGACATTACCAAAATTATCATCACAGAAGTGTCCACTTTCATGATGATAAATCACGCGTCATAAAAGTGCTTTCGTCAAGGGTGACTGACACGTGGCATCCACCGTAACGGGTCGCCGTTAAGCTATCGGGTTCCGGTTTGGATCTGATAACCCGTTAATAGCGCGGACCAATGGGGATTTACCACGTGTAAAATTCTCATTGGCCGGCAGATCCACGTGTCGGCCCGGCGTTCGAACAGTTGTCATCCAGCGAATGGACGAAACGCGCCTATGATACATCGACACGTGTCTCGGCCCAACAGTGGCCCATTCAGGTTAAAAGGCCGGGCCTGTCAAAATAAGCGGGCCAGCCCATTAGCGGCCTACTTGAGTCAGGCCCATTTACAAGCATGGCCCATACAAGTTACACAGAATCGGCCCATCAAAGGCCCATTCTAGATTTCACAATTTCCAGCCCATCGCCATTTTTAGCCCGTTAATGGCCCGCTACGTCTTTGGGCCCAATTGCGACCCGAGCTTCTTTCGGCCTGTTAGCAGACCATCGTCAGTTCCGGCCCGTCAACGGACTAGAACGTCTTTCGGCCTTTTCTCGGCCCATTCCGCAGTTGGGCCAATTCTAGCCCGCTGTGACTTTAGGCCTGTCCTCGGCCCATTCGGTAAATGGGCCAACTCCTAGCCCATTTTGTCTCTCGGCCTGTTAACGGCCGACACCAACAGTTGGGCCTTTGACTTTAGGTCCATTAGGGACTCACGTTCCGCAGGGCATCATTTTAGCCCAATGCGACATTCGGCCTGTTAAAAGCCTAGTTTGCAAATGGGGCCTCCTATGGCTCATAACATTTTCGGCCTTTTACTCGCCCGTAAAGTAAAAGGGCCAAGAAAAAATTGACATGAATTTCGGCCTGCTAGAAGCCCACGGGCTATTTCCATTTATACGGCCCTATAGAGCTTTTGGCCCATTAACGACCTGCTAAGAGCCGTTGTTACGGTGGGCCACATCATTTGGGATCCACTTAATATTATTTTGACCAACCCAATTAAGGCCTGCTTTGACTACACATGTTTATTCATTTGTATGGCGTCCAGGAAATGTTTGGGCGTGTTGGCCCCCGTTTCAACGATATAGGATATTCAAGAATTATCCTACTCTATACTATCGCCTCTAAAAAACATACACTATACAATAAAAAAGACTAAGGCATAGAAACATAGAATAATCCTACACTATACAATAAAGAAATTACAGCCGAATATACCCACTGGGTATTATAGTTTGGCACCAGTGATAATAAAGCGTACACAAACAGCAAATTACATACACTGGACAAATAAAGCTCATACAACAATGACACGCATCAACAGAACTTACCATTTGAACTATAATCTCTTCAGAAAATAGGATTGGCCGGATTCAGATAGCACAAATTTCAGTCTGCAAAATCTCCAATTCCTTCGTGGTTACCTTAGTGTCTTGTTTCATTTTTTTGACTCCTGCATCCAATACCTGCATGTCCAGTCTCAACTTGTTGATTGTACGTTGAGAATCATGTACACGCTGTCTTGCCACCTCTAATTGATGCTCGAGAATATCAACACATTCCAATTCCAATCCATAATCATTCGGTAACGACCATGCCGCACTGCTCGCAGATCTTTGTGTTGATGTCACTTCATCCTGAAATGTTTCTGTAAGTACACATGACTAGAGAAAAATATAGTTACAACAGTGAAGCGAGAAAGACAGACTATTTTGTACATGAAAAAACAGGACTAACAATAATGTTACACGTCATGAAGCATAAGAAGGTGATATTTTTAAAAATTATAAAAAATGGTAGTCTGTGCAGCCTGCATACATAAATCTCTCTTAGCTCACCAGAGGAGCATGATGTTGGGGCCAAATCCAAAACACAGACAAGTTACAAATTTAGACAACACGTTGTGTATAAGTAAGCAAGCAGTTGGCCATTCTGTAGCTCAATTAAAGTCTTAGGGAGCATAATGACAACAGAGGGATTTATACAAACCTACTACAGCAAGCAAAACTATGCAATCATTAGCCTTGTATAAACTAGATTGTGAGCCTCATGCAGTAATAGTTGGTTAATAGACTTCAAAGCTTCAGGCACACTTCACCAGAGTAATTAAATGGTAAGGCCTTTAATTATGTCAACTAATAGTTATACAAGTACCCAACATCAGGCATTATTGTTTGGGCATCTTATTAACTGAGGACAAATAAAGCAATTGAAAAGAGCAAATTAACTATGCCTGGAACAAACAAGGAATTGAACTGTTTAGTTGGATACAGTGACTTACCTTAAGTGGTTGAACAGGCTCAGCGCTGCTCCTACTTCTCTTGCAAGGCTCCTTCCTAACATCTTGTACTTGGAAATCCTCAATCTTACCTTCATTGCACTCCCTCTGCAAGGTGACACAAACTAGTTACTCGTCTCCTTGGAAGATAAATATGCATACTTTCCAGTCCGTGAACAACACAAAAGGATGAGATTATAATGAAACAACACCACATAATGAAACATGCCACATCTCTTGCACTTGCACACAATGAAATGAGCATTTACTATGTGTGCACTATGTAAAAACTAGGCATACCTTAGAATTGGATCTCCAGGTACTCTTGGAGAGCCTACTTTAGTGTACAGCCAAACATTTATGTCACCTATGAGTTAGACAAGCCCCCACTACAACAGCCCTTAGTGTATAAATCATTGACAAGTTCTGCTAGAGTGTTAGGTCAAGAACAACAAGTAATCAAAGCAAACAGTCCTGGTATGGCTGGCTGATGCAAACAAGCAATTGAATAGATGTGTGAGCAAATCATACATATCAAGAAAAGAAGCAAAGAAGGAGGCTTAAAGACCATCACTTGACTGACCAGATTTAAGGGGCATTTAAACATCATGTGCAACATATGAACTAACATAAACATTGCATATTCCGGATTCTACAATGGAATGCACATGTATTAGGTTATGCCATGTATGATGATGCCTAAATGTACACCATAGTAGGCATGAGTGATTCATCATTGCACGCACAATTGAATTGCAGGTTAAGGGCTAGTTTTATTCTGCCTTTTCAGAGCTTATTGTCAAAATAAGCCATAAAAGATGTAAAGAAGTCATTTTTGAGTTATGGGCTTGGGCTTAACTTATTTCGCTTTGGAGGGGGTGTTTCGGGTAGAAGCTCACTAAAAATTGAAGGGAAGGGGAATAGTGAAATGACCCTGTTGTCTGCCTATATTACACTCAAAATGCAACTGCTCGCGCCCACGTCACACCCGACCCTCAAGTAAAAACAAACATGCAAGCGTTCATTGCCTTGCCCGCTTGCATCTCCTCTGCCCTTTCCCTCTACCTCGATCCCCTGCCTGCAGCGCTAGGGTTCCTCCGGCGAGCCGTCGCCACTGGTCCCATCTGGCCTGGTCCTCGACGATGCTCTGTCCAGCTAGGCTACATGGCCGACGGGTAGGGCCAAATCTCCCCGGCTGCTCCTCCTTCTGGCGCCGCCCCTCATTCTCATGGTCTCCAGCAGCTGCTCCACTGTGGTTCGTCCAACGCACTACTTCGGCGGGCGCCGCACAACTACGGCTGATGCCACACTACGGCAGAAGGCACCTTATTCCCCCCCTCCTCCCAGGCCGTGGCCTTAAGGTGCTGTTGAAGGATGAGCTCATCCAACAAGGTGAGGATCTCCTCTGATTTTTTGCCAAATTTTCATTCTGATCCACTATACGATGAATTGCTATGAGCTGCTTCTGCTGCTGCTATATGATGCATTGCTATGAGCTGCTCCTACTACTGTTATATGATGAATTGCTATGAGCTGCTGCTGCTATATGATGAATTGCTATAAGCCGCTGCTTCTGCTATATGATGAGTTGCTATAAGCTGCTCCTGCTGTTGCTATATGATGAATTGCTATGAGCTGCTGCTGCTATATGATGAATTGCTATGAGCTGCTGCTACTATATGATTAATTGCTATGAGCTGCTCCTGCTGCTGCTATATGGTGAATTGCTATGAGTTGCTGCTGGTATATGATGAATTGCACACTGCTGCTGCTGCTGCTGTATGATGAGTTGCTATGAGTTGTTGCTGCTGCTATATGAAGCTTTCAGGTGCTGCTGCTATATGATAATAACCAACCACTTGGACCATCGAATTTCAATAAATGATTGTTCTTCATTTAAATGTGGGTCATGCGTTCTTCGTTTAAATTAGGCAATGGGATCTCTATGGAAGACATTGACCAAAGTAGATTGTGCCAAGTAGATGGTATCTTTGTATTTGCATTTTGAACAAATAGTGATGGTCTGTTTTCCTATCATATTAATTACTGCACTGGGTTCAATTTGTGATGTTTGCAAGTCAAATTAATTTTCATATTGGCAGCAAAATGACAAAATATAATGCAATCTAGACTTTTCACTGATCATACCAAAGATAAGCTGAAAAGGAAGGCAATGAAAAGAACTGGTTGGCTTATTAGCTGGAGCTTATATTCACAGGTGCTTATTTTCTTAGAATAACTCGTAATAACTGTCCCTAAGAAACTTGGCCAATAGAACTGACATATAAATAACATGTCATGATGATTGCAATGGAGGAGTGACCTACCATAGCACACTGTATAGGCTCACCGTTGCCACTCCTTTTTTTGCGATGTTCCATGAAATTGCCACATACATCTTGTACTTTTTCATTGTGTAACCCTATCTGCAAGTTGACACGGCTAATTTCAGACATCTCTACAAGATAATACAATGCATATCCCTTGCGCATATTTAAACCACCAATTAAGGATTGTGTGTGTAGCATAAACTAGCCATGACTGTGTGCTGGACTAGCAGGCACTCTAAGGGAGCCTAATGTAGTGCACTGGAATTCCTACATGCCACCTACGATTTTGTGTAATGTACCACCTCTATTCCTAAATATATGTCTTTGTAGAGATTCCAATATGGACCACATGCAGATGTATATAGATGCATTTTTTAGTGTAGATTCACTCATTTTGCTCTGTATGTAGCCTATAGTGGAATCTCTAGAAAGACTTATATTTAGGAACGTAGGTACGAGGTAGTATCATGTATGACATCTACATATCTAATTTAGCAGCCAGTAGTAGAAATCATTGTCTGCACAAAGAGATTACTGGTCAAAAATCCTAGCAAGGCACGCTGGCAGGCACACAATAATACAAGAGAGAGAGAGAGAAGCACTTACAAGATCATAGAAATGCCTCAGTCCAGGATCTTGGTTGGCCAAGCTGTTAGATCTAGAAGAAACATCGTCCTTGTAGTTTTTGCCAGCTACATAACAGGTAACAGCGACCTGTTAGTATATTTGAAGTACATCGGGCAGGTGATGCTGGACGGGTTTAAAGGTCACAAGTACCTAGGCCGTGGCGGGTGCTTGGCATCTTGCCAGACGGTGGGAATCAGGTTAGAAACGTCAAGGGTGATGACGCTGCGCTTTCTGTCGGGGTCCGGTAAGGAGATCTAGAACCGTCGAGTAGGGTGTTTGTGGAGCGGCTCCAGTAGGGTGGACTACGGTGTGGGCGAAGCGGATTTGTGGCCGTGGACGAGGGCGTCGGTGAAGCTGCTCCGGTGGTTGGGTTAAGGATGGTGTCAACGATGCGGATCTGCGGACGTGCACGGGGCGTTAGAAGCTGCTCCGGTAGGTTGGATGAGGGTGCGACGAAGCGGATCTGAGGCCGTGGACTTGTGAGTTGGCAAAGCAGCCCCGGTAGGGTTGAGAATGGTATAGGCGAAGCTATTCCGGTAGGGTTGACGATGGTGTCGGCAAAGCAGCTTCGGTAGGGTTGAGGAAGGTGTCGGCGAAGAGGATCAGAGGCCATAGACGGGGGCGTCGGTGGGGCAGCTCCGGGGGGTTGTGGATGAAGCGTCTCCGGTGGGGAGTACGAATGAGCCGCTGTAGATGCGCTGCGGTTGACGAGAGTACCGACGAAGCAGATCCGGCGCCGTGGACAAGTCCGACACTGAATAGGCTGTGGTACAGTGGTGGATGAGCAGTCTAGGGTGTGACACCCAAGTTTTATTTGGATTTTTCAAAAGGTTTTATTTGACTTGAGGGGAGTGATTTAAAATTTTCCTTCAAGAGAACTCTCCCTCTCATATATTTTCTTTATGGCAAAAATTTTATTTGGATTCACCCAAGATCTGCCTTTGGCCTTGGGAGTCCTTGCTCTTCATTTGGGCTTAAGACAAAATGTTTTTCATTTGAGAAAATAACCTTTGAAAATCCTTTTGAGAATGCACTATGGCTTTTGGAAGATCCTTTGCCACTTTCAACTATTCCTTCTTGCCATGGCATTAGTGCAAATCCTCTCTCCTAACCTTTCCCTCACCTTTGGATCATGATTTGCATCAAATCCAGCAAGTTGAACCTC
Source organism: Triticum aestivum (assembly GCF_018294505.1). NCBI lineage: Eukaryota > Viridiplantae > Streptophyta > Magnoliopsida > Poales > Poaceae > Triticum > Triticum aestivum. The sequence goes on along the minus strand of NC_057814.1, from coordinate 169,047,469 downwards.
CCCATGTGATCATTTCCATTCAAATCCTATTCAAATAAATTTCTGTCTTCTCTTATAGCACTTGGAGTTTTACAAAGGAACTCCTTTTTCTGTTTTGATTTTTGCCACCAAACCTTTTTCCCCTCCTAGTCCTTTGAACCCTCAACCTAGAACCATGAAGATCCACTGGTCTCCAGTTCAAAATTTTCAAACTACATCTACTGCAAGTTTGGACCAGATTTGCCAAATTTGATGAAATTCATTCAAAACCTTCTCCAAAAATTCCTAGTAAATTCATGCAGCCTCTGGGTGCATTGAGTGGTCATCTCACCAAGTTACAGCTCCAGAAAAATTTATCTCTTTACCAAAACCTACTGTCAAACACCTGCAGTGCATGGTCATGTCAAATTCAGATAAGTTCAGAGAACACTGCAGTGCTCACTGTCGTTTTCTTCAGAGTTGGGCATCGATCTCGCCAGTACCCTCGCGTCGCCTTGCTCCTCGTCTCCGCCCTCTTGTTCCTGCACCGCACGAGCGCCTGGCACCTTGCGGGCGTCAGCGACGAGCAGCAGAAGGTGTGCCGCCCCGTGACAGACGCCGGCGGCGGCTTTGCGGACGCCAGCGGGAGACACGGCGCCGACGACTCCACCCAGCGCCGCCCAAACCACCGGAGCCCGCCGCGTGGCCGTCCACTCCCCCGAATGCGCTGCCGCTCTCGTCGTGAACCGCAGGGCGCGGAGCACGCTCTCTGCCGCTGTTGAGCCCGTGCGGTCACCTCACCGTGGGCAGACGCCATTACGCCAGGGCCGGCTCCGTTTAGCGGTGGAACAGCTCCAGTAACCCCCACTGATGCTGCCCGACCGCTCAAACCTCCTTCCAATCCACTGCTCCGCCGTAATCGCTCGCCGGAGATTCTCCGTTCACGACCACCCCGTCGATCTGCCTATAAATAGAGGCCCCGAGCTTCAACTCGAGCACCCACCAGCCCTGCACTTGCCCTAGAGCACGCCTAGCCACTGGAAGAGCTCCGAGGAGGTCTCCTTCCTCGACTCCGGCCGCCGCGACCCGCCACGGGATCCAGCCCGATTCGCCCCCGTGTGTGCTCCTCCGCCTCCCTTCTCTTGCCAGTAGCTTCACCATGCACCTCTCGTTCTGACCCGCACTTCAATTTGAAGCTTGCAGCCCTCCACCGGAGTTCCCCATCCTCACCCGAACCGCCGTCCGCTGGAGATAGTGTCGCCGTCGACGTGGTGCTCCCCGTTGGACGAGTCCACCACCCACCGACGCGGAAGAAGACACTGAAGCTCTTGGTACCCTCCGTTTCTCCTAACTCGCCGTGGTTCGACGCCGGCGTCCACCGCCGTCTTCGGGCGCCGGCGAGCCTTTTCAAACCTGACATGCGGACCCCGTGTGTCAGCCTCTGTTTTATTTCCCCGAACCGTTTTCTGTTGGCGCCGTCGGGCAAAATACGCTTTCTCTTTTGCGCTTGCGCATTTCCAAACGAACCGTTTTCTGTTTTCTCAGTTAAAACCCTGGAACTTTTCTGTTTCATTACAGACAGGTCCCTGGACAGAAACCTTTATAACTTTTTAATAAAAAGGTATTTTTGAGTGATTCTTTTTCTGACATTCTTAAAATTTTGTCTAGTTTTTTATGGGATTTATTTGAAAAATATTTGGCAAAGTTTCTGTGCATGTGTTGGTTTTCACGTTAGTACCCGTTTCGTGATTGCCGTAGGTTCCGGGAGAGGTGACGGAGCCGCGAACTTCGCCGAGCTAGACTCCGACTTCTCCGAACCAGGCAAGCATGTTTTGAACATTTGATATGGCAGGTGTTTTGCATGTTTGCGTGAGAGTTGGTGCGTGGCATATGAGTGTCGGTAAATACCCTGTTGCTTGTGAGGCAACTACCCGGTTGTTCCAAAGTTGTGATGATCTCTGATGAGAGATGGCCTAATCATGTGGTGACATGAAGGGCAGCAAGGTGGTACTGTTGTAGCATACCAGCCTTGCGTCATCCGACTTTTTCCGACGTTAACGTGGTTGGAGCCACGTTATCGTTTCTTTTCCGCATGTTCCAAAGTTGCGATGATCTCTGATGAGAGATGGCCTAATCATGTGGTGACATGAAGGGCAGCAAGGTGGTATTGTGGTAGCATGCCAGCCTTGCGTCATCCGACTTTCCCCGGACGTTAACGTGGTTGGAGCCGCGTTACCGTTCTTTCCCCTTTCCGTGCTACCACATGTCTCATTTCCAGGGATGCGGTTTAGTAAGTTGGTAACCTATTTCCGTGTACACACCAAACAAAGAGGCCGGGATCATGGTACCTTGGCCCAGGATTAAAGCCAGTCATCCGGTCAGGGGGCATGGGTGTTTCCGGTTGGGACCGAGAGGGGGGGCACCCCCTTATAGCGCGCGTAGAGAAATTTGATCCCATGCTACGCGAGGTTGTAGCCTCCCCGTCTCAAGTTTTTTCTTGAACGATGCCGAGGGTGATCCCTGGCTTCGGATGGTTGAATTGGGTGTGTACTGGTTAGACGTGTTTCCTCCAAAACACCGCAGACGGAACTAGTCCCCGTGACTACTGAAATCCGTTGGTTGTGGTTAAGTACAAACTCTGCAGAGTCAATTCCTTCCAAATCATCGTACCCTTAATCAAGTAATGTTAACGTTGTATCCTTATCTATCCGTGCGGAAAAAACCCGTTCCCGGTGAGCAAGCTCAAGTGGTAATCCAGATTTATTGTTTTTCCTGTGGAAGGACTAACTTCATGTTTGTTTCATGCTCGTGATAAATTATGTTCTCAAACTATTGCATTATTGAGCTGTGTTATAAGCCCTTTATGTGACGTCGCGCAGACGTCCGACTGTGGCGTGTCTTTACATCTTACATTATATATAAGCCCTCTATGCGATGTCGCTCAGACGTCCGACTGTGGCAAGCACTGTCTTTATTTTCTGTTATAAGCCCTTTATGTGGTGTCGCCTCGACGCCCGACTGTGGCATTATCATTCCGCATTTTCTGCTCGAGGAGTCTTTCAGACACTCGTTTGGCACCAGTATTATTATTCCGCATTTTCCACTCGAGGAGTCTTTCAGACACTCGTTTGGCACCAGTATTATTATTCCGCATTTTCCGCTCGAGGAGTCTTTCAGACACTCGTTTGGCACCAGTATTATTATTCCGCATTTTCCGCTCGAGGAGTCTTTCAGACACTCGTTCGGCACCAGTATTACTATTCTGCAGTTTCCGCTCGAGGCGTCATTCAGACCCTCGCTTGGCACCCAGTATTTTTTTACCTCTATGTCTGATCGTACTGGTTAACTCATTCATGTATTTCATGTTCGCATTTGTTCTACCTTATGTCCGAACTGTCTTGCAAGTACTTTCATAGTACTCACCTGGCTTGTTGATTTGGCCAGATGTTGACGAAGGCGATCTCTTGGATGAAGAGTTCGATAGCGCGTCCGATGCCTAGAGGAGTCCCAGTCAGTCCTGCGCGATCCTGGATTTTGGTCACTTGCTTTGTTTACGCTTCCGCCACCCGCAATAAGTCCTCTCGAGCCTCACTCCGACGCTCGAAGAGCTGTAGTCTCCTGGAGTCATATCACTCGCCTCGCGGTGATATCTCCACCATCGTTATTATCGTGAGTTAGTAGTTTGCCACCCTATCCGCCGTGTTGTTTTATCGGCGTGTATGTAATAAATTGTTGGGCAGTCTCTGCTCAACCTTGTATTATATTTAGTACTCCTGGTATTTTTCTTCTGTGACCAATGTATTGTCTATCAGTGGGAAGGAATTCTTCCTCGCTGGTCCGTAACAGGGATTGGTTTCTCAATAATTATTTTATTGAAAAACCGGTCGTGACATAGGGGAGGTGGGAGGGGTAGATGCGGCCGAAGAAACAGATCCGGCGAGGTGGACGCCGCTGGCAGTGAATGGGCTCTGGAACGCCGGTGGATGAGCAGTCTAGGGTTTCGAGAGGGGATGGGTAGAAAGGCCGATGAACTACGGACGACGTGATGTAAGATGCTCTGGTGCTGTGGAGTTAGTCGTTTTTGCGGGAGGGGGAAAGGAAATGGGGGTGCCGTGTGGTGGGGGGAACCGGAAGTTACCAAAGTAGCCCCGACCTATTATGTAGATGAGGGCAGTAGTATTCTAATTGTTGTTATCCGTGCACCAATGATAAAAGGGGAATTTCGCATGCTAAAGATTAGGTGGCGGAAATTTTAGAAGGAGCGGGAGATTTTGCCGCCCGCGGGATCCTTCGTATCCAGTTTCAACTAATTTTGGACCGTGCTAGCGGGAAGGTCATGTGAGACTATGTACACGGGGCACGCGTGAGCAGTTAATAACTGGTGTGAAGTCCACCCCTGACAAAAGACAATAACTCAGGATGATGCACCGATAACTTGGACGTTCACACGAGCGCGTCCAATCGTATGGGTGTAGAGGCGTGTTCACAAAAAAAGGATCAAACGCTCAGCCTATGTATTTCTCGTGTAAATAGATAATTTAGTGCCATTGGTTATTTACTTTAAACATAATGCATTGACGTGTTAGTGTAGAGGCGCACAAAAAGAAATGGATATTGTAGTCCCACAAAAGAAATGTATATTGTAGTCCGCTACTTAAAAGTGTTACCTCATATGATTACATAGCCTCCATTTCATAAATTGCGTACCCGTTGAATTCATATATGAATATTACATATATTAGTTCATAATAGAACCTTAAATCATCCAAGACTAATGAATTTGAATGCAAGACTAACAATGGTGCATGTACATGATAGCTACATTGGTTGTTTGAAGAAACATCACTGTAACTTTGGCATGCACAATTGAAAAGGTTTATTTAGATAGAAAAAATGTGATATGTGAGTGTCCAATCTTTATAGCGTTGAATCGATATTGTACCTTTGGCCACGATACGAAGTAGATATTGATTTATGTTCAAGCGATGCACGTCCACGATCGCTAGATAGTGATACGTGAATGAATTGTGCAATCTCTCTCACACGCATACATATCTCATTTCCCCATGGGCATCGGAATCACACACGCGCACTTCGTGTATTTCTCTCCCTCTGTCAAGGTTAGAATTCGTCTTTCTACCCTGTCCTACAAGTCTCTCACACAGAAACACACACGCTCACTCTGTCGAACACGCCCACCCCTTTAATTCCGCCCACCCACAACCACTAATGTCTCAAAGTATAATTATGTGTCCCACACATATCCCTAAGGTTAACTCGAGTTCCGGAACCATATGAATACATACAATGGGATTCCAGCAGATCACCTTTTGTTTTGAGATTTCTCTCTCTCTCTCTCTCTCTCTCACACACACACACACACACACACACACACACATACACACACATGCACGCGCGCGTAGACATTGTTTCTCGCTTCATTTTTTCCGGCACTTGCATGCACACCATTTGTTTATCTCCGTGATGCTTTAAGTATGCCTCGCACACATGCTATCCACCTATCCCTTAATATAGATATGTGTCACACAAACTCCTTCGCTCTACTAGCAAGATGCCCATGCGTTGCACGGAACATCAAGATGCACTTGTATGAGTAGTTTATCTTGTGGGAGAAAAGGATGAATGAGGGAATGCCTTATTTGCAAATGTGGAGAGGGGTGGGGGTATCTTTTTTGCAAAATTGCCATAGTTTCCTTCCTATCCGTCGGATATAAATCGGATGGCCTATATTACAGGATGGCAGACACACCATCATCACCAACTCTGTTTTTTATAAGAGTAGAGATATGTAAGTGCCACTGCCCCCCCCACACCCACACACACACACTTCCCGACACTGAAGGAGTAGGGTGACACCTCGATCTTGATACGAATCTATCGACTGGCTTCTCTCTCAAACACACACACACACACACTACCCGACATCGAAGGAGTAGGTTGGCACCTCGATCTTGATAGTAATCTATCTACTCCTCTTTCAAACACACACACACTCGCCAGTTGTGCCTCTGTGCCTACCGCGCACACTCTCGATACGTCTTTCTCTCCCTCCCCCCTCCCCACCCCCACCCCAACAATGATAGCAGAAGGGTGACAACTCGATCTGATCTTAATCTGTCAATTGGTTTCTCTCTCAAACATTGTGTCTCTGTGCCTCGCTCAGACACACTCGATACGTCTTTTTCTCCATAACCCCCTCGATATGTAGGCTTCTCGCACGCGCACAGCTGTAGTGACGATGACGCTGAACCCAGTGTGCCTTGTTTTTACCGGCCTCATGTGATAGTTATCACCCTGTTTTCTGTTAATTAACAAGGCAACCTTTTCTTTGTTACTACTAGTGAATCTGAAATCATTCGGGGCAGACATAAAATATATCACTTCAACCCAATTATCGCAGTAACTATTTTAGAAGAAACTAGCTAGATGCTCGTGCATTGCACGGAACATCAAGATGCATTTGTATGAGTAGTTTATCTTGTGAGAGAAAAGGATGAACGAGGGAAGGCCTTATTTGCAAACGTGGAGAGGGGTGTGGGTATCTTTTTGCAAAATTGCCATAGTTTCCTTCCTATCCGTTAAATATAAATCCGATGGCCTATATTGCAGGATGGCACGCACACCATCATCACCAACTCTGTTTTGTACTTCCTCCTTTCCTAAATATTTATATTTTTAGAGATTTCAACAAGTGACTACATATGGAGCAAAATGAGTGAATCTACACTCTAAAATATGTCTACATACACATCCGTATGTGGTAGTCCATTTGAAATCTGAAAAAGACAAATTTTTAGGAACGGAGGGAGTATAAGAGTAGACATGGAGATATATCTCTAGCATGGTCCACAACAAAAACGTGCTGGACTGGTTAGCACCGGATGCTCGCAACGCGATGACCTTAGTTCAAATTCTGTCTTTAACTTTAGATTTTTATATTATATATTACTTATTTAATATATATTTCTTTCGCTACTGTACTAACAGTTGAACTCACAGAGTACTTAGAATTAAGATTAAGGATGGACTTGTCTCTACTCTTATAAAAAACTGAGTTGGTGATGATGGTGTGCCTGCCATCTTGTAATATGGACCGTCCGATCTATATCTAACAGATAGAAAGCAAACTATGACAATTTTACAAAAGATACCCGCACCTCTCTCCACATTTACAGATAAGGCCTTGCCTCGTTCATCCTTATCTCCCACAACTGCATTGCTGAGCAATTAAAAAAGGAAGTCTCTGAAACAATCTAGCATGGTGGCCGCTGCCACCTGCCGGCGCCGTCCATCCCCATGCCTCCGCCCAGTACCACCACGCTCCACTCCTCCTCACCTTATCTCTCATCTTTCATTTTTTTCGATGAAATTCTCGAGATACCATTTTCCGATAAAATTCTCGAGATATCATTAGTTTTTACACATGGGATTACTCCTGCATGGGTCAATCACAACAGGTGTTTTGTAAAAAAATGCATCTTGATGTTCCGTGCAATGCACGGGCATCTTTCTAGTTTCTTTTTAACTTTCTGTACAAAGCTGTAGCCACCCTGCAAGTCACGTGTACACTGTACATGCAATTAACTTTTTATAGAGGGAGAATCATACACGCAATTAACTCAAATGGATTGGATGTGACTCTATTATTTCCAGCATTAGAGCATCTCCATCGGCAGCCGACAAATTTCCTCCCGCTTCCTTTCGCGGAGGACGACATCAAACGCCAGCGGCATACATTTTCACAACTCTAACCAACCAGATGACTTTCGTGCAAACACGGACTGATTTCATATAAGCATGAAGGATTTCATATAAAAAAGCTAGATCTTCACATAAACATGATGTATTTCATTACATTTACATGAACTAAGCGGTGCTAATCTGGCTCTCTTGGTATAATTAAGACTTCCTCCGTCCAAAAATACTTGTCCTAGAAATGGATGTATCTAGACTTATTTTAGTTATATATACATCCAATTTATCCTTTCTTAGAACAAATATTTCCCGCCAGTCGGAGAGGGAGTACCTAATCTAAATGGCCGCCCGCGGATCCCTTTGTCTTCCTCATGTCCGGGAGACACTTGCGGGGTCGACAAAGGTCCTCTGAAGAGACGAAGTAGCAAAGAAACCACCTGAATGCACAGTCGTCGCCTCGGCGGTGCCTTCATGGGACCCAAGTGGCGGCGGCCTCCCGTGTTCTACTTCTCCTCGATGATGGCGGCGGACACGGAGAAGCTGTCCACCGACTCGTCGCTCTCCACGCACCCGGCTTCTGTCTCTGCCTGCATGGCGCTGCCGCGGGCACGGGAGGTGCGCCCACAAACACGGGAGGCGCGGCCACCGCAGACACTGGTGGCGCGGTACGATGCGGCAGCGACGATGCCCGTACCGGTGTGCTTGCCGCTGTGTCGGCGTGGAGCAACTCGCCACTCCTCATGGAGCTGAACTGGAGCGGCGAGTTGCTGAACCACGGGCCGGCTTGGGGCGGCAACTGGCTCTGGCGGGCCAGGCGAGGTTGGTGAAGCACCGAGCGGCCTCGCCCATATCCGGAGGGCTCGGCGGGCCACCCAACCGGGTAGTATGCCAGAGAATGGCTCCTCGAAGCCATCAGAAGAGTGGAGAAAATAGTGAAGGAGGAGATGGGGGAGCGGTGGAGGGGTGCGGTTCTTGCCCGCTATCTGTCTGGCCTCATTTAAATAGAGGGTGGATGGTAGGAGCTTCGCCGGCGTCTGGCCTCGTTTAATTCCGGCCCGCTCATGAACGGAAGTGTGGCCGGAGTAGGTTTCTCGGTTTGCATGCGGGTTCAACGGAGGGGTTTGATGGAGGCGAGGAGGCGTGTTCAGCCGGGCGTGCAGTGGGCGGCACAATACTATTTGATTTGATAGCGGGCGGCGCAGTTCCCGATACGGCTTTAATGCAGACGAGGGAGGGGGTAGCGGTTCCCGAAATGTTGAACGACCAATGATGCATCCTCCTTCAATTAGCATCGTGAATGCATGAGGGAAGTAATGGGAGGAGGACTGGGAAAAGAGGCTGCACGATGTGAATACAACGCAGTTTGCACTCCTATAAAGGCGCCCCTCCATTCCAATGCATCTACCGCATCGTAGGCACCTAAGCATTTGCCCAAGCACCTACACTAAGCGCAAAAGTGCTCACTCCAGACCCATGGTGGCGATGCGCGCGAGCGGACAGCGGCTGTGCCAGATGGTCCCCGACGCCGGCCTGCGGCATGGCGCCGAGGATCGTCTCCAGATGGTGTTGGCGACCGGCTGGTGGATGGCCGCCGTCGACGCCAACTACGACTCTCAGTTGGACCAGATGATCGTTGCCACCACCAACAAGTTCACCGTCCTCAATAAGCTCGCGGACGACATCGCCGTACTCCTCCAGCCCGCGTGCCGAGGCAACTCATTGCCCGCCACCCTAATCGGCCTCCATGGCCGGAACATCTTTCAAGCACTGGTGGCCCTGCGACTGCCCGTCGACGCCACGAAGAATGTCCACCTGGAGGTCGCGCTCGCCACGAGGCGCCTCGCCCTGCAAGAATTCGTCGACCTACACATCCACGTGTACGAGCAAATCATGTACATACGTATCTACAAGGCCAGTGAGGACGCTACGACGTTGGCCTTCCTCAACCGGCTGGAAGCCGTGGATGCCTTTGCTGAGAAGCACCTTGACCTTGCCACAAAAGCCGCCGCTCCTTAGCCGTCGGTCGGTGGCCCGGCGCACTAAGTTGAGGAGGAGGAGGTCGTATGTTGATGGATGCATCTTTCTTCTTGCCTCCTGTAACCACCACTGCGATCGCATCATCGTGGCCTTAATTCTTATTGTGCTATTGCATTCTCATTCCAGTCAATACCGACATGTGCGATCCCTTTGCTTAATTATATGCATCACTGTAACTAGTACTCCATCCGTCAATTTATAAGTTGTGCTTACCTTTTTCATCAACTTCGTGCAACGCACGGGCATCTTGCTAGAAACACTAGAACATGTCGGACCGCATGTGACCAAACCGACGATGCGCCAACCTAGCTACTATGTACCCTGCTTATCTGGTGGAAATAGCCCCGCCCTAGCGTTTCCAATCGTTATTTCTATCTATCGATTGTGCCAAGGAGCAAAACCAAATGTTACAATTTATACATGTTTCTCTACTCCTACTCCTATAAAAGACTTAGTTGGTGATGGTGGTGTGTCTGCCATCCGTCGTTTCTAACCATTAGATCTGCATCTAATGGTTGTGAGGTAAGTTGTGGCATTTTTGCAACAATAGCCCACTTCTCTGCTCCAATTTGCAGAAAACCCCTTATTATCTTGAAAGCAACCACATCCCTCCCTCACCTCATCAAAATAGCCCGAGAAATATATTTTTGAGTGAAAAGTAATATATTAGGAGTATATCAAAACAAGAGTGATTTCTTTCAAGTTTGTGAACAAGTACTACTATTCTACTACTTTGGATCCGTCGCAACGCACGGGCACATCGCTAGTAAAAGGAAACGGCCTGCCGCATTCGCGCCGCACCCCCACACGCCCGGGAATCAGGAGTACTCCACGGCCTGTCCGGCACGCCGCATAGCTAGGGAAGGTGTGTTGCCTAGCATTTTCACTTTCATGTGGGGCCGTCGTTGAGCAAACTAACTATTGGCAAACCGCACCCCGCCCGCCGCCGAGTTGGAAAACAGAAACGAGGGGAAGATCTAGCTGTAGCACAGAAGCCAAGAAATTTGGTGTCAGATGGGGCTCGTTGATAGAGTAGGAGCATTCCATACTACTACTCCTACTAGTACGAAGTTTGTACTACAACTAGTACTACCACTATACAACTAGGTACGTGCACGGCACAACATCGTAGGAACAAAAAACAGGACGATCTTGTTTTGGGTGATTTATCTTTTTTCCAGTCAACGTAGTATGAATAATATGATGTGGGGGGCACCCATGAAGCTTATGTGTCTTAGTTGCATGGCTACGAAAGGTTAGAGAAAAATAAATAGATAATGTTTTAGAGTGCACTCCACTAAATAGATATACTTAGGATCCATTGCAACGCACGGGCCGACACATCTATATCTATACCCCTATATAGTGTGTGAATAACTTTGAAAGTTGGTCGTTGGATGAAGCCAATCCGACGCTACAAAGATGGCAAATCCGAGCACTACTGGCCGTTGGATCATCTACATTCCACCAAATTCTGCCACATGTTTAATCTAGAAGACTGCATGGTTGCACTTAAGAATAATGCACAAACCTCAATACACAAGCACTTCTCCTTTGTTCTAGAATCTTCCATATCTTAATTGCCCAAACTTTTTTTTCAAAATGAATTGTCACTATTTGTTTTTACTTTATGCTTTACAATGCACAATTCCATGAATCTTAAAATAGATTTTTTAATAAAGCTAATTGATTTCGAACTAGATGAACTATAAGAATTAAATGAACATCTACATCGTGCATATATGACTCAAAGCTTACATGATATAGTGTGTTATTTATTCATAATTTGGTTACCAAATCTCATGCGTGCAATGCACGTGTACCTTACTAGTTGGTAGTAGTAAGAAACAAATTCCAGGTTTGGCACAAGCTTGTACTGCGGGAGCACCACAAGGCCTGCCGCAGGAGTTACATTTCCCTCTCGGGGCCCACGGGACCGAGCTTCAGTGGCTTAGTGCACCGGCCTATGAGTCAATGACATGCGGACCTTAAATACGGCTGGCCCACATGTCATTCTCATGGTGGTGGCATGGTTCGCGACTCACTCGTTCGAGATGAACCGGCCGATGGTGGCGTGGCCGTGGCGAGGGTGCCACAGCTGGGTGTCGGGGCATTACGAGGCGTAGATGGCCACACCGGCAGGTAGTACCTATAGTACAGAAGTACTCCAGCTGAGGATTGATGCCCGGGACGAAATATGTCACAGCCGCTGGATGAAAATTCAATGGTGCGAGATTACGGATCAGAGCACCGGAGCAGAGCAAGCAAACCGCGTCCAATTGGGTGTGGCTGTGGTAGAAAGTTGATGGTCGCCGCAGTTTAGCTGGCCCGCATGTCATGCACACAAAGGCAGAGGAGCAGTGGGGCCGAGAGGGATGAGGCGCACGTCGGGGGACGTCGTGCCGTGGGTTGGAGCGGCGTCGTGGGAATCGCATGTGGGTGTGGCAGTGGTAGAAACAAGAAACGTGATGGTCGTCGTGGTTCAACGTCCATGGACAAGTTGTCATGTCTGCTGACACATGCATTGCATGCCGCTCACTGCAAGGAGCAGTAGTAGAGAAAACTTGTTCCAAAGATACCATTTTTCCGATAAAATTCTCGAGATATCATTAGTTTTTACACATGGGATTACTCCTGCAAGGGTCAATCACAAAAGGTGTTTTGTAAAACAAATGCATCTTGATGTTCCCTGCAATGCACGTGCATCTTGCTAGTTATAGAAGAAGCCCACACGTGCATCTTGCTGCAGGGTGTGCCACCGACCCAAACTCAATTTTTTTCAGACGCTTAGGTGCACCGGATGCCGTGCCACCCTACAAAATGTAAAAAAAGCTCCAATTCTGTTAAAACTTGTTATCTTCAAACCAGCCACACCCGTCCCTCACCTCATCAAAACAGCACGAGGAATATATTTTGAGTGAAGCATGATTTATTTTTACTGATATATGTATATCAAAACTAGAGTGTTTATATTTCAAGCCCGTGAACAAGTATTATTCTACTACTTTGGATCCATTGCAACGCACGGGCCAACACATTGGTAGTAGTAGTCTCGATCTCTATCTCTACTCTAATCTTATAAAAAATGGAGTTGTTGATGATGGTGTGCGTGCTATCCTGCAGTATAGGCCGTCCGATTTATATCTGATGGATAGGAAGGAAACTATGGCAATTTTGCAAAAAATACCCACACCCCTCTCCACATTTGCAAATTAGGCCTTCCCTCGGTCATCCTTTTCTCCCACAAGATAAACTACTCATACAAATGCATCTTGATGTTCCGAGCAACGCACGAGCATCTTGCTAGTCTACTACTCTCTTATATCTATCTACTCATATAAAAAGCAGAGTTGGTGATGATGGTGTGCCTGCCATCCTGCAACATAGGCCATCTGATCTATATCTAACGGATAGGAAGGAAACTATGACAATTTACCCACACTCATCTCCACATTTGCAGATAAGGCCTTCCCTCGTTCATCCTTTTCTCCCACAAGATCTTGATGTTCCGTGCAACGCACGGGCATCTTGCTAGTCTACACTCTTATAAAAAACAGAGTTGGTGATGATGGTGTGCCTGCCATCCTGCAATATAGGCCATCTGATTTGTATCTGACGGATAGGAAGGAAACTATGGCAATTTTGCAAAAAAGGCACCCACCCACCTCTCCGCATTTGCAAATAAGGCCTTCCCTCGTTCATCCTTTTCTCTCACAAGATAAACTAGTCTCTACTCTTATAAAAAAACAGAGTTGGTGCTGATGGTGTGCCTGCCATCCTGCAATATAGGCCATCCGATTTATATCCGACGGATATGAAGGAAACTATGGCAATTTTGCAAAACGATACCTACACCCCTCTCAACATTTGCAAATAAGGCCTTCCCTCGTTCATCCTTTTCTCTCACAAGATAAACTACTCATATAAATGCATCCCTATGTTCCGTGCAACGCACGAGGATGTTTCCTTGGGGGTCTCTCCAGCGCGGCGTGGCCGTAGTTGCAAGTTGATGCCTCTTGAGATGCCGACGTTGAGGGGCACTCAGATTTTGCCTGATGAGCAGGTAAGATGAGTTTGATCACGTAGTAAATGCATTCTAAATACTACTTTCGTGTCCATTTCCTAATTCTCCCCCTGCCTGTGGTGGTCAAAGGTGGACCATGCTGTCTGCGACCGATTTGTTGCCGTACGAGTACGAAGACGTTGTGCTCCTTTCTAACCGCATCTTCGCGGTGACAAACCAGGGGACTTGTTTCGTCTAGGACACATCCTAATGTATACTCCCTCTCTCCCAGTTTATTTGTTTTGAATTTATTCGTTTTATAAGTTTCAAATTCAAATTTAGAGCTCCCCATCACATGTTGAGATTACAATGTCCATTAAATCGTTGCATGCATGTATAGTAAAGAAACAAATCTCGAGTTTGGTACGTGTTTGTGCAGCGATAGCACCACAAGGCCTGGCGCAGGAGTTACATTTCCCTCTCGGGGACCTCTGGACTGAGCTTCAGCGCCTTACTACACCTACCTTTGAGTCAATAACATGTGGACCCAATAGGTGGCTGGTCCACATGTAATGCTCCCGAAGGCAGAGAGGCAGTGGGGCCAAGAGGGGTGAGCCACAGGTGGGGGGACGTGTGGTGTCATGGGTTCGAGCGGCGTCGTGGGAATCGCGTGTGGCTGTGGTAGAAACTTGATGCTCGCTGCATTTCAGGTGGCCCACATGTCAAGCACACAAAGGCAGAGGGGCGGTGCGGCCGAGAGGGGTGAGGCGCACGTCGAGGGACGTGGTGCCGTGGGTTGGAGCGGCGTCGTGGGAATCGCGAGTGGTAGTGGATGAAACATGACTTCTTCTTCTTCTTCTTCTTCTTCTTCTTCTTCTTCTTCCTCTTCTTCTTCTTCCTCTTCTTCTTCTTCCTCTTCCTCTTCTTCCTCTTCCTCTTCCTCTTCCTCCTCTTCCTCTTCCTCTTCTTCTTCTTCCTCTTCTTCCTCTTCCTCTTCTTCT